>NC_086448.1:239093616-239426116 GCF_028390025.1 Pseudophryne corroboree
TAATAATTTCTTTTAAGGATGCCAATTTGGACTGGAAAGACAAAACAAATTATTTGATTTATTACAGCACCACATGGTACAAATCTGGATAATCAGGCCCTTTGCTGCCAAAATTGCTTAAAAATAGCAACTCTCATTCGGTTTTGAAAGAATCAAGCTACAAAGAAACAATTTAACTAATGCAGTACCTTACACGTACTTTGATTGAACCAGGGAAACATATATACACCCCAGACAAAGTCTAGAAACATCTGCATGAAACAAATATACAAGAACCTTGGAAGGTTGCACTGACTGACGGGCTCTACATATGGCCTTATTAACAGATAGTTCAAGTATGTGCTTTACAATTTGATAGATCTTCTAACACCTTAACTGAAACTTAATTATACCACCCGGGATTTGTACACTGGTTCTTCCTGTGTGCGATCTGACAAAGACCCTTTTCAGACTAGCAACCCGACCTCTCACCATCGATGCGCGCGGAGGTGGAGCTTGGAGATGAGATGATCTCCAAGCGCCGTCTCTTCCTATTCAGTGAACAATCCGGCTTAACCATTCACACTCTACCGCGAGCCGGGTTGAACATGTGTTCAACCCTGCTCGCTACAAAAGATGAAATATCGGGTATACTTGACCCGTGTTATTTTAACGGGCCACTTTCAGACTGCACCACAACCCGGGTTGTTGCAAGTTCACGGACTGAAAGGGTCATTACTATCATGTTTACCACAAAGGCATACATAAAACGAAAAAATGTGTAAAGAAAACCAAATCACCTGTGTGAAAAGTTTTATAGGTAGGGGTTAAAAAATCATAAATTTGTATGCAACATGATATCATTGTAAACGCAAGTACTCCTGAAGATTCAAAAACATGTGACTGAGAATTATTTTTTGGTAAATTTTTGACTGCCCGGTTTGTGTATAACTACACAGAGACCTAACATGTGTAGAACGCATTCCACTGTATACACAACTACACAGTTCATTTTAGATTAGTCATTAAATGCAATAAAAAATGGAAAAATCAGGGACTTCTAAACCTTCTGAACTGTAGTGTAACTATCCACCCAGCTTGTGTTTTAATGTCTCATTGCACTAAGTATTTAAAATCACAGAACAAAAACCAGATTAAAAATAAATAATAATAAGATTTTACTTACCGGTAAATCTATTTCTCGTAGTCCGTAGTGGATGCTGGGGACTCCGTAAGGACCATGGGGAATAGACGGGCTCCGCAGGAGACATGGGCACTTTAAGAAAGAATTTAGATTCTTGTGTGCTCTGGCTCCTCCCTCTATGTCCCTCCTCCAGACCTGAGTTAGAGAAACTGTGCCCGGAAGAGCTGACAGTGCAAGGAAAGGATTTTGGTAATCCAGGGCAAGATTCATACCAGCCACACCAATCACACCGTATAACTTGAGATAAACATACCCAGTCAACAGTATGAACAACAGAGCAACAGGTCAACCCTGATGCAACCATAACATAACCCTTATTTAAGCAATAACTATATACAAGCATTGCAGAAGCAGTCCGTACTTGGGACGGGCGCCCAGCATCCACTACGGACTACGAGAAATAGATTTACAGGTAAGTAAAATCTTATTTTCTCTAACGTCCTAGTGGATGCTGGGGACTCCGTAAGGACCATGGGGATTATACCAAAGCTCCCAAACGGGCGGGAGAGTGCGGATGACTCTGCAGCACCGATTGAGCAAACACAAGGTCCTCCTCGGCCAGGGTATCAAACTTGTAGAACTTTGCAAAAGTGTTTGAACCTGACCAAGTAGCCGCTCGGCAAAGTTGTAATGCCGAGACCCCTCGGGTAGCCGCCCAAGAAGAGCCCACCTTCCTAGTGGAATGGGCCTTAACTGATCTTGGCAGCGGCAATCCAGCCGCCGAATGAGCCTGCTGAATCGTGTTACAGATCCAGCGAGCAATAGTTTGCTTTGAAGCAGAAGCACCAAGCTTGTTGGAAGCATACAGGATAAACAAAGACTGAAGGTTTATGTAGCCAGAACAGCTAGGGTCAGGAAAACAAACCCTGACTACATCAAGCAACTCGGAATCCTCCAAGTCCGTAGTAGCCACAGGCACCACAATAGGTTGGTTTATATGAAAGGATGAAACCACTTTCGGCAGAAATTGTGGACGGGTCGGCAATTCTGCTATATCCGCATGGAAAACCAGATAGGGGCTTTTATGCGACAAAGCCGCCAACTCTGACACACGCCTAGCTGAAGCCAAGGCTAATAGCATGACCACCTTCCACGTGAGATATTTCAACTCCACCGTTTTGAGTGGTTCAAACCAGTGGGATTTCAGGAAACTCAACACCACGTTAAGATCCCAAGGTGCCACTGGAGGCACAAAAGGGGGCTGAATATGCAGCACTCCCTTTACAAACATCTGAACTTCAGGTAGAGAAGTCAACTCCTTTTGAAAGAAAATGGATAGGGCCGAAATCTGGACCTTAATGGACCCCAATTTTAGGCCCAAATTAACTCCTGACCATAGGAAGTGAAGGAAACAGCCCAGCTGGAATTCCTCCGTAGGGGCATTCCTGGCCTCACACCAAGCAACATATTTTCGCCATATACGGTGATAATGTTGAGCTGTCACGTCCTTCCTAGCCTTTATCAGCGTAGGAATGACCTCATCCGGAATGCCTTTCTCTGCTAGGATACGGTGTTCAACCGCCATGCCGTCAAACGCAGCCGCGGTAAGTCTTGGAACAAACAGGGCCCCTGTTGCAACAAATCCTGTCTTAGAGGAAGAGGCCACGGCCCATCGTTACCAATCTGGAACAATGAGTATCGTTCTCACTCCTCTTTTTCTTATTATTCTCAGCACCTTGGGTATGAGAGGAAGAGGAGGAAATACATAGACCGACTGGAACACCCACGGTGTCACCAGGGCGTCTACAGCTATCGCCTGAGGGTCTCTTGACCTGGCGCAATACCTCTGTAGTTTTTTGTTGAGGCGTGATGCCCTCATCTGTGCGTAGACTTCCTGATGAAGTCCCCACTCTCCCGAATGAAGGTTGTGTCTGCTGAGGAAGTCTGCTTCCCAGTTGTCCACTCCCGGGATGAACACTGCTGACAATGCGCTTACGTGATTTTCCGCCCAGCGAAGAAATCTGGTGGCTTCTACCATCGCTACCCTGCTCCTTGTGCCGCCTTGTCGGTTTACATGAGCTACTGCGGTGATGGTGTCTGACTGAATCAGAACCGGTTGGTCGCGAAGCAGGGTCTCCGCTTGACGTAGGGCGTTGTATACGGCCCTTAATTCCAGGATGTTGATGTGAAGGCAAGTCTCCTGACTTGACCACAGACCTTGGAAATTTCTTCCCTGTGTGACTGCTCCCCACCCTCGGAGGCTTGCATCCGTGGTCACCAGGACCCAGTCCTGAATGCCGAATCTGCGGCCCTCGAGAAGGTGAGCATTCTGCAGCCACCACAGGAGACACACTCTGGCCCTGGGGGATAGGGTGATTAACCGATGAATCTGAAGATGTGATCCGGACCACTTGTCCAGCAAGTCCCATTGAAAGGTCCTCGCATGGAACCTGCCGAAGGGAATGGCCTCGTATGATGCCAACATCCTTCCCAGGACTCGAGTGCAGTGACACCTGTTTTGGTTTTAATAGGTTCCTGACCAGTGTCATGAGCTCCTGAGCTCTCTCTATCGGGAGATAAACCCTTTTCTGGTGTGTGTCTAGAATCATGCCTAGGAAAGACAGACGAGCCGTAGGAACCAACTGCGACTTTGGAATATTTAGAATCCAGCCGTGTTGCCGTTAAACTTCCAGAGAAAGTGCTACGCTGATCAGTAACTGCTCTCTTGATCCCGCTTTTATGAGGAGATCGTCCAATTATGGGATAATTGCGACCCCTTGCTTCCGCAGGAGTACCATCATTTCCGCCATTACCTTGGTAAATATTCCCGGTGCCGTGGAGAGACCAAATGGCAACGTCTGAAATTGGTAATGACAATCCTGTACCACAAATCTGAGGTACGCCTGATGAGGTGGATAAATGGGGACATGAAGGTATGCATCCTTTATGTCCAGAAACACCATAAAATCCCCCCCTTCCAGGCTTGCGACGACCGCTCTCAGCGATTCCATCTTGAATTTGAACCTTTTCAAGTATATGTTCAGGGATTTTAAATTCAATATGGGTCTGACCGAACCGTCCGGTTTCGGGACTACAACATGGTCGAATAATAACCCCCTCCTTGTTGAAGGAGGGGAACCTTGACCACCACCTGTGGAAGATACAATTTGTGAATTGCAATTAACACTATTTTCCTCTCGTGGGGAGAAGCCGGCAGGGCCATCGGTGAGGGGGCATCTCCTCGAAGTCCAGCTTGCATCCCTGAGACACAATATCTATTGCCCAGGAATTCAACAGGGAGTGAACCCACTTGTGGCTGAAATTTCGAAGACGTGCCCCCACCGGGCCTAGCTCCGCCTGTGGAGCCCCAGCGACATGCGGTGGATTTTGTAGAGGCCGGGGAGGACTTCTGTTCCTGGGAACTAGCTGTGTTGTGCAGCTTCTTTCCTCTGCCCCTGCCTCTGGCAAGAAAGGACGCACCTCGGACTTTGTTTCTTTGTGATCGAAAGGACTGCATTTGATAATGTCGTGCTTTCCTAGGCTGTGCTGGAATATAAGGCAAAATATCAGAATTACCAGCTATAGCTGTGGAGACCAGGTCCGAGATCCCTTCTACACACAATCCTCAGCCTTGAAAGGTAAACCTTCCATATGCCTCTTAAGTCGGTATCACCTGTCCATTGCATGTTCCACAGGACACGTCAAGCAGAAATCGACATAGCGTTGACTCTAGAACTGAGTAGACCACAGGTTCTCAAACTCGATCCTCAGGACCCCACACGGTTCATGTTTTGCATATATATATATATATATATATATATATATATATATATATATATATATATATATATATATATATATATATATATATAAAAAATAAGATTTTGCTCACCGGTAAATCTATTTCTCGTAGTCCGTAGTGGATGCTGGGAACTCCGTAAGGACCATGGGGAATAGCGGCTCCGCAGGAGACTGGGCACAACTAAAAGAAAGCTTTTAGACTACCTGGTGTGCACTGGCTCCTCCCACTATGACCCTCCTCCAAGCCTCAGTTGGGATACTGTGCCCGGAAGAGCTGATACAATAAGGAAGGATTTTGAATCCCGGGTAAGACTCATACCAGCCACACCAATCACACCGTATAACTCGTGATACTATACCCAGTTAACAGTATGAACTATAACCTGAGCCTCTCAATAGATGGCTCACAACAATAACCCTTTAGTTAAGCAATAACTATATACAAGTATTGCAGCAGACAATCCGCACTTGGGATGGGCGCCCAGCATCCACTACGGACTACGAGAAATAGATTTACCGGTGAGTAAAATCTTATTTTCTCTGACGTCCTAGTGGATGCTGGGAACTCCGTAAGGACCATGGGGATTATGCCAAAGCTCCCAAACGGGCGGGAGAGTGCGGATGACTCTGCAGCACCGAATGAGAGAACTCAAGGTCCTCCTCAGCCAGGGTATCAAATTTGTAGAATTTAGCAAACGTGTTTGCCCCTGACCAAGTTGCAGCTCGGCAAAGTTGTAAAGCCGAGACTCCTCGGGCAGCCGCCCAAGATGAGCCCACTTTCCTTGTGGAATGGGCTTTTACTGATTTAGGATGCGGCAATCCAGCCGCAGAATGCGCCAGCTGAATTGTGCTACAAATCCAGCGAGCAATAGACTGCTTAGAAGCAGGAGCACAGAGTTTGTTGGGTGCATACAGGATAAAAAGCGAGTCAGTTTTCCTGACTCCAGCCGTCCTAGAAACATAAATGTTCAAGGCCCTGACTACGTCCAGTAACTTGGTATCTTCCAAGTCCCTAGTAGCCGCAGGCACTACAATAGGTTGGTTCAAGTGAAAAGCTGATACCACCTAAGGGAGAAACTGGGGACGAGTCCTCAATTCTGCCCTATCCATATGGAAAATCAGATAAGGGCTTTTACATGACAAAGCCGCCAATTCTGACACACGCCTGGCCGAAGCCAAGGCCAATAACATGACCACTTTCGACGTGAGATATTTCAGATCCACAGTTTTAAGTGGCTCAAACCAATGTGATTTTAGGAAACTCAACACCACGTTGAGATCCCAAGGTGCCACAGGAGGCACAAAAGGGGGCTGAATATGTAGCACTCCCTTTACAAATGTCTGAACTTCAGGCAGTGAAGCCAGTTCTTTCTGGAAGAAAATTGACAGAGCCGAAATCTGGACTTTAATGGAACCCAATTTTAGGCCCATAGTCACTCCCGACTGTAGGAAGTGCAGAAAACGACCCAGCTGAAATTCCTCTGTTGGGGTCTTCCTGGCCTCACACCACGCAACATATTTTCGCCAAATACGGTGATAATGGTTTGCAGTTACTTCTTTCCTGGCTTTTATCAGCGTAGGAATGACTTCCTCCGGAATGCCCTTTTCCTTTAGGATCCGGTATTCAACCGCCATGCCGTCAAACGCAGCCGCGGTAAGTCTTGGAACAGACAGGGCCCCTGCTGTAGCAGATCCAGTCTGAGCGGTAGAGGCCATGGGTCCTCTGATATCATTTCTTGAAGTTCTGGGTACCAAGCTCTTCTTGGCCAATCCGGAACCACGAGTATCGTTCTTACTCCTCGTCTTATTATTCTCAGTACCTTTGGTATGAGAGGCAGAGGAGGGAATACATAAACCGACTGGTACACCCACGGTGTCACTAGAGCGTCCACCGCTATTGCCTGAGGGTCCTTTGACCTGGCGCAATATCTCTCTAGTTTTTTGTTTAGGCGGGACGCCATCATGTCCACCTGTGGCCTTTCCCAACGGTTTACCAACAGTTGGAAGACTTCTGGATGAAGTCCCCACTCTCCCGGGTGTAGGTCGTGTCTGCTGAGGAAGTCTGCTTCCCAGTTGTCCACTCCCGGAATGAACACCGCTGACAGTGCTAAAACGTGATTTTCCGCCCATCGGCAGAAGCCACAAGGATTCTCCATCGCCATCCTGCTTCTTGTGCCGCTCTGTCGGTTTACATGGGCAACTGCCGTGATGTTGTCTGATTGGATCAGTACCGGCTGGTTTTGAAGCAGGGGCCTTGCCTGACTTAGGGCATTGTAAATGGCCCTCAGTTCCAGAATATTTATGTGTAGGGACGACTCCTGACTTGACCAAAGTCCTTGGAAATTTCTTCCCTGTGTGACTGCCCCCCAGCCTCGAAGGCTGGCATCCGTGGTCACCAAAACCCAGTCCTGAATGCCGAATCTGCGGCCCTCTTGAAGATGAGCACTCTGCAGCCACCACAGTAGAGATACCCTGGTCCTTGGAGACAGGGTTATCAGCCGATGCATCTGAAGATGCGATCCCGACCACTTATCCAAGAGGTCCCACTGAAAGGTTCTTGCATGGAACCTGCCGAATGGAATTGCTTCGTAGGAAGCTACCATTTTTCCCAGGACTCGTGTGCAGTGATGCACCGATACCTGTTTTGGTTTCAGGAGGTCTCTGACTAGAGATGACAGCTCTTTGGCTTTCTCCTGCGGGAGAAACACTTTTTTCTGTTCTGTGTCCAGAACCATCCCCAGGAACAGTAGGCGTGTGGTAGGAACCAGCTGTGACTTTGGAATGTTTAGAATCCATCCGTGCTGTTGAAGCACTTCCCGAGATAATGCTACTCCGACCAACAACTGCTCCTTGGACCTCGCCTTTAAAAGGAGATCGTCCAAGTACGGGATAATTAAAACTCCCTTTTTTCGAAGGAGTATCATCATTTCTGCCATTACCTTGGTAAACACCCTCGGTGCCGTGGACAGTCCAAACGGCAGTGTCTGGAATTGGTAATGGCAATCCTGTACCACAAATCTGAGGTACTCCTGGTGAGGATGGTAAATGGGGACATGCAGGTAAGCATCCTTGATGTCCAGGGATACCATGTAATCCCCCTCGTCCAGGCTTGCAATAACCGCCCTGAGCGATTCCATCTTGAACTTGAATTTTTTTATGTATGTGTTCAAGGATTTCAAATTTAAAATGGGTCTCACCGAACTGTCCGGTTTCGGTACCACAAACAGTGTGGAATAGTAACCCCGTCCTTGTTGAAGTAGGGGCACCTTGACTATCACCTGCTGGGAATACAGCTTGTGAATTGCCTCTAGCACAGCCTCCCTGCCTGAGGGAGTTGTCTGCAAGGCAGATTTGAGGAAACGGCGGGGGGGAGACGCCTCGAATTCCAGTTTGTACCCCTGAGATACTACTTGAAGGATCCAGGGATCCCCCTGTGAGCGAGCCCACTGATCGCTGAAATTTTTGAGGCGGCCCCCCACCGTGCCTGGCTCCGCCTGTGGAGCCCCACCGTCATGCGGCGGACTTGGAAGAAGCGGGGGAGGACTTTTGTTCCTGGGAACCTGCTGTTTGTTGCAGCCTTTTTCCCCTACCTCTGCCTCTGGACAGAAAGGACCCGCCTTTTCCCCGCCTGTTTTTCTGGGGTCGAAAGGACTGTACCTGATAATACGGCGCTTTCTTAGGCTGTGAGGGAACATGGGGCAAAAATGCTGACTTCCCAGCTGTCGCTGTGGAAACTAGGTCTGAGAGACCATCCCCGAATAACTCCTCACCCTTATAAGGCAAACCTTCCATGTGCCTTTTCGAATCTGCATCCCCTGTCCACTGCCGAGTCCATAAGCCTCTCCTAGCAGAAATGGACATTGCACTTATTTTAGATGCCAGCCGGCAGATCTCCCTCTGAGCATCTCTCATGTATAAGACTGAGTCTTTTATATGCTCTATGGTTAGCAGAATAGTGTCCCTGTCTAGGGTGTCAATATTTTCCGACAGGAAATCTGACCACGCAGCTGCAGCACTGCACATCCATGCTGAAGCAATAGCTGGTCTCAGTATAATGCCTGAGTGTGTATATACAGACTTCAGGATCGCCTCCTGCTTTCTATCCGCAGGCTCCTTTAGGGCGGCCGTATCCGGAGACGGTAGTGCCACCTTTTTTGACAAACGTGTGAGCGCTTTATCCACCCTAGGGGGTATTTCCCAACGTGACCTATCCTCTGGCGAGAAAGGGAACGCCATTAGTAACTTTTTAGAAATTACCAATTTTTTAATCGGGGGAAGCCCACGCTTCTTCACACACTTCATTTAATTCTTCCGATGGGGGAAAAACTATTGGTAGTTTTTTCTCCCCAAACATAATACCCTTTTTTGAGGTACCTGGGTTTATATCAGAAATGTGTAATACCTCTTTCATTGCCTCAATCATGCAACGAATGGCCCTAGTGGACATTAAATTAGACTCTTCGTCGTCGACACTGGTATCAGTATCCGTGTCGACATCTGTGTCTGCCATCTGAGGTAGTGGGCGCTTTAGAGCCCCTGATGGCCTTTGAGTCGTCTGGGCAGGCACGAGCTGAAAAGCCGGCTGTCCCGCATTTGGCATGTCGTCAAATTTTTTATGTAAGGAGTCGACACTTGCACGTAATTCCTTCCATAAGTCCATCCACTCAGGTGTCTGCCCCGCAGGGGGTGACATCACATTTATAGACATCTGCTCTGCCTCCACATAAGAATCCTCATCAAACATGTCGACACAGCCGTACCGACACACCGCACACACACAGGGAATGCTCTGACAGAGGACAGGACCCCACAAAGCCCTTTGGGGAGACCGAGAGAGAGTATGCCAGCACACACCAGAGCGCTATATAATACAGGGACTAACTGAATTATATCCCCTTAAAGCTGCTATAATTATTATACTGCGCCTAAATTTAGTGCCCCCCCTCTCTTTTTTACCCTTCTGTAGTGCAGACTGCAGGGGAGAGCCAGGGAGCTTCCTTCCAGCGGAGCTGTGAGGGAGAAATGGCGCCAGTGTGCTGAGGGAGATAGCTCCGCCCCTTTTTCGGCAGACTTTTCTCCCGCTTTTTATGGATTCTGGCAGGGGTATTTATCACATATATAGCCTCTGGGGCTATATATTGTGATTATTTTGTTAGCCAAGGTCTTAACATTGCTGCTCAGGGCGCCCCCCCCAGCGCCCTGCACCCATCAGTGACCGGAGTGTGAGGTGTACATGAGTAGCAATGGCGCACAGCTGCAGTGCTGTGCGCTACCTTGGTGAAGACTGAAGTCTTCTGCCGCCGATTTTCCGGACCTCTTCTTGCTTCTGGCTCTGTAAGGGGGACGGCGGCGCGGCTCCGGTAACGAACACCAAGGACGGGTCCTGCGGTCGATCCCTCTGGAGCTAATGGTGTCCAGTAGCCTAAGAAGCCCAAGCTAGCTGCAAGCAGGTAGGTTCGCTTCTTCTCCCCTTAGTCCCTCGTTGCAATGAGCCTGTTGCCAGCAGGTCTCACTGTAAAATAAAAAACCTAAAATATACTTTCTTTCTAGGAGCTCAGGAGAGCCCCTAGTGTGCATCCAGCTCGGTCGGGCACAGAAATCTAACTGAGGCTTGGAGGAGGGTCATAGTGGGAGGAGCCAGTGCACACCAGGTAGTCTAAAAGCTTTCTTTTAGTTGTGCCCAGTCTCCTGCGGAGCCGCTATTCCCCATGGTCCTTACGAAGTTCCCAGCATCCACTAGGACGTCAGAGAAATAAATATATATATATATATATATATATATATATATATATCTCTCTCTCTATCTCTACACATATATACATACATACATACATACACACACACACATACTAGGGTCTCAATCTTTGCCGATAAGGTATCTGTCCACGCTGCTACAGCGCTATAAACCCATGCCGACACAATCGCCGGTCTGAGTAGTGTACCAGAAAGTGTGTAAATAGACTTCAAAGTACTTTTACTGCATGCTATCTGCAGGATCCCTGAGGATAGCTGTTAAGTCAGCGCTACCTTTTGGGCAAATGTGACACCCTAGGGGAAGATTCCCATCGTATCCTGGCCCTAATAGGGAAAGGATACTCCCTGAGAATTGTGTGTGTGAAACTGCAGTCTCTTGTCTGGAGATTCCCGCTCTTTTTCTTCATGAGAGGAGGGAAATTTACCTCAGCTTTCTTCCCCTTAAACATGTGTACCCTTGTGTCAGGGACAGATGAGTCATCAGTGATATGCAAAACATTTTTTTATTACAATAATCATATATTGAATACTTTCCTGCCATTTTGGCTATAACTGCATTATTGTAGTCGACACTGGAGTCAGACTCCGTGTCGATATCAGTGTCTATTATTTTGGATAGTGAGCATTGAGAGACTCTGAAGGTCTCTGCGACATAGGGACAGACATGGGTAGATTCCCTGTCTGTTCTCTAATCTTTTGTGCAATAAATTTTCCTTAGCACTTAATTTCACATATCCAAACAGGTGTCGGCGTGGTCGACGGAGACACCACTCACACATACATTTACTCCATCACCTCCTTAGGGGAGCCTTTTACCTCAGACATGTCGACACACACGTACCGACACCACACACTCAGGAAATGCTCATCTGAAGACAATTCCCCCACAAGGCCCTTTGGAGAGACAGAGAGAGAGTATGCCAGCACACACCCCAGCGCTATAAACCCAGGAATAACACAGTAACTTAATGTTAACCCAGTAGCTACTGTTTATATTGATTTTTGCGCCTAATTATGTGCCCCCCCTCTCTTTTTACCCTTTTCTACCGTGTATCTGCAGGGGAGAGCCTGGGGAGCTTCCTCTCAGCGGAGCTGTGGAGAAAAAATGGCGCAGGTGAGTGCTGAGGAAGAAGCCCCGCCCCTTCGACGGCGGGCTTCTGTCCCACTTAAATATACATTTTCTTGGCGGGGGCTCATACATATATACAGTGCCCAACTGTATATATGTGTACTTTTGCCAAAAGAGGTCCATATGCTGCCCAGGGCGCCCCCCACTGCGCCCTGCACCCTTACAGTGACCGGAGTATGTGAGGTGTGTGGGAGCAATGGCGCACAGCTGCAGTGCTGTGCGTTACCTCAGTGAAGAACGGAGTCTTCTGCCGCCGATTTCGAAGTCTTCTTGCTTCTCATACTCACCCGGCTTCTGTCTACCGGCTCTGCGAGGGGGACGACGAGGGTTAGATCCTGTGTACGATCCCTCTGGAGCTAATGGTGTCCAGTAGCCTAAGAAGCAGGACCTAGCTTCAGAGAGTAGGGCTGCTTCTCTCCCCTCTGTCCCACAATGCAGGGAGTCTGTTGCCAGCAGAGCTCCCTGAAAATAAAAAACCTAACAAAATACTTTCTCACAGCAAGCTCAGGAGAGCTCACTGAACAGCACCCAGCTCGTCCGGGCACAGATTCAAACTGAGGTCTGGAGGAGGGACATAGAGGGAGGAGCCAGAGCACACCAGAATCTAAATTCTTTCTTAAAGTGCCCATGTCTCCGGCGGAGCCAGTCTATTCCCCCATGTCTCCTGCGGAGCCCGTCTATGCCCCATGGTCCTTACGGAGTCCCCAGCATCCACTAGGACATTAGAGGGAAAAAAATTAAATCAAACTTTTACTCAAAGTTGTAATCTTTTGCAGATATATCTTCCAAGCACACTCAGGACCTCCTTTCTAGAATGGAAAACAAGTCTTGTTTGGGTAATTCTTCCCAACACTGTTCGAGAAATACATGTTTGACCGGCACACGGGATGCCGGCTGTCACTATACCGACAGCGGCACCCCAGCAGCGAGTGCGCTCGTCTCGCTTCACTCACTACAAGTTATATTCACACTCCGTTGGTGGCGTGGACCCACAAACAGACTAGGAATAACCTGTGTTGCTTGGGAGTTAGTCAGTCGGCATTTCAACAGCTGTTGGGATTACGGCATCGGTCTCTTGATTTCCGGTATATTAACTGCATACCGTTACAAAAGTTCTCAGAAATGTGTTGCACTTGTAGGTTGCTTTGCTTTCACCCTTCTGTCCAGTTCATCCCAAATAAGCTCAATGGGGTTTAAGTCTGGAGACTGTGATGGCTATTCTATGAGAACAAGCATACCATATTGTTCTTTTTCACAAAAGATAGCTCAGACATAGCTTGGAAGTACATTTTGGATTATTAGTTAGCTGTTGCAGGAACCCTATACCAGAGGGTATTGTATTGCTTTGTGGTGCAAAATGCTGAGGTATGGCACACTGGGCATGTGCGCAGCCTAAGTCTGTAAAACTCCTTGGCGCCAGACATAGGCCACAAGAGAGGGATCACCAGTAGGGAGGCCAATCCCGGGCCGTTTTTTCAATCCCGGGATTCGGGATTGAATAACGATAAATCCTGGGATTCCCGGGATTGCAGTAGGGATCAGTAAAGAAGGGTGTAGGGAGCAGCGCTGGAGGGTAGGTAGCGGTGCGGGTGGGTGTAGGTAGCGGCGGGGAAGGGAGGGAGGGTGTAGGTAGCAGTGCAGGAGGGTGTAGGTAGCTGGGCGGGAGGGTGTAGGTAGCTGGGCGGGAGGGTGTAGGTAGCTGGGCGGGAGGGTGTAGGTAGCTGGGCGGGAGGGTGAGGGTGTAGGTAGCTGGGCGGGAGGGTGAGGGTGTAGGTAGCTGGGCGGGAGGGTGTAGGTAGCTGGGCGGGAGGGTGTACAGTAGGTAGCTGGGAGGGTTGGTAGCGGCGCGGGAGGGAGGCTGGGTGTAACTTAAGTAATAACACTATTAGGTGGGCGCCAGCCATGGACACACTGAACGCGGCGGCATTTCAAATGAAGCGCCGGCCGCCAGCCAACCAGAGCAGGCGGACCAGCAGCCATTCAGGGAAGCAGCCGCAGCGCTCGCTCCTGATTGGCTGCCGGTCCGCAAGCTCTGATTGGCTGGCGGCCGGCGCCACATTTGAAGTGTCGCCGCGTTCAGCATTCGTCTATGGCTGCCGCCCGCCTAAGTGTAAGTAGTATTACTTATACACACTCCCTCCCGCACATGCGCAGTGCAATCCCGTGAATCCCGGGATTGGATGCTCAAATCCCGGGATTCAAATCCCGGCATTTTTGGGCCCAAATCCCGGGATCCCGCCGATCCCGGGATTGGCCTCCCTAATCACCAGATACTTGTCCTCCAAAAATGCCTCAATAGGCATAAAGCCTATGACCACCTGCTACCTCAATCCAATAGAGCTGGCCGGGAGGCCATTACTACAAGTGTCTTGTTAAGGGATTCCAAGCAAAACTAGTTGGACTGCTCTTTGAATGCAGAAATTTACATTATGTATAGGTCACTCACAACATAACACTAATAGCCATTCCTGAGGTGAGTAACTACATTTGGCACTGCTTAAACTACCCAGACTGGCAAATCTGGTGACTTGGCTTGAGTGGCAGAGTGTTTCATGTTGGCTCTTTTGTAAGCAAATAGAACAGATTAGTCCATTCAGTTCTGGGGGGTTACAGACTGTATGCTACGATACTCCATTAGCACAGTCAGCCAGTGACTGCACATATAAGCGGATGATAATTCTAGATAGACCACATTCTGCCACTGCCCGTCAGTCATTATGAGATTCCTGCTCATTTTACCAACCATAATCTGAAGCCAACTAGGTCTAAAATAACCTAAATTGCTGGATGTCTGGGTAACTAATACCCCTTTCACACTGCCAATGTCGGATCCCACCCAGGAATTGGAAACGGGTCCTTCCCGGGTGGGATCCGGCATTGGCAGATGCTGCAGGCTTCTCTGACCTGGCAATATGCCGGGCGGGTTGCCATAACAGCGGGGAGCGGAGCTGGGAGATGAGCTCACCCTGCTGTAGTAAATGGGTCCCGTGACGCATCGACACAGGAGCCCGTTTATTCAGCCATTGAGCCGGTATTCAACCCGGGTATAACACTGCTTTATTCCCAGGCTAAATTGCTGGGTCAGCCGACCCGCAATTTCGGCTATGCCCCTTTCACACCGCACGCCGACCAGGCAATATGCCAGGTCGATACCGGGTTATTTGTGCGGTGTGAAAGGGGTATAAAACAGAAATAATGAATTTGATAACAGAACAAAATCTCTGTAAAGCCATAATTCATTGGGTTAAACAAGGCCATTCAGTGTTCTTATGAATTACTTTACAAAGTCCCATACATTTATGTAAAAAGCAGCACTTCTGAATGAATTAACACTCACTTCTGATGAAGTGTTTCCCTGTTGCATATTAAGCTTCCTTCTTAAAATAAAGATCTCAAACATCAATCTCTGGTGCTCCCTCTTTAAATGAAGGATGAGATCTTGCGCTTGTCTACACTTGGATTTTTCAGCTTCGAGAGCTTGAGCAAGAGCTTGGTTATTAGCCTGAAAGCTCTTTACTGATGCAGTGCCATTGTCTGTAGAAAAGAGATAGAAGCATTAAAAACGTAAAGCTTACAACAGTATCTCTAGAAATTCAACTGGAGCAGTCTCTTACTGAGAATCTTAGCTGTCGCAGATGATCCCTTTTTGACTGTGGCCACCTTTGCTAGTTTTCTTATTCGCTTCTCTTTCATACGTTCCTTTATGTCTTCAAGGCTGTCCTGAAAGGCCTTCTTAAGACATCTTTCTTTCGCCATCTTTTCAGAGGCTCAGTGCACTGTAACAGCAAAGTGAAAATAGGTCAAGTAATAGCTCACAGAATGCATCATGTACATCCCAATAAAACTACAGTCTTGCTAAACACAACTGTGACAAACTAAAAATGACATATCTCCCCAAGTGACATGATAATATACACTGTTAATGGTCTCTTTTTTCTCTTCTGCTACCTAGTGGCTGAGACACAGCACTTCTACATGAGTTTATGACATTTACTTGTCAGAATTATTAGCCAGGGAAGCACAACTAAGGGAACTCGCAAGCAAAGACATCCACAGTCCCAAATCCCTCAACTCAGGATTATTAATTGTAGATGACCCTGGTAAACCGCCAACTCCACACCAAGCTGTCCTACTTACTAACACACAGTAATTGTGATTGACAATTTGTCTCAGCCAGCTGTCTTTATGGCCACGTCACTTGTTTGGACAGCTTAGGAGATATGTAAAAAGGCAGGTGTCTAAAGTGTATGGTATTCAAGTGTTGAAGAATAATTAAATATTTAGGGACAATTAATTAGCTGAAGGGCTTTCCCTGCATCAAAAGTCAGGGGTTACCACAGGCAAAGTTAAAACGCTCTGATTTATGGTGTTTTCCCTGCTTCTTAACCCCTGATGGTGTCATTCTCAGACTCCTCAATTAATGTACGTGTCAACCCCTGCTAACTGAATTGGCCCAACATGTTATTTAGTTAAAAGGTTGATTGAATATCCCCCTTAGGGCTCATTCCATATCTGGTTTGGCTGTATGTGTGCATAAAAATGTGCTTTCAAAAATGCAAATAAAAGACAATGGTGGATATTCAATTAGTGCCATTTATTTCACAATTTGTTAGGGCGAATGGGCCATTTTTTTTCCAAGGCGAAACATTCGGTAGGAATTAAAAACATGTGGAACGCCCTGCCTTTTCGCTGATTGAAGCATTTTGACAATGCCTTTTCACAAAAAATAAAAAATAAATAAAAAATGTAAATCTATTTCTCATAGTCCGTAGTGGATGCTGGGACTCCGTAAGGACCATGGGGAATAGCGGCTCCGCAGGAGACTGGGCACAACTAAAAGAAAAGCTTTTGGTCTAACTGGTGTGCACTGGCTCCTCCCTCTATGACCCTCCTCCAGACCTCAGTTAGGATACTGTGCCCGAAAGAGCTGACACAATAAGGAAGGATTTTGAATCCCGGGTAAGACTCATACCAGCCACACCGTATAACTCGTGATACAATACACAGTTAACAGTATGAACAATAACTGAGCCTCTCAGATGGCTCAACAATAACCCTTTAGTTAAACAATAACTATATACAAGTATTGCAGACAATCCGCACTTGGGATGGGCGCCCAGCATCCACTACGGACTATGAGAAATAGAATTACCGGTGAGTAAAATCTTATTTTCTCTGACGTCCTAAGTGGATGCTGGGACTCCGTAAGGACCATGGGGATTATACCAAAGCTCCCAAACGGGCGGGAGAGTGCGGATGACTCTGCAGCACCGAATGGGCAAACTCTAGGTCCTCCTCAGCCAGGGTGTCAAACTTGTAGAATTTAGCAAATGTGTTTGACCCCGACCAAGTAGCTGCTCGGCAAAGTTGTAGAGCCGAGACCCCTCGGGCAGCCGCCCAAGAAGAGCCCACCTTTCTCGTGGAATGGGCTTTCACTGATTTAGGATGCGGCAGTCCAGCCGCAGAATGTGCAAGCTGAATCGTACTACAGATCCAGCGAGCAATAGTCTGCTTTGAAGCAGGTGCACCCAACTTGTTGGGCGCATGCAGGATAAATAGCGAGTCAGTCTTTCTGACTCCAGCTGTCCTGGAAACATAAATTTTCAGGGCCCTGACTACGTCCAACAACTTGGAAGCCTCCAAGTCTTTAGTAGCCGCAGGCACCACGATAGGTTGGTTCAAATGAAAAGCTGATACCACCTTATGCCCTATACATATGAAAAATCAGATAAGGGCTTTTACATGACAAAGCCGCCAATTCTGATACACGCCTGGCCGAAGCCAAGGCCAACAACATGACCACTTTCCACGTGAGATATTTCAATTCCACGGTTTTAAGTGGCTCAAACCAATGTGACTTTAGGAAATCCAACACCACGTTGAGATCCCAAGGTGCCACTGGAGGCACAAAAGGGGGCTGAATATGCAGCACTCCCTTAACAAAAGTCTGAACTTCAGGTAGTGAAGCCAGTTCTCTCTGGAAGAAAATCGACAGAGCCGAAATCTGGACCTTAATGGAACCCAATTTTAGGCCCATAGTCACCCCTGACTGTAGGAAGTGCAGAAAACGGCCCAGCTGAAATTCCTTCGTTGGGGCCTTCCTGGCCTCACACCACGCAACATATTTTCGCCAAATGCGGTGATAATGGTTTGTGGTCACTTCTTTCCTAGCTTTAATCAGCGTAGGAATGACTTCCTCCGGAATGCCCTTTTCCTTCAGGATCCGGTGTTCAACCGCCATGCCGTCAAACGCAGCTGCGGTAAATCTTGGAACAGACAGGGCCCCTGCTGCAGCAGGTCCCGTCTGAGCGGCAGAGGCCATGGGTCCTCTGAGATCATTTCTTGAAGTTCCGGGTACCAAGCTCTTCTTGGCCAATCCGGAACAATGAGTATAGTTCTTACTCCTCTTCTCCTTATTATCCATAGTACCTTTGGTATGAGAGGAAGAGGAGGGAACACATAAACCGACCGGTACACCCACGGTGTCACTAGAGCGTCCACAGCTATCGCCTGAGGGTCTCTTGACCTGGCGCAATATCTTTCTAGCTTTTTGTTTAGGCGGGACGCCATCATGTCCACCTGTGGCCTTTCCCAACGGTTTACAATCAGTTGGAATACTTCTGGATGAAGTCCCCACTCTCCCGGGTGGAGGTCGTGTCTGCTGAGGAAGTCTGCTTCCCAGTTGTCCACTCCCGGAATGAACACTGCTGACAGTGCCAACACGTGATTTTCCGCCCATCGGAGAATCCTTGTGGCTTCTGCCATCGCCGTCCTGCTTCTTGTGCCGCCCTGTCGGTTTACATGGGCGACTGTCGTGATGTTGTCTGACTGGATCAGTACCAGCTGGTTTTGAAGCAGGGGTCTTGCCTGACTTAGGGCATTGAAAATGGCCCTCAGTTCCAGAATATTTATGTGTAGGGAAGTCTCCTGACTTGACCATATTCCTTGGAAGTTTCTTCCCTGTGTGACTGCCCCCCAGCCTCGAAGGCTGGCATCCGTGGTCACCAGGACCCAGTCCTGTATGCCGAATCTGCGGCCCTCTTGAAGATGAGCACTTTGCAGCCACCACAGCAGAGACACCCTGGTCCTTGGAGACAGGGTTATCAGCCGATGCATCTGAAGATGCGATCCGGACCACTTGTCCAACAGATCCCACTGAAAGGTTCTTGCATGGAACCTGCCGAATGTAATTGCTTCGTAGGAAGCTACCATTTTTCCCAGGACTCGCGTGCAGTGATGCACAGACACCCGTTTTGGTTTTAGGAGGCCTCTGACTAGAGATGACAGCTCCTTGGCCTTCTCCTCCGGGAGAAACACTTTTTTCTGTTCTGTGTCCAAAACCATCCCCAGGAACAGTAGACGTGTCGTAGGGACCAGCTGTGACTTTGGAATATTTAGAATCCAGCCGTGCTGTTGTAGCACCTCCCGAGATAGTGCTACCCCGACCAACAACTGCTCCCTGGACCTCGCCTTTATCAGGAGATCGTCCAAGTACGGGATAATTAAAACTCCCTTTTTTCGAAGGAGTATCATCATTTCGGCCATTACCTTGGTAAATACCCTCGGAGCCGTGGATAGACCAAACGGCAACGTCTGGAATTGGTAATGACAATCCTGTACCACAAATCTGAGGTACTCCTGGTGAGGATGGTAAATGGGGACATGCAGGTAAGCATCCTTGATGTCCAGTGATACCATGTAATCCCCCTCGTCCAGGCTTGCAATAACCGCCCTGAGCGATTCCATCTTGAACTTGAATTTTTTTATATATGTGTTCAAGGATTTCACATTTAAAATGGGTCTCACCGAACCGTCCGGTTTCGGTACCACAAACATTGTGGAATAGTAACCCCGTCCTTGTTGAAGTAGGGGCATCTTGACTAGCACCTGCTGGGAATACAGCTTGTGAATTGCCTCTAGCACTGCCTCCCTGCCTGAGGGAGTTGTTGGCAAGGCAGATTTGAGGAAACGGCGGGGAAGGGGGGGGGGGGGGGGGGGGGGGGAGACGTCTCGAATTCCAGCTTGTACCCCTGAGATACTACTTGAAGGATCCAGGGATCCACCCGTGAGCGAGCCCACTGATTGCTGAAGTTTTTGAGACGGGTCCCCACCGTACCTGGCTCCGCCTGTGGAGCCCCAGCGTCATGCGGTAGACTTGGAGGAAGCGGGGGAGGACTTTTGCTCCTGGGAACTGGCTGTATGGTGCAGCTTTTTCCCCCTACCTCTGCCTCTGGGCAGAAAGGACGCGCCTTTAACCCGCTTGCCCTTATGGGGCCAAAAGGACTGTACTTGATAATACGGTGCTTTCTTTGGCTGTGAGGGAACATGGGGTAAAAATGCTGACTTCCCAGCTGTTGCTGTGGAAACGAGGTCCGAGAGACGATCCCCGAATAATTCCTCACCCTTATAAGGCAAAACTTCCATGTGCCTTTTAGAATCTGCACCACCTGTCCACTGCCGAGTCCATAACCCTCTTCTGGCAGAAATGGACATTGCACTTATTTTAGATGCCAGCCGGCAAATATCCCTCTGTGCATCTCTCATGTATAAGACTGCGTCTTTAATATGCTCTATGGTTAGCAATATAGTGTCCCTGTCAAGGGAATCAATTTTATCAGACAGGGAATCAGACCACGCTGCTGCAGCACTGCACATCCATGCTGAAGCAATAGCAGGTCTCAGTATAGTACCTGAGTGTGTATATACAGACTTCAGGATAGCCTCCTGCTTTCTATCCGCAGGCTCCTTTAAGGCGGCCGTATCCTGAGACGGTAGTGCCACCTTTTTTGACAAGCGTGTGAGCGCTTTATCCACCCTCGGGGATGTCTCCCAACGTACCCTGTCCTCTGGCGGGAAAGAGTACGCCATCAGTAACTTTTTAGAAATCACTAGTTTTTTGTCAGGGGAAGCCCACGCTTCTTCACACAACTCATCTGATGGGGGAAAAACCACTGGTTGCTTTTTCTCCCCAAACATAATACCCTTTTTAGTGGTACCTGGGTTAATGTCAGAAATGTGCAACACATTTTTCATTGCCGTAATCATGCAACGGATGGCCCTAGTGGAATGTACATTAGTCTCGTCGTCGTCGACACTGGAGTCAGACTCCGTGTCGACATCTGTGTCAGCCATCTGAGGTAGCTGGCGTTTTTGAGCCCCTGATGGCCTTTGAGACGCCTGGGCAGGCACTGGCTGAGAAGCCGGCTGTCCCACAGCTGTTATGTCATCGAACCTTTTATGAGAGGAGTTGACACTGTCGTGTAAAACCTTCCACATATCCATCCACTCTGTTGTCGACCCCGCAGGGGGTGACATCACATTTATCGGCACCTGCTCCGCCTCCACATAAGCCTCCTCATCAAACATGTCGACACAGCCGTACCGGCACACACACAGGGAATGCTCTGACTGAGGACAGGACCCCACAAAGTCCTTTGGGGAGACAGAGAGAGAGTATGCCAGCACACACCACAGCGCTATATAAACAGGGATTTACACTACACAAAGTGATTTTCCCTATAGCAGCTATACAATACAGTTTGCGCCTAAATTTAGTGCCCCCCCTCTCTTTTTTACCCTTTGAGCCTGGAAACTGCAGGGGAGAGCCTGGGGAGCTGTCTTCCAGCGGAGCTGTGAAGAGGAAATGGCGCCAGTGTGCTGAGGGAGATAGCCCCGCCCCCTTTTCGGCGGGCTTCTCCCGCTTTTTTATTATTATGGCAGGGGATTTTTACACATATATAGTTTATTAGACTATATTATGTGTTGTTTTGCCAATTTAAGGTACTCTAATTGCAGCCCAGGGCGCCCCCCCCCCCAGCGCCCTGCACCCATCAGTGACCGGAGTATGTGGTGTGCATAGGGAGCAATGGCGCACAGCTGCAGTGCTGTGCGCTACCTTAATGAAGACCGGAGTCTTCAGCCGCCGATTTCCAGGACGTTCTTCTTGCTTCTGGCTCTGCAAGGGGGACGGTGGCGCGGCTTCGGGACCGGACGACCGAGGCTGGGCCTGTGTTCGATCCCTCTGGAGCTAATGGTGTCCAGTAGCCTAGAAGCCCAAGCTAGCTGCAAGCAGGTAGGTTCGCTTCTCTCCCCTAAGTCCCTCGTAGCAGTGAGTCTGTTGCCAGCAGATCTCATTGAAAATAAAAAACCTAATAAATACTTTCTTTTCTAGGAGCTCAGGAGAGCCCCTAGTGTGCAACCAGCTCGAGCCGGGCACAGATTCTAACTGAGGTCTGGAGGAGGGGCATAGAGGGAGGAGCCAGTGCACACCAGTAGTCCTAATTCTTAAAGTGCCCAGTCTCCTGCGGAGCCCGTCTATTCCCCATGGTCCTTACGGAGTTCCCAGCATCCACTGAGAAACATAAAATACAATTTAAAATGAGACTACTAGTGTTCATTCTAGCACCCTGCACCTGTCACATGCAGTTCCTTTTTCCTGTCTGGGGTGTCGCTCACTGGTCTGTATCTCAGTGCCAAGACACAGACCTGAGTGTGCTAGAAGCACCAGCTACTTAATTGAATAGCAGGTCATTCCCTTTTTACATTTGATTGCAAATTCACTCAAGCAGGAAGCTCCCTCCTCTTTTTACAGGTTTGCCTTTACACCCCCTTTTGTATGTATGCCATTTCCCTAATGTCCAGAGCTGCAAATAACTATGGCACCTTAAGAAAATAAAATAAAAAATGATTAAAATAACAGCAAAGTACATAGGACTATGTAATCAACGTTCTAGATTATGTTAAACATATGCAAAATGCAATGAAGTTTCTAAAATGCTCTCAGCAGACATCTCTTCTCTACCCACCACTTTTACATGAGGCAAGAAACAGCAGGGAAGGGAGGTTCAGAGTTGCACGCCTAGTTAATTGCAATTCTACAGAACTAAAGGCCCATACACACTGGGCGTTTTTGAGCTAACAGCTGCTCACTTTTGGCGTTTTGAGCTGCTTTCAGCTTAAAGCCGTCCAGTGTGTATGCCACAGCGATGAGCTGTGAGCACTGAGGCCGCCGTTCAGTGCTCACAGCTCATTCGTTCACTGGAGGCCGCCGTTCATCTACTTGTATTACCAGTAGATGACCGGCGGGGTGAGCGGCTTTGCATAGCGTCCCGCTATGGAAAGCCACTCAGCCCCGCTGACATCACTGAGCAGGGGAGAAAAGCGCTTAGTGTGTATGCACTGAGCGCTTTTCAGCTCAGCGATGTCAGCGATCATCGCTATGCATACACGTTGGGCAAAAACGCCCAGTGTGTATGCACATTTAATGTGGATGTCAGCCTGAATGCCTAGTTGCAGTACTACTGGAAATAGCAGCCATCATCAGTGCACATGTGTATTAGCGCAATCAATGTGTCACAATACAGACACTAGCATCCTGATGGTCACAATTCCGACAGGGGTGTGGTAAGTATTCTGCGCCCTCCCACCCCCAACCCTCTCCCTTACTGCAGCCTAACTATAACACCTCCCCTCCCTGCAGCCTAAGCCCATGCCACCCACCCAAAAGTCAAATCCTAACTCTCCCGGCTATACTTACCCTCTGCATCCCAGCATCAGGATGCGGACCTGGTCAGGATTCCGGTGTTGATGTTTTGACAGCTGTCGAATCTCCGGCGTCAGTGTTTCAACTACCGGGATCCTGAACGTATACCGTATTAGCCATATACCTGATGTAATAGACAGTACTGTGCAAATGTTTTAGCAGCTGGTGTGGAAAACAAAACGCTGCAAAGTAAGAATGCTTTCAAATATAGAAGTGTTAATAGTAAATTTGTATCAATAAAAAAAAACGAATGAACAGATACCAATATTTGGTGTGACCAGCCTTTGCCTTCAAAAAAAAAAGCTTAAATTCTTCTAGGTACACTTGCACACAATTTTGAAGGAATTTGGCAAGGAGGCTTTTCCAGACATCTTGGAGAAATCCCCACAGATCTTCTGCGAATGTAGGCTGCTCAAATTCTTATCTCTCTTCATGTAATACCAGACAGACTCAATGTTGAGATCAGGGCTATGTGGCGGCCATATCATCACTTCCAGGACTCCTTGTTCTTTTTTACACTTAAAATAGTTCTTTATTACATTAGCTGTATGTTTGGGGTCGGTGCCCTGCTGCAGAATAAATTTGGAGCCAATCAGACACCTACCTGATAGTATTGCATGATGGATAAGCAACTGCCTATATTTCTCAATGTTAAAGCAAAATGAAACAAACGTTGTGGACTGTCAGTGATCGGAAAAATGCACTATAGCGTGTATTTTACCCGCTTTTGAGGTGTGGGGACTCACTTATATAAAATGGGAGGGTCCCTGGGGACATGCTCCGCAGCAGCAATCAGAGATCCTGGGCCTTTAAATAGAGGAGGTGGAGCCTTACCGCTCCTCTCCTGGCTACGTGCAGCGACTTCACAGGGTCCAAGCATGATGGCGCGGCTCCCTGGAACAGTGTGCAAGACTCCCAGGGAGACTGCGGAAGATGGTGAGTCTCTGCTGTGCCTGCTTTTAAAGGTGGATCAAACGGCTGACAGGTGCGTGCATGTGCTGCTGTGTGAGTGCCGGTGATTAAGTGCTGCAGGGATGGGGGGGGGGGTTAGTGGCGGTGACTGTGTGCTGTGCGGGGGGTGGGGGAGGCGAGAGCTGGTTGCTGTGTATGTGTTGGGATTTTAGAGGTGAGGTCCCAGCAGAACAGGAGGGAGTTTGTCTTTGAGACGGAGACTGGCTCTGTCTCTACAGTTTGCCCCGCTCCCTTGTGGATATAATGCTGTGATTCGCGAGAGCATGGAGAAGGGGGTGGAGCCTAATATGAAGTGCCTGCACATATCAGTGACCTGCTGTTGCTGTAGCCCAACAGGTATTGTTTATCCAGCTTTATTCATCTCTCCCCCCTCACTGACACTCTGTCTCGCCCTCTCCCTCCCCCGCTTGGTGCCCCTCCTCCTGTCTTCCTGACTTTCCTATGTCTTCCCGACTATCTTTCTCTCTACCGCACTGTCACTCTCTCTCCCCCTCCTCCCCCACTTGGTCCCCCTCACCCTATCTTCATGACTCTCTCTCTCGCTCCCTGACTGACACCCTCTCTCCCCTCTCTGTCTTCCTGACTATTTCTACCTTACTGACACCCTCACTTGCTTGGTCCCGCCCCACCCTCTGTCTTCTAGACTGTCTCTCTCTCCCTCCCTGACATCCTCTTTTCCGCTCTCTTGTTCCCCCTTCTCGCTCTGTCTCCCTCCCTGACTCTCTCCTGCTCACATCCCCTCCCTCTGTATTATTGACTCTCTCCCTCTCTCTTGCTCCCCCCTTCTCTATCTCAGTCTCTCTCCCTCTCGCTTGTTCCTCTCAGTCTCTCTCCCTGACAGTCTTAATCTCTCGCCCTCTCCCTCTCTAATGATAGCAACAGTGTGCACAGTCAGTTTAATTGGTGCGGGCCCCCACACCTTTGTTGCCTGGGACCCCCACTAGCCTTAATACGGCCCTGACTAAGTCAGTCATTGTCACTCCTCCCCTTGGCACCCCCACTGACATGCGTTATGACTGGGCACCCCCTTCCCTCACTGACACCCACGATCACTGTGTATAAGTGCTCTACCTGGCGCAATGTGTGTGATGTAATGCAAATTGGTACTATTATGTGGACACACCCCTCCCCCACAAAGCCACACCCTTAAATTTTTGCAGCACGGCTTCGGCACGCACTGTCTATGCTTTGTGTGGTAGGAAGGCACCAAAATGTCTAGTTACAGCTTTGGTGCAAGTGTCATGTATACTACACAGCCCAGCAGCATTGTCACCCCTTTCCAACACTTTAGTAGTGTCCACATCAAGTCCTTGTTTTCATATTTGAATAATTAATAAGAATATTCATTCTGATGGAACCCAGAAAAGGACAGGTAGGACCCCAATTTTTAAAAGTGAGGGGTCCCTGGGACCCACTTTTTTTTTTTTTGTCTCAGCGCGATCACTGGACTGTAGACACCGTGGTCGGCCAAGAAAACTTAGTGCATCAGATGAAAGATGCATCGCGCTTACTTCCCTTTGAAGTCAGAAGATGTCCAGCAGTGCCATCAGCTCAGAATTGACAGAAACCAGTGAGACCCAGGTATGCCCATCTACTTTTTGGAGAAGTCTGGCCAATACTTCATGGAAGAATTGCAGTTAAAAAGTCATACCTTCGACGTGGAAACAATGCCAAGCGACTCAACTATGCACGGAATAATAGGAACTGGGGTGCAGGAAAATGGCAGTAGGAGCTCCGGACTGAGGAGTCAAATTTGTAAATATTTGGCTGAAACAGAAAACAGTTTGTTCACCGAAGGACTGGAGAGCGGTACAATAATTAGTGTCTGCAGGCGGGTGTGGCTCATTAGTTCGACAGTGTCTAGGTCGAAAAAATGTTTAGGACGACAGTCACTAGGTCGACAGGTCAAAAGGAGTGATTTTTTTGGTGTCGTTTTCTTCGTAGAGTGACCAGGAACCCCAATTAGTGCACCGTGTCCCCTCGCATGGCTCTTTGCTCGCCATGCTTTGGGCGGGTGCCTCGCTGCGCTCGGCACAGGTTGTTGCTCCCAATCATAGTCCAAATGAAAAACTCATGTCGACGTTTGCCATGTCGACCTAATGAGTGTCTACCTAAGTGGCGTCGACCTGAAGACGGGATACCAGGTATTCAGGGTATCATTTTATTAAGCATAAGCTGCTTGTGCGTCCTATTCAGACAGCGATGCAAATAGGATGCAATTTCGGCAAAACAAGGATGCCCAACTCGGAGAGTGTAGCATGGGACCTTTCAGCTCACTCACGCCAGGCATCTCCCACAACATGGCGTATCGAGGCAAGTGGATCCGGTTAGCATCTCTGTAGTCGAAATACCATGCCGGCGTCCCAAATAGGGTCACAAGCCGGCATGGGGGGGGGGGGTTTAGGGTTAGGAGCCCCTGCCAGGATTCTGAACGCTGCGGTCAGTATTCGCTCGCCATGCTTCGGGCAAGGTGCCTCGCTTGCCACAGATTACCGGTCCAATCGTAGTCCACGTTGGTCGTTAAGTATGAAAAGGTTAAAAAAAAAAAAAAAAAATTTACCAATTTAAAAAAGAAATTTAAAAAAAAAAGTGAAAAACTCATGTCGACCCTTTGACCTGTCGACCTAGAAACCCTGTTGACTTCCAATCCTGTCGACCTAAACATTGTCGATCTTTAGACCAGATCCTCTGCAGGAAACAGTGAACCATGGTGGAGGTTCCTTGCAAACTTTGGGCTGCATTCCAGCAAATGGAGTTTGGGATTTGGTCAGGATTAATAGTGTCCTCTATGCGGACAAATACAGGCAGGTACTTATCCATCATGAAATACCATCAGGGAGGCGTCAGATTGCCTCCAAATTTATTCTGCAGCAGGGCAATGACCCCAAACATACAGCCAATGCCATAATGAACTATCTTCATTGTAAAGAACAAGGAGTCCTAGAAGTGATTATATGACCCCCACAGAGCCCTGATCTCAACATTGAGTCTGTCTGGTATTACATGGAGACAGGATTTGAGCAGTGTACATCCACATAAGATCTGTGGTTAGTTCTCAAAGATGGTTGGAACAATCTCCCTGCAGATTTCCTTAAAAAAAAAACCTATGTGCAAATGTACCTAGAAGAACCGACGCTATTTTGAAGGCAAAGGGTGGTCACACCAAATATTGATTGGATTTAGATTTCTCTTCTGTTCATTCACTTTGCATTTTGTTTATAGATAAAAATAGGATTTTAATTACCTACCGGTAAACCCTTTTCTCGTAGTCCGTAGAGGATACTGGGGTCCACATTAGTACCATGGGGTATAGACGGATCCACCAGGAGCCATTGGCACTTTAAGAGTTTAATAGTGTGGGCTGGCTCGTCCCTCTATGCCCCTCCTACCATACTCAAGAGAAGGACTTTACTTCGAGAGAAGGACTTTACACAGATAGTGGCGAGATTCACACCAGCTCACACATACAAGGCAAACCAAGCTAACTAGCTTGAAAACTCAGCAACAGCTGAATAATTATACTGAACCAAGGTTTAACACAGTACTTAACTAAGAACAAAGCAGTACTGACCAAGTAACCACTGCAGGATAACGAAGCTCTGGGCAGGCGCCCAGCATCCCCTACGGACTACGAGAAAAGGATTTACTGGTAGGTAATGAAAATCCTATTTTTTCTTACGTCCTAGAGGATGCTGGGGACCACATTAGTACTATGGGTATGTACCAAAGCTCCCAGAACGGGAGGGAGAGCGCAGAGGCTCCTGCAGAACTGATTGAGGACCTATGGTTTGGTCAGAGGCCAAAGCATCGAACTCCTGGAACTTAGCAAACGTGTTCGACCCAGACCAAGTAGCCACTCAGCAAAGTTGAAAAGCCGAGACACCCCGGGCAGCCGCCCAGGAAGAATCCACCTTACGAGTAGAGTGGGCCTTAACAGATTTTGGACACAGCAATCCTGCCGTAGAATACACATGCTGGATAGTGAACCTTATCCAGCGAGAGATTGTCTGCTTAGAAGCAGGACACCCAATTTTCTTGAGTTCACACAGGACAGAGTCCGATTTTCTGTGACGAGCAGTCATCTTCACATAAATTATCAGAGCCCTTTCAACATCCAAGGACTTTGATGGAATTGAGGAGTCCGTGGCAACTGGCACCACAATAGGTTGGTTGATATGAAAAGCAGACAACCTTTGAAAGGAATTGCTGACGTGTCCGGAGCTCAGCTCTATCTTCATGGAAGATCAAGTAGGGACTTTTACAAGACAAAGCCCCCAACTCCGACACACATCTAGCAGAAGCTAAAGCCAACAAAGCGACAGCCTTCCACGTGAGAAAATCGCCCTCAACTTCCTGTAACGGCTCGAACCAATCCGATTGGAGGAACTGCAACACCACGTTAAGATCCCAGGGTGCCATAGGTGGCACAAAGGGAGGCTGGCTGTGCAGAACCCCTTTCAAAAAAGTCAACCTCAGGGAGGGAAGCCAGTTGTTTCTGGAAGAAAATGGATAAGGCCGAAATCTGGACCTTTATGGATCCCAAACACAGGTCCATATCCACACCTGCTTGCAGGAAGAGGAGAAATCGGCCCAGTTGAAACTCCACCGTAGGAAACTTCTCGGATTCACATCAAGACACATACTTTTTTTACAAATTTGATGGTAATGTTTAGACGTAATTCCTTTCCTAGCTTGTATCAGGGTAGGAATAACCTTGTTCGGAATGCCCTTCCGAGCTAACATCTGGCGTTCAACCTATATGCCGTCAAACATAGCCGCGGTAAGTTTTGATAAGCGAACGGCCCATGTTGCAGAAGGTCCTCCCAAAGAGGAAGAGGCCTTGGATCTTCCAGCAGGAGATCCAGAAGATCCGCATACCAAGCCCTTCTTGGCCAGTCCGGAGCAATGAGGATTGCCGAAACTCTTGTTCTCTATGATTTTTAAAACCCTTGGAATGAGTGGAAGTGGAGGAAACACATACACTGACTGGAACACCCACGAAGTTACCAGGGCGTCCACCGCCACTGCTTGCGGGTCTCTTGACCTGGAACAATACCTCCTTGTTAAAAAGTGAGGCCATCATGTCTATTTGAGATACACCCTAAACATTTATCACCTCTGTGAACACCTCCGGACGGGGGCCCCAATCTCCTGGATGGAGATTGTGTCTGCTGAGGAAGTCCGCTTCCCAGTTGTCTACTCCCGGAATTAAGATGGCTGACAGCGCCAGTGCGTGCCTTTCTGCCCAGAGGAGGATCCTTTTTACTTCTGACATTGCAGCTCTGCTCTTCGTTCCGCCCGAATGGCAGTGCCTGAAACGAATAGTGACTGTCTAACAGTGCAAACCTGAGATAAGCCTGGTGTGGCGGCCAAATCGGAATGTGGAGGTACGCATCCTTGATATCCAGGGATACCAGAAACTCCCCCTCCTCTAGACCCGAGATCATCGCTCTCAGAGACTCCATTTTGAACTTGAACTCCCTCAGATAAGGGTTTAACGATTTCAAGTTCAAAATCGGTATGACCGAACCATCCGGTTTCGGTACCACGAAAAGGTTCAAATAGTAACCCTTGTTTTGCATATACAGTGGAACTGTAACGATTACTGCTGACCTTTCCAATTTTTGAATGGCTTCCTGTAGGACAGCCCTGTTTGTCAGTAACGCTGGCAAGCCTGATTTGAAGTATCGGTGAGGCGGGAGTTCTTGAAACTCCAGTCTGTACCCCTGGGACACAATATCCTGTACCCAGGGGTCTAGGCCGGACGACACCCAGATGTGGCTGAAACGTCTGAGCCTCGCACCCACCTGACCGTCCTCCAGGCTGTGCGGTCCACCATCATGCTGAGGATTTTGATGAACCAGAAGCAGGCTTCTGGTCCTGGGAGCCTGCAGGTGCAGGCTTTTTGAACTTTGCACTCCCACCTCTAAAGAAAGTGGTAGGGGGCTTTGACTTTTTTGTCTTAGCGGTCCGAAAGGACTGCGATGCGGATGAAGAAAAGGGTTTCTTCGTAGAAGGTGTAGCTGAGGGAAGAAATTGTGACTTACCCGTGGTTGCTGTGAAAATCCACACATCCAACGCTTCCCCAAACAGAGCCTGACCTGTGTATGGTAGGTTCCCAACACTTCTCCTGGATTCCGCGTCCGCCGACCATTGGCGTAGCCAGAGTTGCCTGCGAGCTGAGACAGACATGGAAGATATCTGTGCATTCAGCGTACCCAGGTCCTTCATGGATTCCACCATGAACCCTGCAGAATCCTGTATGTTACGTAAAAACAGTTCAATGTCACTTCTATCCATTGTATCCAAATCTTCTAGTAACATGCCTGACCACTTTACTATAGCTTTTGAGATCCATGCACAGGTAATAGTACGCCTTAATGCCACCCCTGAAGCAGTGTATATGGATTTGAGCGTAGTGTCAATCCTACGATCTGCCGGTTCTTTTAACGCGGTAGATCCAGGGACAGGTAAAACCACCTTTTCTGACAGTCTGGAGACAGAGGCGTCAACTATGCGTGGGTTTTCCCCATCTTTTTCTATCCTCCTCAGGGAAGGGAAAAGCAACCAGAACCCTCTTGGGGATCTGGAATTTTTTTCTCTGGGGTTTCCCAGGACTTTTCAAATAAAGCGTTTAATCCTTTAGACACAGGGAAGGTTAGCGAGGCTTTCTTATTATCTGTGAAGTAAGCCTCCTCAAACTGCTCAGGTGTTGTGTCAGAAATGTTTAATACATCTCTAATGGCCTCAACCATGAGCTGCACCCCCTTAGCAAGGGATGCCGCCCCCCTCAGCACATCCCCATCATCGTCAGCCATGTCAGAGTCAGTATCCGTGTCATCTTGCATAGTCTGGGCAAGTGCACGTTTCCGTGAGTATATGTTAGGGCAGGGGTGAGGAACCTGCGGCCCTCCTGCTGTTGCTGAACTACACATCCCAGCATGCCCTGCAACCGTTTTAGCATGGCCAAATAGCAAAACTGTAGCATGGCATGCTGGTATGTGTAGTTCAACAGCAGCTGGCGGGCCAAAGGTTCCCCACCCCTGTGTTAGGGGATTTTGAAGGAATAGGAACAGAACCGGACCAAACTGCCAGACTTCTTTAAAACCTGCATTTCAGTCTCTGTATGAGCTACCCTAGTAAAGATCTGAGAGATCATTCCCTTAATAGAGGTCAACCACTCAGGCTCAGTAATAGGGATCTGAGATAATACATTACATTCCTGGGTACATGGAATGAATTCCTCTGGAGAAGAAATGTCCTCTGCAGCATATGACACAGAGTCCCTAGACATTGTTATGTGAGAAACAAACAACCACAGGAAAATGTCAGACAGTTTCCCTCCCAAGTACGCCACAGAGAAATACAGCTTGGAGCCAGCACACACACAGCGCTACCCTAGGCAGATATAAAACAACTACCTAGAGCTGACTGTGTACCTTAATAGACTACACAGTAATTTCACAGCCTCCCCCCCCTTCTACAAACCCTGGTACCGCACAGGATAGCTGGAGTTGCATTGAGGGAAAGCTCTTCCTGTCAGCATCTCTGTACTGGATCTGCAGGCAGGAAAATGGCGCTGAACGCTGCTGGGTCCGCTGAGAAGCTCCGCCCCTTTAACATGGCGCTGCTTCCCGCTCTTCACATCTTTATACTGGCCTGAGGAATTATGCTGGCAGCGTTACCAAGGTCCCTGACAGGCTTGGAGACCAGTGTAGGGTATAGGCGCTGGCTCATGGCGCCCCTCATAGCGCCGTACTGTGTACCGCTGGGCCTCTGGAGCGCAGTTAGTACTGCGCTCCCACCCTGATGCTGCCATCTTCACATCGGCTCCCCGCTTGCTGTGGGGACCGGTGACTCACTAGCCACCGGAATCTTCTGGCTCTGTTAGGGGGTGGCGGCATGCTGCGGGAGTGAGCGGCCGCCTGGGGCGGCTAACGATCACCCTCAGGAGCTCAGTGTCCTGTCAGCAGAGATAGTGGCCATTAACCTCTCAGGGTTGGACACTTCTCCCCCCCCCAAGTCCCACGAAGTAGGGTGGCCAATCCCGGGATCGGCGGGATCCCGGGATTTGAGGCCAAAAATGCCGGGATTTGAATCCCGGGATTGGAGCCTTCAATCCCGGGATTCACGTGCGCATGCGCACTACTGATTCTTGACCGGGCAGCGCCGCTGAGCACTAGCGCTCGGCTCAGCCTCAGACGCTGCCCGGCCCCGGCTGCCCTGCTGTGTGCGGCGTGACGTCAGCGAGGTCACGCTGCACAGCCCCTTCAGCCATGGCCGCTCCTTCCGCCCTCCAATGCGCGTGCCTGCCAGCCAGCCAGCCCTCCTGCCCGCCACAATTTTTAAAGTAAAGAGGAGGACTCTAAAGCAAGTGCACTGTGTCTGTGAGTGATACTCACGCTGCGCTGCCCTGCTGCCTGCCTCTCGAGTCTGGACCTCAGTGACCCCCTATAATAGTGAGTAATATATATATATATATATATATATATATATATATATATATATATAATTAATTAATGCTGCAGCACTCTGAGTCTTTTAAACATCAAAGGTGTATTGGAAAAATTACATCATGATTTTTTCAGTACACCTGTGATGTGTAAACGACTCAGAGTGCTGCAGCATTAATTTATCCCATTGCTTCCATCACTTTATTCCCTGACACAGAGTGCCAGGCTGCATGTACCATAATATATATATATATATATATATATATATATATATATATATATATATATATATATATATATATATATATATATATACACATACATACATACATACATATTTATTGTACATACACAGTACAATCCCGGGAATCCCGGGATTGAGCATTTTTCAATCCCGATCCCCGGGATTGGAAAAACGGCCCGGGATTGGCCTCCCTACCACGAAGCAGGAAGGCTGTTGCCAGCAGCCTCCCTGTGACTAACTCTAATAACAACAAAACTAGAATAACTCCTACGGAGCTCCCCTAGCTGTGACCGGCTCCTCCGAGCACATTTTCTAAACTGAGTCTGGTAAGAGGAGCATAGAGGGAGGAGCCAGCCCACACTGTTAAACTCTTAAAGTGCCAGTGGCTCTTAGTGGACCAGTCTATACCCCATGGTACCAATGTGGACCCCAGCATCCTCCAGGATGTAAGAGAAATTCACTTCTATCTTTAAAAGCATTCTTAAGGTGCATACACACGGAGAGATTTTGGCTATGAGAGATTTTGACTAACTTTTCCCTTGAACTGGCAGTAGGAGATTTTGACTAACTTTACCAGAGATTTTGTCTAACTATGCAAGAGATTTTGGCTATGGGAGATTTTGGCTATCTCATTTAAATAAGGGGATGAGTGTCATATATAGGACGATTTTACAGGGTGGCTGGTATTTAAATAGCTGAAAGTTAAAAAAAAAATTTGCGTGGGGTCCCCCCTCCTATGTAAAACCAGCCTCGGGCTCTTTGAGCCAGTCCTGGTTGTTAAAATACAGAGGAAAAAATGAGTAGGGTTCCCCCATATTTAGACAACCAGCACCGGGCTCTGCGTCCGGTCCTGGTTTAAAAAATACGGGGGACAAAAGACATAGGGGTCCCCCGTATTTTCCAAACCAGCACCGGGCTCCACTAGCCAGGGAGATAATGCCACAGCCGGGGGACACTTTTATATTGGTCCCTGCGGCCGTGCCATTACCCCCCCAACTAGTCACCCCTGGCCGGGGTACACTGGAGGAGTGAGGACCCCTTAAATCAAGGAGTCCCCCCCTCCAGCCACCCAAGGGCCAGGGGTGAAGCCTGAGGCTGTCCCCCCCCATCCGTGGCCCGGTGGATGGGAGGCTGATAGCCTTTCAATAGTAATATTGTTCTTTACAGGAGGCCTACAGGTCCCAGCAAGCCTGCCCCAGCATGTTGGCACTTGGAGAACCACAAGTGCCAGCATGCCCGGACATAAAGGGCCCGCTGGCACCTGTAGTCCACCTGTAAAGAAAATATATAAAAAAAAAAAAACACAACACATTCTTTTAAAAATCCTTTATTAAACTGGGTCTTCACCTGGGGGCGGCGGCCTTTAAGCTCTTTTGCATTGCCGCCGCCTTCCCAGGGCTTCCGGCGTCTTCACCTGGGGGGGCGCCACCTCCCCAGGGCTTCTGGGGTCTTGCTCCGGCGTCTTCACCTGGTGGGCGGCGGCTGCTAAGCTCTTTTGCATAGCCGCCGCCCATCCAGGACTTCCACGACGTCTTCACCTGGGAGGCGGCGGCCTTTAAGCTCTTTTGCATGGCCGCCGCCTTCCCAGGACTTCCAGCATCTTCACCTGGTGGGCGGCGGCTGCTAAGCTCTTTTGCATAGCCGCCGCCCATCCAGGACTTCCACGGCGTCTTCAGGAGCTCTTCTCCGCTCCTCCTCCGCCGTCGGACTGACAGCCGCTGCCTCGCGCTGACTTATATAAGTCAGCGGGAGGGGGCGGGGCGATGACGCGGCGAGCCGTGATTGGCTCGCGGCGGCCATCTTGAATTTCAAAAATGACGCTGAGGCGCCATTTTTGAAACTGGTACCGCTCCGCTGCCAAACTCTGCAATAGAAAGGTAAATTTCCCCCGCCCGCACCGCTGCCGCAACCCGCCGCCGCCGCCCACACCGCCACCGCAACCCGCCGCCGCCCACACCGCCACCGCAACCCGCCGCCGCCCGCACCACCGCCTGCACATCGCTATCGCTGGGAAAAATCGCTGGCCTCTTAAAGTGTTAGCGATTTTGACTAACTTTTGCAGCGACATAGCCAAAATTGACTTGCCTGCACTGACTATTTTTCCCAGCGATAGCGACCTAGCGGGGACGCGCATCGCTATCGCTGGCTGTGTACACACGGAGCGATCTGCACTAACTTTGAGCGATTTTGACTATATAGTCAAAATCGCTCAGTTATATCGCTCCGTGTGTATGCACCTTTACTTTGCAGCAGTTTTTCCACACCTGTCTAAAACTTTTGCACAGCATTGTACATCTCTGCAGACCATAATCAGACTACAAGCTCTCACACAACTCAGGCTATATGCAAACACCCCACTACCATACACACACACACACACACACACACACACGTGGATTTCAAAAATATAGAAAGATCCATCTATATAGGACTTGCGTACAACTGTGTCAGCACCATAGCCTGACAATCCAAACCTCAACCATAGTACAGCAAACAGACCGGCTCCCGCAATAGTTTTCCCACACTATTGAGCGCCACTACAGAAATTCTTTGGGGCAGATTAAGCCTGGAAAAGTGATAAAGTGGAAGGTGATAACACACCAGCCAGTCAGCTCCTGTCATTTTTCAAACCCAACCTGTAACTTGATAGTTAGGAGCTGATTAGCTGGTGCGTTATCACCTTCCACTTTATCACTTCACCAGGCTTAATACATCAGCCCCAGTCCTGTACAAACTTTGTTAGAAATTCAACCTTTAATTTTACACCACTGCCTTTTCACTTGCCAAGCAAACTTCACATCTCTAATAACCAGCCAGTCTTCTAAACCCCATTGTCTCCATTAAATGCTCTTCTATGCCCACTTATAAGCTTTCTCCATCACAGCCCACGATTCTGCTGTCTACATCAAGGTAAAACAGACACCAGTCAACAGATTGCCTCATGCCATATATCACATCCCTATGTGCAGTGGTATTTTAGTGTCCTGCACCAGACTTGAAATATAAATCGATACCTTTCAATTCATAAAAAAAACAGCCACTAAAAATGAATCCTCTATAATAGGTTTATAGTTTATGGTGCTGGAGGTGCTCCCAACAATCAAAACCTTTACATGTTAATATCTACTTATTGGCAGTTGTATATGGGATGATTAAATTGATTGTTAATTTTAAAACGTAACTTTTAATATTCTTACTTAAGATAATAGGGGTAAGTAATTGTGATTTGTGTGACTTTGTAAATAATTAAATGTGCGTCACACCCTCCTTCTAAATATTTAAGGACAATATTTGTCTCAGTTGTGATTTTTTTTGTATGAATGAAATTTTTACTTAAATCCAATGTATGGATAATCAATGCCTAAGTCATACAGCTTATATCAAAGTATCACAAATAGTTAATTTAGGGCATAGTTATTCGCCTATTATTTTAGCAGTGATATGTTATGGCCGCTACAGCATACAGAACATTTCCATGTAAGATTATAGGTTAGGAATCGGTTTTCAACCTTATTGATAATTATTTCATAAAACCTTCACCAGTTAACACCTGTAAATATATCCTGAATGCAAGAAGAATATTACATAGCAGTCATAGATACACTCCTATATACAGCTTCACAACAGGGAATCAGCAGTCATCAAAAGAAACCCTGAGTCAATAAACCAGGCATTGGTTCCTTGCTATACACGAGTATCACTTTCTTATAGCAGATGGTCTTTAGAATTCTAAATCAGTATTGACAAGATACATTATTGCTTTCGCTGGATACCTCATAATAACGGATACAGATACAGTTTGTGCATTCCAGTTACACAGAGAAGAAAAGTATAACCTCCTAATTATGCTGCACCTTCTAATTCAATCAGTAAATGCAGCTATGCATTCCGCAGTGGTGTGCGGTGAGGTCAGTGACTGGGGAGGCACTGGCAGTTAACCACCAGCCCCCCCACCACCACCACAATACAATGGGGGGGGAGGAAAAAAAAAGTGTAGTCCCCCATACATTGCAAAAACCAGCACCAGGCAGAACCAGCCTGGGGGGATAATGCCATAGCAGGGGAGACACTGTGTGGGGTTCCCCTGCCATAACATTAATCTGCCCCCCCCCCCCCAACTAGTCAGCCCAGGGCTGGAATTCCTCGGAAGTGGGGACCCCAAAAAATAAAAATGGTGTCCCCCTCCTGAGCAATAACCAGCACTGGGCTGATAGCCCAGTGATATGCCCCACACCCCTGGTGGCGGTGGGTGCGGGGTTCATTGTTAATATTGTTCTTTACAGGTGGCCTACAGGTCCCAGCAAGCCTGCCACAGCATACTGGCACTTGGAGAACCACAAGTGCCTGCATGCCCAGACAGAATGGGCCCGCTGGCACCTGTAAAGAAAATATTAAAATAAAACCACCACACAATCTTTTTTTTAAAAGCGTTTATTAGTCAGGGTCTTCACCTGGGGCCAGCGGCCTTTAAGCTCTTTTGCATGGCGGCCGCCCCCCCAGGGCTTCCGGCGTCTTCACCTGGGTGGCCGCCACCTCCCCAGGGCTTCCAGCGTCTTCCTCCGGGAGGCGGTGGCCTTTAAGCTCTTTTGCATGGCCACCGCAAAAGAGTGATGGGTCCGCTGGCCAATCACTGGCCTCACTGACAGGGGCGTGCTTTCATGGTTTGAAAGCATGTCCCTGTACGAAAGTGGCACAACTAATGGTGCTCCTTTCCCATGTATTTTCAATGGTATTTTAATGCACATTGCTGCCCCCGCCCCCATACCTTTCCCCATTCACAACGGGAGGCACCATGATCAGTGCCTCTCAACCCCATTTAGACAGGGATAATGATTAGGATAATATAAAGCATAAACTAATGACACAGAATGTGTCAAAGTATCTTCTTTATATTATTTTAGTCATTAATGAAGGGGGGGTACTGCCTTCCCTGACTGCACGTCCCTGGCATTCCGGCTGCATAAGAGGAGAAAAAGCATGACCTCCATATTAAGCAATGGACTGCTTTGAAGCAGGACACCCAATCTTTTTGGGATCATAAAGAACAAACAGCAAGTCTGATTTTCTATGATGAGCTGTTCGCTTTACATACACCTTCAAAGCCCTTACAACATCCAAAGACTTTGAAGAAGCAAAGGTGTCGGTAACAATAGGAACCACAACAGGTTGGTTGATGTGAAACGCAGACACCACCTTAGGAAGAAATTGCTGACTAGTTTTGAGTTCAGCTCTGTCCTCATGGAAAATTAAATAGGGGCTCTTGTGAGACAACACCTCCAGCTCAGACACACGTCTTGCTGAAGCCAAGGCCAACAGTGTCACGGTCTTCCATGCAAGATATTTTACATCAACCTCCTGTAACGGTTCAAACCAGTCCGATTGGAGGAACTACAGCACCAAATTGAGATCCCAAGGTACCGTGTATTTTTTTCACCTCTGACACTGCTGCTCTGCTTTTCGTTCCGCCCTGTCGGTTTATGTACGTTACCAAAGTTACTGTGTCCGACTGGACTTGAATGACCTGATCTTGAAGAAGATTTGAGGCCTGCAGAAAAGCGATGTATACGGCCCCGAGTTCCAGAATGTTGATTGGCAGGACAACTTCCTGACTTGACCATCTTCCCTGAAACTACCCCTCCTGGATGACTGCTCCCCAACCTCTGAGGCTTGCGTTTGTGGTTAGCAGAATCCAATTCTGAATCCCGAACCGGCGACCCTCGATTAGGTGAGAAGTCTGAAGCCACCATAGAAGAGTAATCCTGGCTCTTGGCGATAGACGTACCCTCTGGTGCATGTGAAGATGTGATTCGGACCATTTGTCTAACAGATCGAGCTGGAATGATCTTGCGTGAAACATTCCGTACTCATAAGAGGCTACCATTTTCCCCAGAAGGCGAATGCATAGATGTACCGATATCCAGATTGGCTTCAGGACATCCGGAACCGTTGACTGGATTACCAATGCCTTTTCCAACGGAAGGAACACTTTCTGCGACTGTGTGTCCAGTATCATACCCAGGAATGGAAGCCTTCGTGTTGGCTATAGGCGAGACTTCGGAAGGTTCAGAATCCACCCGTGATCACGGAGTAGTCGGGTTGGTAATGCTGTTCAACAACCTCTCCCTGGACGGCACCTTTATCAGAAGAGCGTCCAGGTACGGAATTATGTTCACTCCCTGTTTGCGGAGGAGAAACATCAACTCTGCCATCACCTTGGTGAACACCCTCGGTGCCGTGGAGAGACCAAATGGCAGAGCTTGGAACTGGTAGTGACAGTCCTGCAGTGCAAACCGTAGATAAGCCTGATGAGGCGGCCAGATCAGAATGTGAAGGTACGCATCCTTGATATCCAGAGATACTAGGAACTCTCCCTCCTCCAGACCTGAGATCACCGCTCTCAGGGACTCAATCTTGAATTTGAACATACGTAGGTACGGGTTTAGCGACTAGAGGTTCAGAATAGGTCTTACCAAACCGTCCAGTTTCAGTACTACAAACAAGTTGGAATAGTACCCCTTGTTTTGCAGATGAGGTGGAACTGGAACAATGACCCGAGTCTGTACCAGTTTTTGAATGGCGTCCTGTAAAGTTATACTTGCCTCTTGTGAAACTGGTAAGCCTGATTTGAAGAATCTGTGAGGTGGAAGCTCCTGGAACTCCAGTCTGTAGCCCTGGGATATAAGATCTATGACCCAAGGATGCTGGCACGAACTTGTCCAGATATGACTGAAGAATTTTAGTTGGGCTCCCACCCGCCAGTTTTCCAGGCATCACGGTCCACCGTCATGCTGAAGGCTTTGAGGACGCAGAGGTTGAACTCTGTTCCTGAGAACCGGCAGTTGCTGGTTTGCGTGGTTTACCTCTAGCGCCTCTAGTTACTGTGGAAGAACCTCTGGTTTGGCCCTTAAACTTGGCTGTCCGATAGGACAGCAAATTGGAAGCAGAGTAGGCCTTTCTGGCAGGGGGAGCTGCGGAAGGAAGATATGTGGACTTACTCACAGTAGCTTTGGATATCCATTTATCCAGTTCATCTCCAAATAAGGCCTCTCCTGTAAATGGTAGGCCTTCCACGACTTTTCTGGAGTCTACATCAGCAGTCCAGTGGCGGAGCCATAGGCCCCTACGTGCCGACACTGCCAAAGCCATGGTGCATGCATTAAGCAACCCTATTTATTTTATGGCTTCCACCATAAAGTTCGCAGAGTCCTGTATATGTTGCAGGAGTAAAACAAACAATCTCCCCCTAGAAAAAAAAAATCTAACCCCTCAATTAGGTTACCTGACCATTTAGCAATTGCTTTTGTTATCCACGTACATGCTATAGTGGGTCTCTGTGCCACCACAGCAGCTGTGTACAAAGATTTGAGTGTGGTCTCAATGCTACGATCCACCGTGTCTTTCAGGGAGGTTGCACGAGGGACAGGCAACACTATTTTCCATGACAGCCTGGATACTAATGCATCCACTATCGGTGGATTTTCCTATCTTCATGAGGAAAAGGATGAGAGTAACCTCTTAGGGATTTGAAATTTCTTCTCAGGATTAACACATGATTCTTCAGGGTATCCAGTACATTAGACACAGGAAAAGTGACTGAAGATTTCTTTTTTACATTAAAATAAGATTCTTCACACTCCTCTGTCACCTTAGCAGAAATTTGTAGAATGTCTCTGATAGAGGCTATTCCCTGTGACAGAGCAGCATCCCCCCTTTCTGAGTCCACCTCCCCCCTCCTCCATGTCTGACCCTTCATCAGAGTCAGACTGCAGGATACAGGCCAGAATACGTTTTTGCGGACAAATGGTATGGGTCTGAGACGCTGTTTTGATGACTGAGTCTCTGTTCATAAACTCATCCACAGACTGTCTTAAGTATTGTGTCTCTTTCTCATTGCGGGACAATTTAGTAGGAATATTAAAAATAATTCCTTTAAAGGAATCCAGCCATGCTGGTTCAGCCCCGCTAGCCTAGGAAGGGGCACTACACTGAGTACACGGTAGTGAGCCCCCTGGGGAGGATGAACACTCTGCCATACATGAAACACTCTTTGCCTGACATATTGTAAATGTGACAGCACACACTCACAGGAAAAGGTTAAAAGCACAATTAACCCACAAAGAGCCCTTCCAGGGAGACACAGATAATATGGAGCCAGCACACCACGCCCTTATCGCCAATGTCAAGCTTAGCCGGGTCGCAGACTGAGTACCCAGATTGAGGACTCTAATAATCGCTCCCCCCTGGTACCGCTGAGGTAATCTGGAGTTACTGCGGATCTGGCGTCCCTGTAAGTCAGCATCTGTGTCCACTGCAGAGGGAAAAAGGCGCTGGTGAGCTGCTGGATCCGCTCATAGTGAAGCCAGACCCCGTCCATGGCACGCAGGCTTTCCACTTTTTTTTTTTTTTTTTTTTTTACTGGCTGAGGTAATTTAGTGCTTAAAATGGAGTCAGATCTGTGTTAAGTCTTTGTTTGCCAGTATGGGTACTGTGTACAGTGTACTGAGACTTAGTTTGCCCCCTCAGAAGCGGTGCGTCTGCACTATGTACTGAGTCTTGAGACGCAGTCCGCCCCGTTTAGAAGCCGTGCGTCTCCGTACCCTCATGCCGCCATAATGGCTGGCAACTCGCTAACCGGGACACCGGCTTAGTACTCACCACTCTTCATTCTTCTGGCTCTGTTAGGGGTGGCGGCGCGCTGCGGGAATGTACGCTCGCCGTGGTGGGGCTTGCGAATAGTTGCCTCAGGAGTTGGTGTTCTGTCAGCGGGGAACGGGACCATTAACCCTTCAAGAGGTTGGGCCATTCCCACGAAGCAGGCAGGCTGGTGCCATTCAGTCCTGCCTGAAAATAACAAACAGAAAAATAAATGCAGAAAACTCTTCAGGAGCTTCCATAAGCGTAACCAGCTCCTCTAGGCACATTTTCTAAACAGAGTCTGGTAGGAGGGCATAGGGGTGGAGCCAGCACACACTATCAAATTCTTAAATTGTGTATCCATGTATACCCCATGGTACTAAATGGATCCCCAGTATCCTCTAGAACGTAAGAGAAAAAAGCATTGTGACAGTAATTTTGTCGGATTCCGCTTGTATCCCAGGAGGGGTGCAAGAAGCAATCCTCAACTTCAGCACAACAGTGCGCTGAATTGAATAGCTCTGGAAGCAGTTTTAAATCAAACTGCCCCCAAAAACAGTGGTTTGAGGGACCAATGAGTAGCAAGTTATGTGCTTGTGGCTTCTTACTGGTCTATGTAAATACAACCACCCTTCTACAGCATTACACAACCAGGCTACCTGCAGACGCTGTGTCACAAACGACAGATACCTAGGAAAACCAGGGACATGGACCCGTGAAGTTATAGAATAGTTTTTTTTGTTTTTTTACTTTTTTCGGTTCACTGGTTCAGCCAGGAACGCATCTTTAAAATGTAGTGAAGCTGTGCATACGCTTTGACCGGGTTGGGTACAAAATCCCAGCAATTGGGATCTCAACAGATCACGGTAAGAATTCTTACCCTGCCCCTAATCCACCCCTCCTGCAGCCTAAAGGGCCCTACACATTGAGCGATCCGCCGCCGAGTTGCCCAACGGCAGGGGGGGGCAGTGAAGTTTCTTCACTCCCCCTGTCACTCGTGTCCATAGAAGTGCAGGAAAATAAGAATTTACTTACCGATAATTCTATTTCTCGTAGTCCGTAGTGGATGCTGGGAACTCCGTAAGGACCATGGGGAATAGCGGCTCCGCAGGAGACTGGGCACAAACAGAAAGCTTTAGGACTACCTGGTGTGCACTGGCTCCTCCCCCTATGACCCTCCTCCAAGCCTCAGTTAGGATACTGTGCCCGGACGAGCGTACACAATAAGGAAGGATTTTGAATCCCGGGTAAGACTCATACCAGCCACACCAATCACACCGTACAACTTGTGATATGAAACCCAGTTAACAGCATGATAACAGAGGAGCCTCTGAATAGATGGCTCACAACAAGAACCCGATTAGTTAACAATAACTATGTACAAGTATTGCAGACAATCCGCACTTGGGATGGGCGCCCAGCATCCACTACGGACTACGAGAAATAGAATTATCGGTAAGTAAATTCTTATTTTCTCTGACGTCCTAGTGGATGCTGGGAACTCCGTAAGGACCATGGGGATTATACCAAAGCTCCCAAACGGGCGGGAGAGTGCGGATGACTCTGCAGCACCGAATGAGAGAACTCCAGGTCCTCCTCAGCCAGGGTATCAAATTCATAGAATTTTGCAAACGTGTTTGCCCCTGACCAAGTAGCTGCTCGGCAAAGTTGTAAAGCCGAGACCCCTCGGGCAGCCGCCCAAGATGAGCCCACCTTCCTTGTGGAATGGGCTTTTATTGATTTAGGCTGCGGTCATCCTACCGCAGAATGCGCCAGCTGAATAGTGCTACAAATCCAGCGCGCAATAGACTGCTTAGAAGCAGGAGCACCCAGCTTGTTGGGTGCCATCAGGATAAACAGCGAGTCAGTTTTCCTGACTCCAGCCGTCCTGGAAAAATAAAATTTTCAGGGCCCTGACTACGTCCAGCAACTTGGAATCCTCCAAGTCCCTAGTAGCCGCCGGCACCACAATAGGTTTTCACTTGAACCAACCTGAGACCACCTTTGGGAGAAACTGAGGACGAGTCCTCAACTCTGCCCTATCCATATAGAAAATCAGATAAGGCTTTTACATGACAAAGCCGCCAATTCTGACACACGCCTGGCCAAGGCCAACATCATGACCACTTTCCACGCGAGATACTTTAGCTCCATGGTTTTAAGTGGCTCAACCAATGCGACTTTAGGAAATCCAACACCACGTTGAGATCCAAAAAGTGCCACAGGAGGCACAAAAGGAGGCTGAATATGTAGTACTCCTTTAACCAAAGTCTGAACTTCAGGCAGTGAAGCCAGTTCTTTCTGGAAGAAAATCGACAGAGCCGAAATCTGGACCTTGATGGACGCCAATTTGAGGCCCAAACGTCACCCCTGCTTGTAGGAAGTGCAGGAATCGACATAGTTGAAATTCCTCCGTCGGGGCCTTCATGGCCTCCCACCAAGCAATAAATTTTCGCCAAACGCGGTGATAATGTCTTGCAGTGACATCCTTCCTGGCTATGATCAGGGTAGGGATGACTTCCTTCGGAATACCCTTTTCCTTTAGGATCCGGTGTTCTACCGCCATGCCGTCAAACGCAGCCGCGGTAAGTCTTGGAACAGACAGGGTCCCTGCTGCAGCAGGTCTTGTCTAAGCGGCAGAGGCCAAGGATCCTCTGCTAGCATCTCTTGAAGTTCCGGGTACCAAGCTCTTCATGGCCAATCCGGAACCCCGAGTATGGTTTTCACTCCTCGCCTTCTTATTATTCTCAGTACCTTGGGTATGAGAGGTAGAGGAGGAGACACATAAACCGACTGGTACACCCACGGTGTCACTAGAGCGTCCCCAGCGATCGCCTGAGGGTCCCTTGACCTGGCGCAATATCTTTTCAACTTCTTGTTGAGGCGGGACGCCATCATGTCCAACCGTGGTCATTCCCAACGGTTTACCCGCATTTGGAAAACTTCTGAATGAAGTCCCCATTCTCCTGGGTGTAGGTCGCCCATCGGAGAATCCTTGTGGCTTCTGCCATCGCCATCCTGCTTCTTGTGCCGCCCTGTCTGTTTACATGGGCGACCGTCGTGATGTCGTCTGATTGGATCAGTACCGGCTGGTTCTGAAGCAGGGGCCTTGCTTGGCTTAGGGCATTGTAAATGGCCCTTCGCTGCAGAATATTTATGTGAAGCGAAATCTCCTTGGAAATTTCTTCCCTGTGTGACTGCACCCCAGCCCCGAAGGCTGGCATCCGTGGTCACCAGGACCCAGTCCTGTATTCCGAATCTGCAGCCCTCTAGTAGATGAGCCCTCTGCAGCCACCACAGCAGCGACACCCTGTTTCTTGCTGACAGGGTTATCCGCTGTTGTATGTGTAGATGGGACCCGGACCATTAGTCCCACAGGAACGTCCTTGCGTGGAGTCTTCCGAATGGAATTATGCTTCGTACGAAGCTACCATTTTTCCCAGGACTCGTGTGCATTGATGTACCGACACCTGTCCTGGTTATAGGATGTCTCTGACTAGAGATGACAACTCCTCTGCTTTTTCCACTGGAAGAAACACTCTTTTCTGGTCTGCGTTCAGAAACATTTCCAGGAACAGAAAACGTGTCGTCGGGACCAGCTGTGACTTTGGAATATTGAGAATCCAGCCGTGCTGTTGTAGCACTTCCCGAGAGAGTGCTACCCCCACTACCAACTGTTCTTTGGACCTCGCCTTTATCAGGAGATCGTCCAAGTACGGGATAATGAAAACTTCCTTCTTGCGAAGGAGTATCATCACTTCTGCCATTACCTAGGTAAAGACCTTCGGTGCCGTGGACAACTCCACCGGCCGCGTCTGGAACTGATAGTGACAGTCCTGTACCACACATCTGAGGTACTCCTGGTGAGGAGGGTAAATGGGGACATGCAGGTACGCATCCTTGATGTCCAGGGAGACCCTGTAATCCCCCTCGTCCAGGCTCGTAATATTCGCCCTGAGCGATTCCATCTTGAACTTGAATCTTCTGATATAAAAGTTCAAGTATTTTAATTTCAAGATGGGTCTCACCGAAACGTTTCGGTACCACAACCACTGTGGAATAGTAACCTGTTCCTTGCTGAAGGAGGGGCACCTTGACAATCACTTGTTGTGATTATAGTGTTGAATATCCACCAACACCGTCTCCCTGGCAGAGGGAGGTGCCGGTAAGGCAGATTTTAGGAAACGGCGGGGGGAAGAACGTCTCGAACTCCAGCCTGTACCCCTGAGATACTACTTGAAGGACCCAGGGATCCATGTGAGAGAGCCCACTGTCCGCTGAAATTTCTGAGACGGGCCCCCACCGTACCCGGGTCCGCCTGAGCAGCCCCCGCACCATGCTGTGGACCTACCGGACGCAGGGAGGATTTCTGCTCTTGGGAACTAGCTGTGTGTTGCAGCTTTTTCCTCTACCTTTGCCTCTCGGCAGAAAGGATGAGCCTCTAGCCCTCTTGCTTTTCTGGGGCCGAAAGGACTGTACTTGACCATTGCCAAGTCCATAACCCCCGTCTGGCGGCAATGGACCTAGCGCTTATTTTTGATGCCAGCCGGCAAATATCCCTCTGTGCATCACGTATGTATAAGACCACGTCTTTTATATGCTCTATTTTCAGCAAAATATTGTCCCTATCCATAGTTATTTTCCGACAGGGAATCTGACCACGCAGCGGGAGCACTGCATATCCATGCCGAAGCAACGGCTGGTCGCAATATAATGCCCTAGTGTGTGACTATATCTTATAGGGTAACCTCCTGCTTTCTATCAGCAGGTCCCTTCAGGGCGGCCGGAGACGGAAGTGCCACCTTTTCTGATAAGCGTGTAAGCGCTGTATCTACCCTATGGGGTGTTTCCCCGCGTGACCTATCCTCTGGCGGGAAAGGGTACGCTGCCAATAACCGTTTTAGAAATTATCAATTTCTTACCGGGGGAAGACCACTCTTCCTCACACACCTCATTTAATTTCTCAGATGCAGGAAAAACTACTAATAGTTTTCTCTCACCAAACACAATACCCTTTTATGTGGTACCTGGGGTATAATCATAAATGTGTAATACATTTTTCATTGCCTCAATCCTGTAACGGGTGGACCTATTTGGAGGGTACACCAGTCTCATCGACGTCGACACTGGAGTCAGTATCCGTGTCGACATCTGTGTCTGTTATCTGAGGTAGCGGGCGATTTTAGAGCCCCCCATGACATTTGAGACGCTGGAACAGGCACAAGCTGAGTAGCCGGCTGTTCTGTGTCGTCGACCTTTTATGTAAGGAGTTGACACTTTCACGTAATCTTTCCATAAGTTCAACCACACCGGTGTCGACCCCGCAGGGGGTGACAACATATTTACAGGCATTCGCTCCGCCTCCACCTCATTATCCTCCACATACCTGTCGACACAGCCGTACCGACACACAGCACACACACAGGGAATGCTCTGATAGAGGACAGGACCCCACAAAGCCCTTTGGGGAGACAGAGGGAGAGTATGCCAGCACACACCAGGGCGCTATATATCACAGGGATAGCACCTATAAAAAGTGTTTTCCCTTATAGCTGCATATATATATGTATACTGCGCCTAAATTGTGCCCCCCCTCTCTTTTTAATCCTTTCTGTAGTGTATTAACTGCAGGGGAGAGCCAGGGAGCTTCCCTCCAACGGAGCTGTGAGGGAAAAATGGCGCCAGTGTGCTGAGGAGATAGCTCCGCCCCTTTTTCGCGGACTTTTCTCCCGCATTTTTATGGATTCTGGCAGGGGTTAATGTACATCCATATAGCCCTGGGGGTTATATGTGATGTATTTTTGCCAGCCAAGGTGTTAATATTGCTGCTCAGGGCGCCCCCCCCCCAGCGCCCTGCACCCATCAGTGACCGCAGTGTGAGGTGTGCATGAGGAGCAATGGCGCACAGCTGCAGTGCTGTGCGCTACCTTGATGAAGACTGATGTCTTCTGCCGCCGATTTTCCGGACCTCTTCTTGCTTCTGGCTCTGTAAGGGGGCCGGCGGCGCGGCTCTGGGACCGGACTCCGAGGCTGGGCCTGTGTTCGATCCCTCTGGAGCTAATGGTGTCCAGTAGCCTAAGAAGCCCAAGCTGGCTGCAAGCAGGCAGGTTCGCTTCTTCTCCCCTTAGTCCCTCGATGCAGTGAGCCCGTTGCCAGCAGGTCTCACTGAAAATAAAAAACCTAAAACTAACTTTTATCTAAGAAGCTCAGGAGAGCCCCCTAGATTGCACCGTGCTCGGTCGGGCACAAAAATCTAACTGAGGAGAGTCATATGGGGAGGAGCCAGTGCACACCAGGTAGTCCTAAAGCTTTCTTTTTGTGCCCAGTCTCCTGCGGAGCCGCTATTCCCCATGGTCCTTACGGAGTTCCCAGCATCCACTAGGACGTCAGAGAAAATATGGACGAGATCGTCCATATTGGCCTGCATGCACAGGCGATGGGGCACCAGCGATGAATGAGCGCGGGGCCGCGCATCGTTCAGCGCTGGTGCCTCCACACTCAAAGATATGAACGGTATCTCGTTCATTAACGAGATTGTTCATATATTTGAATATTATCGCGCAGTGTGTAGAGCCTATTACCCTAACCTCCCCCCATACTACCCAAAACGCCATTACTTCAGGAATCATCAGTATTGAGACTGTCTGGTTCCTGATTGCACCCCCTCTGACACAGATAACACATTGGGAAACTTGCTACAATGCTATGTACACATTATGCGATCCTATAAGATATTGTATAAGATATCATAAAAAGTCATCACTGGAGTTCAAAACCACACAATATCACCTCATCAAGACTGCATGCAGTACGACATACGACCCGCGGGAGCGCACATCTTATATCGGATCATGCATACACATTACGCAATATAATTTACGACTGAATATTGTTCAGATTGTGAACAATACTGTATAGTCTCTACGCAGCATTAGTCAGTGACTCAGTACCACACAGGAAACATCTAAAAAATCAAACCAAGTATTAATAAAAGCCTCCCAGTGCTACCATCCCATTAGCAATGCATTTATTTTTAATATTTCTTTAAACATACACAGTTATCAGCTCAAGTGCAGAGCACGAGACCGACCCCCTGGGCTATCTGAAATAGACTGCCTCAGAACACTATCTATTGGAAATAATAACCTGTGGCAAGCAAAGCTGAGTGAGCCACCGTGCCTGAAACATGGAGAGCAAAGCAAGCCCACAAGAGTGCGCATTTTAATGTTCTGAACAAGTTTAATGATGTTCTGAAGCAGCTTAGTTATGCTAAGCCAAGGGGTCCCATGTTCCGAACTTTAACCACTGTTCTAGAATCCGAATGTGTGCATGTGATGTAGGATGCACCCCAGAACCTTACAGTAGACATCAGGACCCATTAGCCTGTATCATACACCGCTCAGATTTACCAGTGAGGTGTTTTCTGTCTCTAACACGGCGGCACTGCGATGGCAGCGATATAACCCATATAAAATACGTGGTTTGAGGATAAACCAGTACGGTGACCTACCCTCAATAATAAGTTTATAGGAGATGTACAGTAGACAAGTCTCCGATATCGCACAGGCTGTAACCCCCACCGGTGAGCCGCCTCTGCTGCAGCAGGGATTACGGCTCGGCGTTAGGCGGCAGACACCGGCGGTGTTCAGCATGGCTGAGGCTCCGCTATACTTTACCACTGCCCCCTGTATCACCTCACCTGCCCCGTGTCGACGCCCGCAGCAGCTTGGTAACAGATAACACAGTAACACACACAGTACAGTCAGTATACAGACGTCAGTTCAAACGTATGGCGCCGTGTCTTGCGATTGGCTAGATAAGCAAAGTCACGTGATTGAAACGAAGGAATGATACACATATGACCCGGAAGTTATTGCATGTGGGTTGTCGTCATGTAGAGCCATGTTTGTTGTGGTACGGTAGACTGCGCTGTGCTCTTTTGTGTATATTTATAAAAACGTGATGTGGTCGCTCGGTGTGGGAGGGGGATCATGGTGGGTTTTCTTTGAGTACACTACGTGTCGAATGCCGATATATGGCTGCTTGTATCACATTTAATGGTAAACACATCTTTATGGTGGGTGTATGTGTGGGAAATTAATTTGCAAAATGTGTTAATGATGATGTTATTACCAAATATGAGGAAACAGAAACAAAGTAGCTATCTGAACGTTTGTGTTGTTTAAGTGGCTGCTTTTTATTCAGGAGTTACTAAAAGGAATGGGGATATTTAGTTGGGCACAACACAGTTTTTATTGAGGTAAAAAGCCTTACAGACCTTGCGTTCTGCGGGCATTGTGCATGCCACTCTTTTCAAGATACAGTAGAAGCTAACACTAATAAAATTAGTTCATTGTTTGTGGGCTTGATGACAATAAACAAACTGCTGACAAGGATTTAATGCTAAACTTGATATAATTTTTTATTACCAGTTTCTTATATAGCTCTGCTCAGCATATTACATTGCGCTATACAATTTGAACAGTAATAACACAAAACTGCGTAATAACAGACAGACATAGAGGTAGGAAGGCGAAAGCAAAAAGATAGATTGTCACAGTTGCGCACAGTGGCTGCTACTATTAGTGAATGGAATGGCTGCTACTTGTCAGGGCCGAGTGTTTTTGTGAATCCGTTAACCCTGGACCAACCAAAGGTGTAGGTGCTGTGGTATGATGTAAACAGGTCGGACGAAGAAAGTTCTGTTTCATATATTTATTAAAGGCAACAATTCCAGTAAGGAGTTAAATGACAATTATTAGTCACCATATATATATTGACGTATTGCAATGAATGGTATACTGATAAGCAGGAACAGTCTTAAGGATGTATTGAAGAAATGTTCATACAACTTAGTTTACTGTAAACAGGCTTGTGAATGAAGAATTGTCCAAATGAAGCAATGATTGGTGCCAAACTGTAAGGAGTGTTAACTGGAAATTGTAGACCTAAATGAATAACTGTAGAGACTTGTACTGAAGCTTACAGGTTAAACTGGAAGGCTGTGGAGAATTGTCCTTGCTTGCAGCAACAATGAAAATACAATACTGAATGAATACTTACAAGTTGTGAAGATAACACTTGAAGCACTGTGAAACTGCAGCAGACGACAATGGTAAAGAATGAGTTAAACTGGATAATGAGAGAACGAGAACCAGGATGAAGTGGAAACTTCCACAGACTGTGATTATAGCAGGCAGTCACTGAATAAAGAAACCTCACATAGGACTCCGGGGATTCCACTTGTTGCCACTTGGAGAGCGATTAACTGACAGCACAGCAGGGAGCTGGTGGATTTCTTGCAATGAAGGCTGCAGGTAGACCTCTGGGAGCGTAGGCGATATCAGGACCACTGGAACTACACAGGATATCACGGAGAGAGCACATAACTAGGGCATAGAACAAAGCACTGGCTCAGAGTAACATTCCCAGTCTACTTAAAGGCAGCACAAGCACGGGATTGGATAACACTTACCCACAGGTGTTTCACAAGTGCTCTCAGGTGCTCATTTGGTCTCCAACATGGCCGCCTCCTATACTGCAGACACACAGCGGCGCCTTCGGCCATTCGGTCCCCGCACTCCCGGCTCCCAGAACCTGCATCACCTCTGCAGCTGACCACGACACATCCCCACACGGCCGCACAGCACCATGCCGGCAACGGACGGACCCCAAAACCTGCAGTGGTAAGTAATTGGTTCGTGACACTACTATTAGTGAATGGATGGCACATCACCCGTAGTCCAAACCAGTACAGATGATGTAATGGCAGTAAGGATGGTGTAATGGTTAGCATTATTGCCTCACAGCACTGAGGTCAAGGGTTCAATTTCCACCATGGCTCTAACTGTGTGGAGTTTGTATTCTCCCCGTACTTGCGTGGGTTTCCTCCGGGTACTCTGGTTTCCTCCCACAATCCAAAAATAAACAGGTAGGTTAATTGGATCCCAACAAAAATTAACCCTAGTGTGAATGTGTGTGGGTACATGTGGTAGGGAATATAGATTGTAAGCTCCACTGGGGCAGGGACTGATGTGACTGGCGAAGTATTCTCTGTAAAGCGCTGCGGAATATGTGTGCGCTATATAAATAACTGGTAATAAATAAATAATTAAACAGCATGTGAAAGAAAAGAAGGAACCACCACACAACTAACGCACACAAATTATACTTCTATATAGAAACTAGACCGATCTTGAGATTTTATACACTTATCAGTGATTTTTGAGATCTCAAAGAGAAATAAAATACAATAGTGTAATACTATCACAATACTTCAAATTGAATATTATCAGTGGAAACTCGTACCCTTGGAAATATCTATCAGGTTAATGGGAGCGGAGATGACTGTAGGAGGATTTCTCAAGATGGTATCTTCTGTCCGTTCCTTTGCTGATAGGTCCTCCGGGTTTACATGTGAACATGAAAGATCACTACCATAGTGTAAACCTGTAAAATGGATTTATTACAAGAAAAGACAAGATAAAAATTAGCCTCCCACCAGTGGCGGTTCTTGCCACGGGCAAGCGGTACTTTTGCCCGGGGCGCCGCCTTCCGGAGGGCGCCGGCGCCATCCGGAGGGCGCCGCACCAGGGCAAGATCCGCCACTGTGCCCCCCGTAGTGCCCTGCTGTGCCCCCCCCGCTTTGAAGGGAACCAGACGCGTAGCGTCTAGTTTCCCTTCATGGAGAGGACCTTAGTTGTGCGGTGCGCGATGACGTCATCGCGCACCGCACAGCAAAGGTCCTCTCCATGAAGGGAAACTAGACGCTACGGTCTAGTTTCCCTTCGTTTAGAGGACCTTTGCTGTGCGATGCGCGATGACGTCATCGCGCACAGCATAGTGGCACAGGCATTAGGGGTCATAATTGACCTCTAGTGTCTATGCTGTTCTATGGGAGAGACGTAATAACGTCTCTCCCATAGATCGAAGAGAACAGAAGAGAGGAGGAGAGGAGAAGAGCGGCGCCGCCGGCGGAGGGCGTCTGGATCAGGAACGGGGATGGTAAGTATACTTTTATTTTTTCTTTCAGCGCGCTGACCACGCCCCCAATCGAAGCCACGCCCCCCATATTTTGCCCGGGGCGCCACAAATCATAGAACCGGCCCTGCCTCCCACCATAAAAGGTGGTCTACTGCAAGCAGGTAGACAAATACAGTTTTAAGAACATTGCCCAGATGACATATAGCAACCATTCAGACTCCTACCAGATGGAATGGTCTACCAAAGAAAAGTAGACAATAGCGCAGGAGTACAGGGAAAAACCTCAGGCGTCCCTGGAGATGGATCCTTTGTTCTGGATACTAGTCCTAAGTCTGCATGGCCCCTCCTTACCAACGCATTTCCATACACTGTTTACCTTTTTCAAGGTATGAGGAGGAAGTGCTCTAACAGGGAATTTATACCCCTCTCAATATACCTCCGGAAATCCCTAACGTTAGACATGGATCAACTATGCTGTCCCTATTGCTATCCATAGAGTGTTCCAACTCCCCTCCGGAAAGTCTGTATCACAAACAGGAGAGGATCCAACACGTCACTATTTAATTTGCGGACATTTCCGACAGGTTTTTGCCCGTTTACGACAACACACAGGACATGGTTTTGCCCATTAGAGAAAAATGTTGCTGCTGCGATCAGGTCTTATTTAGGCCTTTATTTTTACACACATACAGATTTACAGACAAAGCACAACTGAACTTTGGCATGAGAAAGAGCCATGGTCGCTGCATTGTAGCACTTTGTATAAATATTCTGACTCATTTGCACACGTACAAATGTCTCATCAAATTGATCAATGTAATCTAGCAGTGTAGTTTTGTCATTTCTAGTTGTTTTATAGTTGAGAATAAAGTGCACACTGGGAGCGGAACAGATGCTCGGCGCAGCCAAGTCGCACAGACCTTGCGAGCCAAGAGTAGCCGTTTTGCACAATTGAAGCCATAGCCTATGAGGACAGACCTGTAGGATAGTAAAGAGATTATTTCAAACATTTTTGCAGACAAAAGAATTAATATTTTGCAGAAATAAATTAAACTGTTCAACCTGTCTTATATTACAATGTCAGCTCTGGATTGTTGGCCTTTAAAGAGCACATTCAAAAGTGCGTACAATAAGTTCATAGAAGCACATAAAAAAGTAGGTACATTCAACGCAGAATAGAATGACTGTAAAATGATGACTTTCAGAAACAATTTGCATATACTGAAGTACAACAACATATATTTATTGATTCTGCCATTCAAATTCTACCTAAAACTTTCTTGCAGTTAAAAGATGGCTAAATCAAATTTGATGTCATATGTTCAGAGTTTATGAGCCACTTAAAATGTACCTGTGTTGTCCTGGTGAGTTGAATTTCATATCTGAGAATAATGTAATCAGTATTATTGAAAATATGATATTAAATGACAAAATCCAATTATCGCCAGCGAGCTACTGATGTTTATTTGTTTTATGTGCAAATATAGTACACGTTCAAGTGGAAGAAAATATCTGTCATTTTTAATAAACAGAACTACATATCGTGCAAAACACTGAGAGGTTCATGTAGGGTTGGATGCAATTTACACCAAAAATATAGGTGTAAATTGCACCTATATAAAAAAAGCAATTTGGTAATGTCAAGATCAGCATACACTATCTTAATATATCTATGATAGTGCATGTTGAGTAAAATCCATTTTTTCAAAATTTTTGTAAATAGCATAACATGCGCTAATAGCATTAAATTGGGCAGCACAGATAGTGTAATGGTTAGCATTACTGCCTCACAGCGCTGAGGTCATGGGTTCAATTCCCACCTTGGCCCTAACTGTGTGGAGTTTGTCCCTGTGCTTGCGTGGGTTTCTTCCGGGTACTCCAGTTTTGTGTGTGTGTGTGTGTGTGTACATTTGGAAGGAATATACTGTAGATTGTAAGCTCCACTGGGGCAGGGACTGATGTGAATGGCCAAATACTCTCTGTAAAGTGCAGCGTAATATATGTGCGCTATATAAAATAACTGGTAATAAATATATTTTCTCTTACGTCCTAGAAGATGCTGGGGTCCACATTAGTACCATGGGGTATAGACGGCTCCACTAGGAGCCATTGGCACTTTAAGAGTTTAACAGTGTGGGCTGGTTCCTCCCTCTATGCCCCTCCTACCAGACTCAGTTTAGAAAATGTGCCCGGAGGAGCCGGTCACAGCTAGGGGAGCTCCATAGGAGTTTTTCTAGTTTTATTATTTTTCTTAGAGTTAGGCACAGAGAGGCTGCTGACAACAGCCTCCCTGCTTCGTAGGACTTAGGGGGGAGTAGTGTCCAACCCTGAGAGGTTAATGGCCACTATCTCCGCCGACAGGACACTGAGCTCCTGAGGGTGATGATCGTTAGCCGCCCCAGGCGACCGCTCACTCCCGCAGCATGCCACCACCCCCTTACAGAGCCAGAAGATTTCGGTGGCGATTAAGTCACCGCCCCCCCTGGCAAGCGGGGAGCCGGTGTGAAGATGGCGGCAACAGGGTAGGGAGCGCAGTACTAACTGCACTCCAGGGCTCAGCAGTACATAGTGCGGCGCTGTGAGGGGCGCCCTGAGCCGGGTGGTCTTCACTATGCCGAATGTCGGGATCCCGGCGCACAGTATACCGGCGCCGGAATCCCGCCACCCGGCATACCGACATATATTCTCCCTCGTGGCGAGCGCAGCGAGCCCGCAAGGGGCTCATTTGCGCTCGCCACACTGTCGGTATGCCGGCGGTCGGACTCCCGGCGCCGGTATGCTGGTCGCCCGGCCGCCGGCATACCATACTACACCCCCCTGAGCCAGCGCCTATACTGTACACTGGCTAACAAGCCTGTCAGGGTCCCTGGATCACTGCCAGCAGACATCCTGAGGCCAGTATAATAAAATGAAGAGCGGGAAGCAGCACCATGTTCGGGGTTGGAGCTTCTCAGAGTGGACCCAGCAGCGTTCAGCGCCATTTTCCTGCCTGCAGTTCCTGTACACAGACACTGACAGGGAGACCTGTCCCGTGCAACTCCAGCTATCCTGTGTGGCACCAGGGGGTTGTAGAAGGGCGGAGGGGGGCTATGTAAAGTCTGTGTAGTCTATTAAGGTACACAGTTAGCGCTGGTAGTTTTATTAGCTCTACCTCAGAATGTGCTGTGTATGGGTTGGCTCCAATCTCTGTGTCTCTCTGTGGCATACTTTGGGGTAAACTGTGTCTAACGTGTGTGTGTGTGTGTGTGTGTGTGTGTGTGTGTGTGTGTGTGTGTGTGTGTGTGTGTGTGTGTGTGTGTGTGTGTGTGTGTGTGTGTGTGTGTGTTAATATCTCCCATAGCCATGTCTGGGAACTCTGTGTCATATGCTGCAGAAGATGATTCCTCTCAGGAGGAATCCATTCCATGTACTCAGGAATGTAATGCCTTGTCTCAGATCTCTATTGTTGAGCCTGAGTGGTTAACTTCTATCAAAGGAATGATCTCTCAGATCTCTACTAGGGTAGTTAATACTGAGACTGAAACTCAGGTGTTGAAGTCTATGGCAGTTTGGTCAGGCTCTGTTCCTATTCCTGCAAAATCCCCTAGCATGTTCCCACGGAAACGTGCACTTGCCCAAATTATGCAAGATGACACGGATACCAACTCTGATACTGCAGACGGTGATGGGGATGTGCTGAGGGGGGCGACATCCCTTGCTAAAGGCATGCAGCTCATGATTGAGGCCATTAGAGATGTGTTAAACATTACTGACACGCCACCTGAGCAGGTTGAGGAGGCTTACTTCACTGACAATAAGAAAGCCTCGCTAACCTTCCCTGCATCTAAAGAATTAAACAATTGATAAAGCCTACTGATTTATCCTATATTAAACACTCAAAAAGGTTAAGAGACTCAGTACGCTATTGGAGTATGTGGTACCGTAAGGGTACGCACTTAGCGTAGCAGATGCTTAGCCGTGGACGAGACGCACGAGCGGCACGTTCGCTCACGGCTTAATGCGTAGAGGCAAGCACGCTATAGGCTGCCGACTACCGTAATGATACGCTACCAGCGTAGCGGACGCTCGAGACCACGAGGAGATCACAAGCGGCGCTGACGCTCACAGAATTAAACCTTAATAACTATACCATAAGTAATGTACTTATACTGTAAACCTTTATGCAGTGATAAGGTGTAAATGTAACGCAGTGTAACCTTGTTAGTTTAAAGGCTGTATGAGCGTCCGTGACGCTCTGAGAACACTTAGCTTTATAATAAACACTCAAATACCGGTCTAAGGTTCTAACACCTTTTAAGGGAGAGAATGAACGTTCAATTGCAAAAGGATACACAGTACAATTTATACACTACCAAACTAACATAAACACCTAACAGAATTACTACACGTTAACATACAATAGTGACACAATTACATTTAAGGGGAAAGAGAGAGGGAATGGCTTACAACATTAATAGGAGGTAAAATGGTTGCAGAGAACTTACGCACAAGGGGAAACAATCGCATGCGCCTTCCTGGATATCCAGCTCCCGATTATCAGTGATGAGAACCGTTGAGTAGAGTGGAGCTGGCCCAGGTCGGCTTGTCTTTATATACACTACACACAGTACAGTACAATGGTCCCTACATTCTTATTGTTCATTGGACACAGGAATCCATCTCCGCATTATAACAAAAGGTCATAGGTTGGTTCATACAGGTGGGCTGTGACTATTTCAAACTGTTCAGGTGGGAGGGAAACTCAGGTTTCCCGCCGCATGGGTAATAAACTGCAAATATAGCAAATGTCCATAAACTTCTTATAGTCATAACTATACGCACGAGCGATTAATCCGTTTCTAACCAACACCGGAATATTGCTAATTATATACTCTTCCGATGGATACTAAACACCACTGTGTAACCCCTGTCTGACCCTTCGTATCAAACAAAGAGGGATCTCTTTGTCTCTGAACATACTACATTAACTAAACTTTCAGATTCTATCAAAGGGACCATAATCTACAAAATACGTTATATGACTAAAATATGTAACGATTGAGTCGCCCGCTAGACGCACACAAACTCTACCGTAAATGCGCATACCGTGCGCCTGCGAGTGCACGCGACTGCGAGTATACGCACGCACCTCCCGGGGTCATGCACGTGCAGTGGGCACACGCATGAGGTGAATATATGGCAATGTGCAGCGTGATATTTTTCTGACTTTGACACAGTATATTTGAAAAATCCTGGGAAAACCCGGAGAAAAAATTCCAGCTCCCAAAAAGGGTTCTGGTTGCTTTTCCCTTCCCTGAGGAGGATAGCAAAAAATGGGAAAACCCACCCATTGTTGACGCATCTGTCTCCAGACTGTCTAAAAAGGTGGTTTTACCTGTCCCTGGATCTACTGCGTTAAAAGAACCAGCTGATCGTAAGATTGACACTACGCTCAAATCCATTTACACTGCTTCAGGAGTGGCATTAAGGCCCACTATTGCCTGTGCATGGATTTCTAAAGCCATAGTAAAGTGGTCAGGCACATTACTAGAGGATTTGGGTACAATGGATTGAAGTGACATTGAGTGGTTTTTACATAACATACAGGATTCTGCGGGGTTCATGGTGGAATCCATGAAGGACCTTGGTACGCCGACTGCGTGGATATCTTCCATGTTGGTATCAGCTCGCAGGGGACTCTGGCTACACCAGTGGTCTGCAGACGCGGAGTCCAGGAGTAGTGTGGGGAACCTACCCAACACTGGTCAGGCTCTATTTGGGGAAGCATTGGATGCGTGGATTTCCACATCAACCGCAGGTAAGTCACCTTTCCTTCCCTCTGCTACACCTTCTACACAGAAACCACTTTCTTCAGCTGCTTCGCAGTCCTTTCGGACCGCTAAGGCAAAAAAGTTCAAGCTTCCTACCACCTTCTTTAGAGGTGGTCGTGCGAAATCCAGAAAGCCTGCTTCCACAGGCTCCTAGCACCAGAAACCTGCTTCTGGTTCATCAAAATCCTCAGCATGATGATGGACCGCACAGCCTGGAGGAAGAGTTGGGTACGAAACTCAGGCGTTTCAGGCACGTCTTAGTGTTGTCCGGCCTGGATCCCTGGTACAGGATAATGTGTCCCAGGAGTACAGACTGGAGTTTCAAGAACTCCTGCCTCACCAATTCTTCAAATCAGGCTTGCCAGCCTTGCTGACAGGGCTATCATACAGGAAGCCATTCTAAAATTGGAAAAGTCACAGATCATTGTTCCAATTCCACCTCATATGCAAAGGAAGGGTTATTATTCGAACTTTTTCTTGGTACCGAAACCGGATGGTTCGGTCAGACCAATTTTTAACTTGAAATCGCTGAACCCTCATCTGAAGGTGTTCAAATTCAAAATGGAGTCTCTCAGGGCAGTGATCTCAGGTCTGGAGGAGGGAGAGTTTCTGGTATCCCTGAATATCAAGGATGCGTACCTCCACATTCCGATTTGGCTGCCACACCAGGATTATCTCAGATGTGCAATGTTAGACAGTCACTATCAATTTCAGGCGTTGCCATTCGGCCTTTCCACAACACCAAGAGTGTTCACCAAGGTGATGGCAGAGATGATGGTTCTCCTCCGCAGACAGGGGATGAACTTAATTCCATATCTGGACAATCTGCTGATAAAGGCATAGTCCAGGGAGATGTTGTTGCAGTCCATTGTTCTCACGACTCATCTGCTCAAGGAACACGGTTGGATCCTGAATCTTCCAAAATCACATTTGGAGCCGACAAGGAGATTGTCTTTTCTGGGAATGATCCTCGACACGGAAGTGCAGAGGGTGTATCTGCCAGATGAGAACGCATTGGTTATACAAACAATGGTCCAGGATGTCCTGAAGCCAGCCCGGGTATCGGTTCATCAGTGCATTCGCCTTCTGGGAAAGATAGTTGCCTTTTACGAGACTCTATAGTACGGAAGGTTTCATGCTCGGCCCTTCCAACTGGATCTCCTGGACAAGTGGTCGGGATCTCATCTACACATGCACCAGAGGATACGTCTGTCGCCGAAAGCCAGGATTTCACTCCTCTGGTGGCTGCAAATACATCACCTTCTGGAGGGCCGCAGGTTCGGGATTCAGGACTGGATCCTCCTAACCACGGATGCAAGTCCCCGGGGCTGGGGCGCAGTCACTCAAGGAGAAACCTTCCAAGGAAGGTGGTCAAGCATGGAATCCAGTCTTCCAATAAATATTCTGGAACTAAGAGCCATCTACAATGGTCTTCTCCAAGCGGCTCATGGCCTACATAAACTGACAGGGCGGAACAAAGAGCAGAGCTGCAATGTCAGAGGTAACAAGAATCCTCCTCTGGGCAGAAGAGCACGCGTTGGTGCTGTCAGCAATCTTCCGGGAGTAGACAACTGAGAAAGCGGACTTCTTCAGCAGACACGATCTCCATCTGGGAGAGTGGGGCCTCCATCTGGAGGTGTTTACGGAGGTGACAGATCTTTGGGGTGCACCTCAAATAGACATGATGGCCTCCCGTCTCAACAAGACGCTTCGGAGGTATTGTTCTAGGTCAAGGGACCTGCAAGCCGTGGCAGTGGACGCCCTGGTGTCTCCGTGGGTTTTCCAGTCGTTGTATGTGTTTCCTCCACTTCCACTCATTCCAAGAGTTCTAAAACTCATATGGAGAACAAGAGTTCAGGCAATTCTTATTGCTCCAGACTGGCCAAGAAGGGCTTGGTACGCGGATCTTCTGGGTCTTCTGCTGGAAGATCCAACGCCTCTTCCTCTTCAGGAGGACCTACTGCAACAGGGGCCATTCACTTATCAAGACTTACCGCGGCTATGTTTGACAGCATGGAAGTTGAACGCCGGATATTAGATCGGAAGGGCATTCCGAACAAGATTATTCCTACCCTGATACAGGCTAGGAAAGGAGTAACGTCTAAACATTACTATCGCATTTGGAAAAAGTATGTCTCTTGGTGTGAATTCAAGAAGTTTCCTACGGTGGAGTTTCAACTGGAAGGGTTTCTACTCTTCCTGCAAGCAGGTGTGAATATGGGCCTGAGGTTGGGATCCGTAAAGGTCCAGATTTCGTCCCTATTCATTTTCTTCCAGAAACAACTGGCTTCCCTCCCTGAGGTTCAGACTTTATTGAAAGGGGTTCTGTACATCCAGCCTCCCTTTGTGCTACCTACGGCACCCTGGGATCTTAACATGGTGTTACAGTTCCTCTAATCAGATTGGTTCGAGCCTCTACAGGAGGTTGAGGTCAAGTTTCTCACATGGAAGGCTGTCACTTTGTTGGCCTTAGCTGCTGCTAGACGTGTGTCGGAGTTGGGGGCTTTGTCATGCAAGAGCCCCTACTTGATCTTCCATGAAGATAGAGCTGAGCTCTGGACACGTCAGCAGTTTCTTCCTAAGGTTGTGTCGGCTTTTCATATCAATCAGCCTATTGTGGTGCCAGTTGCTACTGACTCCTCAATTACATCAAAGTCCTTGGATGTTGTAAAGGCTCTGAAAATCTATGTGAAGAGGACTGCTTGTCACAAAAAATTTAGCACAGCTACAATCAGGCACTCAGACATGCGGGGGGATAGCCCAGCACAGGGCTAGTCCGCCCCGCATGTCAGTGCCGCCCCCCCACCCGCAGAAGTGCAAAAGCATCGCACAGCGGTGATGCTTTTGCATTTCAGGAGTACCTCCAAGCCAGCGCAGCTCCTGCGGCTGGCCGGGAGAACCTCTTCGCTGCCCTGGTCGCAGCGGCTGCGTGTGACGTCATGCAGCGGCCCGCCCCCCCCCCCCCCCCCCAAAGGTCCGGCTACGCACCCTAATGCCGCTGTGCAGCCCCCTCCCGCCCAACGACTGTTAATCAGGCAGAAGCGATCGCTAGGCAACGACAGCCCTCGGCCATATGGCATGTGCCATGCGCAGTTCTGACCCGATCGCACAGCTGCGAACCAATGCAGCGTGCGATCGGGTCGGAATGACCCCCATTGCACAGAGGTTTTCGATTCTCACGCATGGCACTCCCATACAATAAGTCAGGGTGGTTATATGTGATCATTTTGCCACTGCACTGTTACATATTCTGTAGTCTAATGTGAGTATCCATCCCTATTCCGTGTTGCACAGATCTCTGCAACTACACCACCTCCATCCCTCCAACCATTACAAGTTATCATTATTATTGGCACTTACACCTACCACATGATAGATGCAAGAGAAATATGACTGAAATAGGTGTGCACTCGGCATGCACATGAGAATATGGTGTAACTCTGACTACAGTATACTGTAGCTACAATATGGTGCAACTCTGGCTGCACAATATGAGATGCCCTGTTGCCACCCAGAAAAGCCCAGTAGAAGGACAAATGGAAATGACCAAGATGCGTCCAACTCTGCATCACTTAGAAATAAGCATAGATCAGTACTGTATGTTCACTGCAGCGTATGCATAGTATGCAGAAAAATGCTAGATGCATCCGCATTTCAGCTTGCATGCAACTCAGAATGAGATCCATTGCATTATGGGTCTAATTCAGTAAGGATTGCAAATTCTGCTAATTAGCAGAATTTGCAGTCCTTTTCCTAGCATTCTGGGGCCGCTCATTGCAGGGCAAGGCCGTCCAGCATGCTGACCGCCGCCTCCCCCCATGATGTAGCAGAAATTGCGATCGCCTCGCAATTTCTGCTTCATCATAGAAATTAGTGGAGCATCCTGCCGGCGCAGCTTAGCTGCGCCCGCAGGAGGCCCACCACCATGTTCGCGATCGCGGCGGCTGCATGTGATGTCACACCCCCGACGCCCCCATTCGCGCCGCACTGCCCCCGTTCGTCAGGCATCCGCCCAAGCAACGCTCCGTCTTCTCCCTGGAAATGGAGCATTGCCTGCCCCGTGACCGCCTCTGATTGACAGACAGAGGCAATCGCATTTTCTGCGGCCCCTCCGCAGCTCTATCTTTTTCTCAATAATTCCGGTTGGATCGCACACTGCGATCCAACCTGAATTAGGCCCTATATTATTAATATTAATAACAATATTAATAATAAACTTTATTTTTAGGGCAACACAAAGGGTCCATAGCATATTACAGATAATATATACAGATAAAGTGAAACATAAACAGGAAATAAAGTGTGAAACATAGCAATGACAGAATATAAAGTGGAGAACATTACAATATTGAAAAGCTAGATAATTAACAAAAAGTTTTGCAAAAACACACTGACCCCTGTAGAAAATTAAAAAAAAAAACATCCACAGAATAAAACACACACAGTTGCCCCACAAAGTTATCCCTACAGAAAAACTGAAAACACATTGGCCCCCACAGGATAAAAAATAGAAACACATTGGCCCCCACAAAAAAGCAAATAATTAAAAATGGGGTGGATAGTGTTTGTCCCTTGGTTGGGGGGTACTGTGTCTAGGGAGCTGACACACAAACACAGACAGAAGCTGGCACTGATGCTGACACAAATACAGACACAGACAGTGTCACCTTCCAATGATTGGCCTCTCCCAATGGATTGACTCCTCTTTTCATCAGGAGGGCCACTGCCTTGATCTAGTATTCACCAGACTATGGGGGTCATTCCGAGTTGATCGCTCGTTGCCGATTTTCGCAACGGAGCGATTAAGGCAAAAATGCGCATGCACATGGTACGCAGTGCGCATGCGCTAAGTATTTTAGCACAAAACTTAGTAGATTTACTCACGTCCGAACGAAGAATTTTCCTCGTTGAAGTGATCGGAGTGTGATTGACAGGAAGTGGGTGTTTCTGGGCGGAAACTGGACGTTTTCTGGGCGTGTGCGGAAAAACGCTGGCGTGCCAGGATAAAACGCGGGAGTGTCTGGAGAAACGGGGGAGTGGCTGGCCGAACGCAAGGCGTGTTTGTGACGTCAAACCAGGAACGAAACGGCCTGAACTGATCGCAGTGTAGGAGTAAGTCTCGAGCTACTCAGAAACTGCTAAGAATTTTCTATTCGCAATTCTGCTAATCTTTCGTTCGCTATTCTGCTATGCTAAGATACACTCCCAGAAGGCGGCGGCCTAGCGTGTGCAATGCTGCTAAAATCTGCTAGCGAGCGAACAACTCGGAATGACCCCCTATGCTCCGTCTCTGAACTCACTAACACTCCTTTCCCCCTCTCAGATCAAATCTTATCACCTGCATGTTCTCCCCCGTTAGTTCAAACTCTGTGTTGCTGAAGTCCTCCAATCCTGCTCAAACCCGCAGAAATATTAACACAATTAATCTTCAAGAACTTTCCACTTCACTCCCAACAACTGCTTTCACCTATTTCTGCATTCACCTCTCCTGAGATGGCTGTATCACACCTGAACGAGACTCTAGAACTAGCCCTTGATGAAGTGGCTCCAGCTACCCATCACACTCCACGTAGGCCTAGAGGTCAACCATGGCACTCCAAATTAACAGGGCAACTACAAAAACTCACGCGAAAACTTGAACGTCAGTGGCGTAAATCTCATATTTCAAGTGACTTCCTCACATATAAGACTGTCTACCACTCTTATAGCAATGCCCTGGACACTGCCAAACAAACAAATTTCCAAACTCTTAGCTCTGCTCAAGCCTCTAACCCCAAACGACTCTTTAATACATTTAAATCACTTCTGAATCCTCCCTCACCTGCCCCACCAGCCACTATCAAGGCACAGGATCTTGCTTCCTACTTCAAGGAGAAGATTGATAAGATCCGAGATGAAATGGTATGCTCTTCAGCAGCCAGTGACCTGATCCGTTCTTTACCTGAACCCTCTGGCACTCTCTCTTCATTTGATCCCACAAATGAAGATGAAGTATCATTACTCTTCTCATCCTGCTTCTCTATTACCTCTCCTCTTGATCCTTTACCATCACAAATAAGTAAAGCTCTGTCTCTGGTGCTCATCCCAACCTTAACTAACATCTGCAATCTCTCTCTCTCTACTAGTATTTTTCCTTCACTCTTCAAGCATGCAGTGATTACTGACATTTAAAAAAAAAAAAATTCTGACCCTAACGCTCTCACAATCTACCGCCCTATCTCTCTGCTCCCTTTTCTCTCTAAGCTACTTTAGGCAAGCATATCAAATTCCAAAACCGCCCACATTACTTTCATAAACCTTCCTATCAAATTGCATCCACTCTGCACAGTCCACACATATCCTCACATGTCTTCTCATTCTTCACTTTCCCTTCCTCTCAAACCCGGTAAATCATTGCTGTTTGACCATAACATACAGCCCACCAAGAACCTTTACAATCTGGCAGACAACTATGCAATAGATAGCACCGTTCCTTGTATATACATGCCTAATTCCCTATAGATTGTAAGCTTGCGAGCAGGTCCTTCCTACCTCTGTGACTGTTGTTATCACCCAGTTTTGTTATATCATTGTTATTTCCAATTGTAAAGCGCAACGGAATTTGCTGTTGCTTTATAATTTGCTGTTGCTTTATAAGAAACTGTTAATAAATAAATAAATGTATGTACCTTTCGTCCCCACATGCAGCCGCCAGGTGGGAGTGTGGAGGGGGGTAGCACAGTGCAAGCCACAACTGCCGGGTGGGAGAGCAGGGGGCACAGTGTAAGTCACTGATGCTGGGTCGGATCCGTGCATGATTCTCCAAACATGCCAGCCAAAAGCAGGTTTATTTGACAGTCTATTTCTGTACTGATTCCATGCTTTTACGGCAGTGTTTGGGTATTGGGGGTCATTCCGAGTTGATCGCTAGCTGCCGTTGTTCGCAGCGCAGCGATCAGGCTAAAAATCGGCATTTCTGCGCATGCGTATGGGCTGCAATGCGCATGCGCGTCGTACGGGTACAAAGCCCGTTGTGGTTGTGCATAGGTTCTAGTGAAGTTTTCCTTCGCACTGACGGCCGCAGGAAGATTGACAGGAAGGGGGCATTTCTGGGTGTCAACTGACGGTTTTCAGGGAGTGTTTGTAAAAATGCAGGCGTGTCTGAAAAAACGCAGGCGTGGCTGGGCGGGTGTATGACATCAAATCCGGACACGAATAGGGTGAAGTGATCGCAAGCGCTGAGTAGGTTCAGAGCTACTCTGAAACTGCACAAACTGTTTTTGCAGAGCTCGGCTGCACATGCGTTCGCACTTCTGCTAAGCCAAAATACACTCTCCAGTGGTCGGCGGCATAGCGTTTGCACGACTGCTAAACCTAGCTAGCGAGCGATCAACTCGGAATGACCTCCATTGTCGGCAATGATTGAGAATACGAATCCTTGGTAAATTCCCGTGTCTATGAAGTGTATGTGAAAAACCAACCATGGCCAAAATTTACTAATATTCGTGTTTGTGTCGGTTTGTGTAGTGTTTAAACTCGTCTTGTATCGGGTGCATTTTCATGCAACTTTTTGAAACTATATACGCCAAGTTACTAAGCATTCGAGTTTATTGTTTTCGTGTTTTCCGATGTCGATGCCAGTCGGGTTTTTTTGGCACATTTACGGCCGTCATTGTCGTACGTGTTTGTGTTGTTTTTGCTGGGGTTTTTTCTAAGTTAAACGCGGCAGGGTTTTTTTTTTCCCGCGTCCGCATTTTCACTTTTAGTTTCGGTTTTCATCCCCGTTCGTGATTGGTTGTGTTTCAGATGGTAGGAGTGTCTGTGCGCAACCATATAAATACGCCACAAACCGTCCGCACCTCGTGGGTTTAGTTAGTGGTGAGGAGAGAGGTTGTGCAGTGGAGTTTGGTGAGTAGTGTTTGTTTGGAGGAGTATTTTTTGCGAGTTCTGAGTGTTGTATTGTGTTTGAAAGTAGTTTTGTCATTCTTGTTGTCTTGTATTTTTTGGTTTTGTCTCAATTTTTGTCCTAGTTTTTTTTATTTATAGTCCCTTGTCAGTGTGTGTGTGTGTGTGTGTGTGATCAGTGTAGTGGTAGCGGAGGAGTGTTTTGTTTTGTCTTTTTTTCTGTGTTAATTGTTTAGTCACACAATTATGTGTGACTAAGGTGGCTGAGGTGAGTGAGGTGGAGGGTGTTAGTGAGGGGGAGGAGGTTGGTCAGGTGGAGGAGGTGAGTGTTAGTGAGGTTAGTGAGGTGGAGGAGGTTGGTGAGGTTGCTGCAGCAGCCTCAAGTGACAGTGATAGTGACAGTCAGACAGCTCCGCAGCCACGCACCACTACTAAGACTGGGCGGAATGTCAAGTTTAGTTATGCAGAAAATGTGGCATTGGTGCGGGAGCTGATGAAGTATCAGCGGCAGCTATTTGGGCCTGAGTCCGCCAAGGTGCCAACACGGAAGAAGACGGTGTTGTGGGCGAAAGTAGTTGCTGCTGTAAATAGTGAGGGGGTGGTGAAGCGGACTGAGGACACGTGCCGCAAACGGTACTATGACATAAAGCGACGTGTCAAGTCCAAAATGGCCAAGCAGCCGAAGTCGGCTCGCAAAACCAATGGTGGTGGTCCGCCCTTTATTGCCACATATCTGGACTATGAGGAGCCCATGCGGACTATAATCCCTCCAGAAGTAGTGTCTGCAACCCATGTCCGGGATTCCGATCGCCCCAGGAAGGATGGTGAGCATGTGTATTTGCCTTAACATTCTATGACATTACTTCTGGCTTACTGTATGTTTTAAATGTGTGTCATGTGACGTTGCATATTACTCCCATCTTCAAGTGTGCGTCATCAAATACATTGTTTTGGGTCATGTTTCATACAAAAGTCAATGTAACGTCTTACTTGCTTGTATGTCATGTGGTTTTTGGACAGTACATTTTCCATGTGTAGTTTGGACTTGGTGTGTCATTGAATTGTCCAGCAATAATGTTTTACTTTTGCACATTGTACATTTTGAAAGTTGGACTATGTTTTTTTATTCTGTTATCCATGTGCAATGTTTCCAAATCAGTGGTTGATATGTTAGAGGCTGGAGTAGTGCAAAGTGTTTTTGAAGGCAGTTACATGTGTAATTTCATTAGTACTCAATGTAATATTGTTTAAGTCAAGGCCACTATTTGCTGGTTCATTTTGAGTCTGTATTTGTACACTGACACAACAACTGCAGACTTAGTTACCTTACTGTTTTTTTTTTTGTTTTTGTTTTTTATTTTTGTTGGCCTCATAATGTGTTAATGTGTGTTTGGAGTGCCACATCACAGACCTATTTCTATATCGCATCTGTATTTTTTAATTTATTTTTTTCATTTTATTTGAAAATGAAGCTGTGTGTGTTTTGGCTTGTTAGTGTATGTTTTTGGAATTGTGTCCTATGTCTGTGTCCTGTATATGATTCCGTGTGTTGCACTTTCCATAGTGCATATGGCTATTGGACAATGTTTTGGGTTTGTTGTTGTGCTTTTTGTGTTTAATGTCCTTATTTTTAGATTCATAATAAAACATCCATTTTTTAAAGATGTAATGTTTATAAGCATAATGGGTGGATGTATTAACAATAGCATGAATAATTTTTATTTTTTTTGGATTTACAGTGTTGAAAAAAAGCAGTACTGGTTGTCCTACAGTCACTCCCATCACATCTGATGATGATGACGCTGCGGAAGCAGGTAAAGTGTCCATTGTAGTATAGGTTAGGTTTGTAAATGAATGGCCATAACAAAATGTCACTTTCAATACTAGGTCCATCCAAAGAAGTCTTAAGCAGCAGAAGGCGCTCTTCTGGAACATACCACAAAAAACATCTGCCAGCAAAGAAAGCAAGGTCTGATGTCCAGGGCCAACCACAGCAGGCTACCCCGCCACAAAGATTATCTACTGTTTGTTCAGTGCCCCCACTCCAAATTTTGGACACACCTCCAAGACGACAACCACACTCCCCTCATCTTGATTGTGAGTAACAAACTGTGATAACAATTAAAAATGTCAGATCTTTAAAAAAACCATTTACTTAAACTCATTAAGTCAATACCCATCAAAATGTGCTATACTTACCCAAGTCAGTAAAACATGAAATGGAAACCAAACAAAATGGCCTACACAACATCCAGTAAAGATATGTATGTCCACTTCTGCCATACAGTAGCACATTGTGTGGAAGATGCTGCAACAGAAACTCATGTGTAAGCTTTGCAAATAGTAAGGTTGTTAGAATCATTTACACATGTGTGCTTGTCCTAACATTGCCAACTGCATACAAAAACATTACTATGTTTTGGTTGGAGACACTATAAGGCAACACATTATGGATTACAATGTGTTTTTAGGCAGGAGTATGTCTGATGTACCATACAACTCATGTGTTTGCTTTCAGAATGAAGTAACCAGACACATTTGCCACAAACAGGCATATGTATGTATTTAAGTAATGAGTGATGCTGTTGCTAGGCCAGATATCTGAAAGAACCAGTCCATTACATGTGTTCCATGTTTAGTGCTTTGTACCAATGTATTAAACATATGGATAAGTAACGGATAAATGTTTTTAATTTCAGCTTCTAGTCCTGGTACCAGCATCCCTCCGCAACAACAGCAACACAGTGACATGGATGACACAATCATGTTAGAAATGCATCCAGTAAGCGAAGGAATCAGCCCCCCGGCACCTGTGAGTGTTATGATCCAGACACTCAAGTCAGGGGAGATCTTATACTGTGAGACCTGAGTACCAGGATGTAATGCTGGAAAGGGGAAACGGAATGGGAATAGCCCCTGGCGCCCTACCTCCGTTGTCTTACCCGTGCTGTCAGTTCACTCTTGCGAGACTATGGTTTCTTGGGCCCATGGCAGCCGCGTTTGAAGGGCGGATTACGTCTGCCCAACTCCGATGCCCCCTCAGGTCTTAAGGAGAGACAAAGAGTGAACCGAGGCAGGGTAATAACAAGGGGCCCTCTAACTAATAAACAAGGCCAGGGGCTACTGGCTAACCTGAAACTAAAAGTATGCGCGGCTTACCGCCAGGGAAAGAACAACCAAAATAATCCACTTGTCCACTCTCCTACACGGCACCGCCGAGTACCGGAGAGGACTATGGAAGCGGAAACCTCCGCAAATGCTCCAATGCAAGAAAATAATACTAAAGCGGCCTAGGCCGTAACACGCGGCAGGGCCGCCACTCACGAAACCAAGTGGGAACCTAAATCGACTGCCACAGGTAAATGAGGACCAGGAGAACTCCTTGGGACCAGATGACAAACTCCAAGATTCAGGGACTCAGAGAACTGGAGAGACCGGACACAGCAGACCAGGAACAGACGTTCACCAAACATGAGCGGCATGCAGGAAGCTATCACCGGCGTCTGTGTGAGGCACTGAGGAGGCATTTAACAGGGAACCCTCCAATAAGAGCACAGAGCCTAATTACAAAAAATGTCGTGCAGCTGCCTTGCTGCACAACCAGAGAACATGTGTGAACACTAATTAATCAATCCCTGCAACGGGGAACGCGGTCCGCCTGTGGCGTCCCCGTTGCTAAGGTCCCAGCGGCTCGGCGCGCCCCGCGTCCTAGCGTTGCTAGGGACCCGGCGGCTCAGCACGCACGGCGTCCCTAGATGCTAGGCACCGGGCGGGCAAGGAGGAGGGTGTAGCGGCCGCGGTCGTCGCACGGAGATGGACCGAGCGACGCCACGGACCGCGGCGCCTAACAGTACCCCCCCCCTTGAGGAGGGGTCAAAGAACCCCTAAAGCCCGGCTTCTGAGGAAACTCCTGAAAAAATAATCTCTTGAGTTTAGGGGCATGAAGATCTCTATCCAAGACCCAAGATCTTTCCTCCGGACCATAGCCTTTCCAGTGAACCAAAAAATAAAGCCGGCCCCGAGAAATTTTTTAATCTAAAACCCTCTCTACCAAGAACTCCTGTTGCCCCTGAACATCCACCGGAGATCTACCCTGGGAAGTCCTCCGAGGAAATCTCCTGGAAGAAAAATACTGTTTAAAAAGGGAACAGTGGAAAGTATTTCCAATTCTGAGGGATCTTGGTAAGCGTAGCCGAAAAGCAACTGGGTTGACATTTTTAATGATAAGGAATGGTCCAATAAATATGGGTCCCAATCTGGCCAAAGGTTGTCGGAGCTTGATGTTGCGAGTTGACAACCACACCTTATCTCCCACCTTAAAAGTGCAAGGACGTCAGAAAATTTATTTTCTCGGAAGGCAGCTTTTTTTCAGGGCAAGGTGCACTTTTCTCCAAATTGCTCTGAGATGGGAGGTTAAGGTCAACGAGGAGACTGGAGAATGATGGAAAAAGAGTTGGCTCTAGGATGAAAACCAAAGACTGAAAAGAATGGGGACTCCTTGGTGGAGGAATGACAGGAGTTATTATAAGCAAATTCGGCTAAAGGAAGAAATTCAGACCAATCATTCTGGAGTTTAGACGAATACAAGCGTAAATATTGTTTTAATGACTGGTTGACTCGTTCGGTTTGCCCGTTAGACTGTGGATGGTAACCAGATGTTAAAGACAGTTTCATATTCAATGAGGCTCAAAAACGTTTCCAGAATCGTGCGATAAATTGCAGACCCCGATCAGAGACAATATCAGTGGGCAAACCATGGAGCCTGAACACATGGCGGAGGAACAAAACTGCCAACACTTGAGCAGAGGGTAATCGGGGAAGAGCAATGAAATGAGCCATTTTACTAAAACGGTCCACTACCACCCAAATGACTCGACATCCGGCTGAAAGGGGAAGGTCCACCACGAAATCCATGGCTATATGAGACCATGGCCTGAGAGGAACGGCTAAAGGTATGAGTTGCCCGATCGGCAACGAACGAGGGACCTTATGCTGTGCACAAACCTGACAGGAGTGGACAAATTCTTTTACGTCTTTAGAAAGACTAGGCCACCACACCGAGTGAGAGACCAGTTCCAAGGTCTTAGTGATACCTGGATGACCAGAGACCTTGTTGTCATGAAACTCAGCTAAAACAGTGCCTCTCAAAAATTCAGGGACAAAAAGACGACCAGCAGGAGTAAGTCTAGGAGCCTGGTGTTGAAGCTGGTTTAACTGAGTAAATAAATCCTGTGTGAGACCTGCCCGGATGACTGAAGATGGAACTATGGGGGTAGTAACAGGATTGCTATTGTGAACCGGAAAAAAGCAACGTGACAGGGCATCAGCTTTCGTATTCTTGGAACCAGGCCTGAAGGTGATAATAAACCTGAAACGAGTAAAAAACAATGCCCAACGTGCCTGCCGAGCATTAAGCCGTTTAGCTGACTCAATATTTTGCAGGTTCTTATGGTCAGTAAATACTGTAATAGTATGCCTAGCTCCCTCCAGCCAATGCCTCCACTCCTCGAAAGCCCATTTTACTGCCAGTAATTCCCGATTACCAACGTCATAGTTGGATTCTGCGGAGGAGAATTTCCTGGACATGAAGGCACAAGGATGCAATTCCTGAGACTCCGGATCTTCCTGAGAAAGGATAGCCCCCACTCCAACCTCTGAGGCATCAACCTCAACAATAAAGTTGAGCTCCGGATAAGGGTGTCTGAGGATAGGAGCCGAGACAAAGGCCTGCTTCAAGGCCCGAAAGGCAGACTCAGCTTCAGGCGACCAATTGGAAGGATCCGCTCCTTTTTTAGTCAAAGCTACTATAGGAGCGACCAGGTCAGAAAAGGAATGAATGAACCGCCTGTAATAATTTGCAAACCCTAAAAAGCGCTGAATTGCTTTTAAATTAGTGGGTTGGGCCCAATTAAGGATGGCCTGAAGTTTTTTCGGTTCCATAAAAAATCCCTGGGGAGAAATAATGTACCCCAAGAAGGACACTTCTGTGATGTGAAAATCACACTTCTCAAGCTTAGCATATAAATTATTCTCTCGTAGTTTTTGAAGAACCAGACGCACCTGGGTAACATGTTGTTCCATAGACTCAGAGTAAATCAAAATGTCGTCTAAATAAACGACCACGAACTTCCCAAGGAAGTCACGGAGAACATCGTTGATGAGGTCCTGAAACACCGCAGGAGCATTTGACAGGCCAAACGGCATCACCAGGTATTCATAGTGACCCGACTGAGTGCTGAAAGCCGTCTTCCACTCATCCCCAGATCTTATTCGGATGAGGTTGTAAGCTCCCCTAAGATCGATTTTTGAAAAGATCATGGCGGAGCGTAACTGATCAAAAAGCACAGAAATCAATGGCAAAGGATAGGTGTTTTTAACTGAAATCTTATTCAAAGCCCGAAAATCAATACATGGTCTGAGTGACCCATCTTTTTTCTCGACAAAGAAAAAACCTGCACTCAACGGAGATTTTGAAGGCCTAATAAAGCCTTTTTTCAGGCTTTCCTGAATGTAATTATTCATGGCTGTGGTTTCTGGCCCAGACAGGGCATATAATCTCCCCTTAGGCAAAGTGGCACCTGGTACTAACTCTATCGCACAGTCATAGGACCGATGGGGAGGCAGAATGTCCGCATTGCCTTTGGAGAACACATCGGCAAAATCTTGATATTCTATAGGAATAAGTTCTGGGACGACTGCCGCCACCCGGACTGGATGGGAAATACATTCCTTAACACAAAAAGGACCCCATTGGGAAATCTCCCCAGACCGCCAATCTATGGTGGGATTATGAAAGGCAAGCCAGGGGTGACCCAAAACTACAGGAACTGCCGGACAATGTGTAAGGTAAAATTCTATGTCTTCAGAATGTAAGGCCCCCACTGTCAGTAATACTGGAGGTGTGCGGTGAGTAATTATCCCATTGGAAAGCGGACCCCCATCCAAGCCGTGCATGGTGATACGTTTGTCTAGTGGTATCTGTGGAATGCCTAAAGCCTTAGCCCAAGCCAAGTCCATAAAATTTCCTGCAGCTCCACTGTCGACGAAGGCCAACACCAATGAACTGAGGCTGCCAAAGGAAATCTTAACAGGAACTAATAGAGAATCATTTGAGGAGATTAGCTGCAGACCCAAGTGAACCCCCTCACAATTCACTTGGTCAGAGCGTTTCCCGACTTGTTCGGGCAGTTGCGAGCAATATGACCCTTACCACCACAATACAAACAAAGACCAGAACTTAATCTTCTGGTTCTTTCCTCTGGAGACAGCCGGGAGAGACCCATCTGCATGGGCTCCTCGACGTCCTCAGGAAAGGTATAAACACAAGGATTAGGCCTAAAAGTTGTTCCTCTTTCAGCCCTCCGCTCTCGGAGACGACAATCTATTTTAATAGCAAGCTCCATGAGTTTGTCGAGAGTCTCAGGAGCGGGGTACTGAAGGAGACTGTCTTTAATAAGTTCAGACAAACCGAGGCGAAACTGACTGCGCAGGGCTGGGTCATTCCAGCCGCAGTCGTTCGACCAACGGCGAAATTCGATACAATACACCTCTGCTGGATTTTTACCTTGTTTAAGGGCACGCAGGTGACTCTCAGCTGATGCCTCTCTATCTGGGTCATCATATAACAGGCCTAACGATTTAAAAAAGGCGTCTACAGATAACAAAGCAGAATCATCTGTTCTTAACCCAAACGCCCAGGTCTGTGGATCACCCTGGAGCAGCGACATAACTATCCCAACCCGCTGAGACTCAGTACCAGAGGAACAAGGCCTTAAACGAAAATAAAGCTTACAAGCTTCCTTAAAATTAAAAAAATCTTTTTGGTTACCCAAAAAACGGTCCGGTAAATGCATCTTTGGCTCTGGGACCACACTCGGGGAGGCTCGCAAAAGATCTTCCTGCAATTTCACCCGAAGAGTAAGGTCCTGAACCATCTGAGTTAGTTCATGAATTTGGGTAACCAAAAGCTGACCGGGATTTGGCCCTAACCCTGCCGGATTCATGAGGCCGAATTTTACTCTCACCAAAACAAAAAATGGAAAAAATAACCCCCTTTTTTTTTTAATGTTTTGGGACGGTGATAATGTTATGATCCAGACACTCAGGTCAAGGGAGATCTTATACTGTGAGACCTGAGTACCAGGATGCAATGCTGGAAAGGGGAAACGGAATGGGAATAGCCCCTGGCGCCCTACCTCCGTTGTCTTACCCGTGCTGTCAGTTCACTCTTGCGAGACTATGGTTTCTTGGGCCCATGGCAGCCGCGTTTGAAGGGCGGATTACGTCTGCCCAACTCCGATTCCCCCTCAGGTCTTAAGGAGACACAAAGAGTGAACCGAGGCAGGGTAATAACAAGGGGCCCTCTAACTAATAAACAAGGCCAGGGGCTACTGGCTAACCTGAAACTAAAAGTATGCGCGGCTTACAGCCAGGGAAAAGAACAACCAAAATAATCCACTTGTCCACTCTCCTACACGGCACCGCCGAGTACCGGAGAGGACTATGGAAGCGGAAACCTCCGCAAATGCTCCAATGCAAGAAAATAATACTAAAGCGGCCTAGGCCGTAACACTCGGCAGGGCCGCCACTCACGAAACCAAGTGGGAACCTAAATCGACTGCCACAGGTAAATGAGGACCAGGAGAACTCCTTGGGACCAGATGACAAACTCCAAGATTCAGGGACTCAGAGAACTGGAGAGACCGGACACAGCAGACCAGGAACAGACGTTCACCAAACATGAGCAGCATGCAGGAAGCTATCACCGACGTCTGTGTGAGGCACTGAGGAGGCATTTAACAGGGAACCCTCCAATAAGAGCACAGAGCCTAATTACAAAAAATGTCGTGCAGCTGCCTTGCTGCACGACCAGAGAACATGTGTGAACACTAATTAATCAATCCCTGCAACGGGGAACGCGGTCCGCCTGTGGCGTCCCCGTTGCTAAGGTCCCAGCGGCTCGGCGCGCTCAGCGTCCTAGCGTTGCTAGGGACCCGGCGGCTCAGCACGCACGGCGTCCCTAGTTGCTAGGCACCGGGCGGGCAAGGAGGAGGGTGTAGCGGCCGTGGTCGTCGCTCGGAGATGGACCGAGCGACGCCACGGACCGCGGCGCCTATCAGTGAGTACTCCCCCACAGCAAAGCACACCACCAACCCAACACAGCCCAACAACACCAGTAACACAAGGCCCTGATCAAGTGTTCTGGACCATTTGGGCTAGACAGCAGGCCACTAATGAAGATTGCCTGCGTAGGCAGACCCAAATGTTTGCAAGCCTACCATCTCACCTAAGACGAATCAGCAGAAATCTGAGTAGACAAAATGAAACAAACACAAGAATTGCAAATACCATGGAAATCATACGTGCAGACATTACATATGTCATGGGCAACTTACAGCGCATAATGGAAGAACACCACAGACATCAGCAAAGCTATATAAACATTTCAGAAAGCAATCAAATGATCAATGAATCCATGTCCAGAATTGTAGACAATCAAAATGCTGCAACACGTGAACTCAATGCCACCCTCAGTAACCTCAATGAAACACTCAGATCCCTGCAGCAACAGCAAACAAGCAGCAGTTCTGGTACGACTACTCCAAATGTAACGCCAGTGTCATCACCACCAAGGCGCTCCACCAGAGCACGCCAACACGACAGTGGTAAAGGCAAAGGCCAGGACAAGCAACCACCCAAATAAACATAAAAACACACACCCATTTCTTTAAAGAGAAGAGAAAAAAAACACCAAGTGTATGATTAACAGAATATATATAACACTTAGCTCCTTGACAATTTGTACAACATCATTAATTATAACTGGTACAAACAACAAAAGGAATTTTGTACACACATTTCTTCTTTATCATCTTTGTATTTTTTGTTAGCAGGAAACTGATGTTTGAGCTGCACATAGATGTTAGCATGCAGAAAGCAGACCACTTGATTTTTTTCTAATCATTACTCTTTCTAGATTCTAATCATTCTTTGAGTCAGCAGACAGACTAATTGGCAGCCAGGCAGATTGTCTTAAGCAGGCAGAAAGCAGACCACTTGATTTTTTTCTAATCATTACTCTTTCTAGATTCTAATCATTCTTTGAGCCAGCAGACAGACTAATTGGCAGCCAGGCAGATTGTCTTAAGCAGGCAGAAAGCAGACCACTTGATTTTTTTCGAATCATTACTCTTTCTAGATTCTAATCATTCTTTGAGCCAGAAGACAGACTAATTGGCAGCCAGGCAGATTCATCCATGACCAATACGATTTACAATGTGAATTGTAACTGTTTTACATTTCTTCTCTAGACGAATTGACAAGAAAAACACAATTGAGTTGCCTAAAAGTGTCCTAATATGTTGGGAGTAATATTTAGATAATTCAGTCCGAAAATGACTGACATTATTGTTGTGCCATGTTTGTGTGTGTTAAAAATAAGTAATCAGATTTAAAAACATGATGCAGAAACAACAACATTTGAAATATTTGAAAGTTGAACACAAATGTGTGTAATAATGGATATATGTTGTTAAATGTGTATTGCCTTACAAATCTACAATTTTTGGCCAGCAAACATAAGGAAATAAATTATTTTGCATGAGAGAAGTTTGTGTCCCTTTTATAGGCATCCTAATTCAGGTTAGAATGATTTGTAAGTGTCAACACATGTAAACACGGCTGAAAAAAGCAGGTCTATTTTTTTGCTGCTTTTTTTACCGATTCGCAAAAAAATACGACCGCAATTGAGCACTCAGAGACTAACACCCAAATACGAATGAATAGTGAATTCCCGTATTGTATGAAATAACAGCCGCGTTTGACCGATGGTCTATTCATTCGTATTTCGGAACTTTGCCAATCAAACCATTACGAATAGTCCAAACACTGCCGAGATTGGTGCTTAGTGAATTTCCGGATTGGGACTTAGAAAAAAAAACACAAATCGGACAAACTCGAATTCTTAGTAAATATTCGCCCATGTTTGGCCGATGGTCTATTTCAGTGATTTTCAACCTTTTTTTACTCGCGGCACACCAAAATATATTTTAAAATTGCCAAGGCACACCATCAGCTCCCCACAGGAAAAAAAAAAAAAAAAAAACACACATTGGTCCTCATAGTAAAAAAAAAAAAATCCACACATACATTGGCCTACACAGAAAAAACAATCACATTGCTCCCCACATAAATCATATTGCTCCCTACATAAATCCTATTGCTGCCCACATGAATTATTCACATTGTTCCCCCCATAAATCCTTATTCTCCCCAAATAAATCCTATTGTTCCCCACAAGAGAGAAAAAAACCCAAATATTAGCCCCTACTGGTCAGCTGTCCTCCTCCCTGTCCCTCAGTGGCGGGGATTGGTCATAGTGGAGTGCTGCAAATACTGAGCAGTGGGCGGTCGGACAGGTGTGGATGTGGGTGGGCAAGGAAATCTGTGTATGCAGTCAGGAACTGGAAGATGTGTATGCAGGCGGGTGGGCTGGCTAGGTAGTGAGAAGCGGCGGCCGTGACCTATGATATCACACCGCCGCGTCTTCAAGGCATACGTCACGGCCGGAGCACGACTGATCCTCTAAGAAGAGCCCGAGCCAACAGTTCACTCTGAAGGAGCAAGAAGCTGCTCTGGCTCCGCGGCACACCTTGCAACTGGTTGCGGCACACTGGTTGAAAAAGCCTGGTCTATTTGTTCGTACACGTGTGCCTGGCAGTGTATTTCAATATGAATTAGTTAAACTCTGCTAAGATTTGTAAATTACCAAGATGCATTTTCATCTGAAAATGCAATCTTGAATCAAAATCGGGAGCTTAGTAAATTTCCCTTCATATTTGCTTTCTCCAAAGATTTGCTAATTTTGCTTAAAGAGCTGAGACCAAATAGAGCTATAATAGCACATCTTTCAATTTAATTGTGGGCCTGATTTAGAGCTGGATGAAAATCCTATCGTAACTGCGATTCCATACACAGTGGATTTGTGACGCAAATTTAACTATAGTGGTGATTTGTTCTTAGCTGCTCACAGCTGGCATCTCAAATCTCCTACTTGCATATAAAGACGCACTATTGGTTGCACATCAGTGCCTTCGTGTGACTGGCCAACCACAGTTACCTCCCACAAATGTACCCTGTATGTCTACATCCTCACTGTGACTGTCATCTTTAAGTCATTGCGGCACATGCGCAGTGCAACTCAGACTCATGTGCAGTAGAAAAGAGATCCCTCAGATCTGCATACAGTACATAGGCATTGTGGTCACCTCTGTCTGAATCAGGACCAGTTACTTACTCTTTTTTGCTTTACTCCCACTTTAGAACCAGGCCCATTATTTTTAATGCATCTAACTCTGAAAATGTATAATTTCAAATAAGATTAGACCCTGACACCTGACTTGTTACATTGCATTTAGTGAAGTATTCATAAAAGTCTCATTATCTTAAATTCTAATAATATTAACTACTAGGAGATTTTGGTTGGCAAGATGTTCTAGGACATAACGCCATCAGATGGTAATGTCATACACTATGGTCCAGTTTCCTGAATTAAAAAAGGTTAATTCTGACAAGAGACAGTAATGACGAAAAAAAGTAATTTGTCAATATGAGACCTTGGGGTGCGATTTATCACAATCCACATTTGAGGATGCGGCTGCGATGTAATAAAATTGTCCCAATCCTCAAAACAATAATTGATTATATCACATGGATGTATCAATTATTGCATGGAGGGAGCTTGCTAGAAAGCAATTATGCAGCTGCATACGCACATTTGTGAATGCATCAGTGAGCGTGTTTTTCCTTTCTGGGCGGCTCTCCATATATATTTATTTATTTATTTGTATGTATTTATTTATTTAGCAGAAGCAAGATTGAGAAAAATCGCAATTTCTTTCTCAATAGAGATCCAGCTGAATGAAGTCCAGTGTACGTTAATGGGATCATAACAAATGACATAAAAAGATAGAATAGAATATTGAGATAGCTCTGCCCAAATGAGATTACAAAGATGTATGGCGAGCACTTGATGAAGTAATGAAATAACTATTACAGCTTCTGGTTGGAAAAATCTACATGGTTATTATAAGGCAGTTGAATTATCATCTGCTAATAATAAGCAATCACAGATGACTGTAATTGCTGAAGAGGTACATTTGGTGGATCACTGTTGGATTGACGGGATTCAACCATAACTGTTCTTCATTATGTAACCCAACTAAACCTTCTTCCTCTTTTGGTTCTATAAAAGTCTTGAGTTCTTGGTGCACAGGAACTGTTGTAGTTATCTGCCTCTTTGGTGTGGTTATGTGCCTGATGTATTTCTTTGCTATCTTTTCACTGTTGGAAACAGAGCTAGGAAGTATGTTTCTCATGATGTTTGACAATCATCACCAAGGATGCAATGGAGATCACCAAAATAGGACCAGAGAGGACAGCAGCAGTGGTTTAAGTATGGCGGTACGGGTCGGTACGGCATACCATTAAGAAATTATTAGCCGGTACGCCGTACCCCCATACCGCGTTACCGCTGGTAAGACTCATTTTCATGTCTCACATGAAAACGGAACAATTGCAGGGGACACAGTGGCGGAATCAGTGGTCACACAGTCCCAAGCTCCGCCCACTTACAGGATCCTGTACGGCGCTAGGACCTTCCAATGAAGCGAGGACTTGCACATTTTGTTGAAGTGGATCCCGACCCCCGGAGCACCATGCAGCACCGTACTCCTCCCCACCCCCAGTCACAGGCGACCTCTTCAGTCTGAGCTCAGCTGTGCTCCTGGGAGACATGGGAAGCCTGATGCCTGACCTCCCAGCAGTGCACAGCTACTAAGGACTTGTACTCTGGTTGGGGCAGCTCAGACAGACTTTCCTCTGCTGGATCCTGGCAGGCAAGCAGAGGCAGGCTGGCCCAGGGGGCAGGGTGCCATGTTCCTCCCGGGCCACGCTATTGCCAATGGTCACGGGCCGGCCGCCACCTTCCACTACACCAGCGGTGGCCAACCCGCGTCTCTTGAGCTGCATGCGGCTCTTTCTATCTCCTCATGCAGCTCATAAGCTCCCGCGGCGCCTCCTGCTGCCCTAGTCTGCAGTGCCCGGCGCTGGCCTGTGAGCCAATCAGGAGTCCTAGCTGCCGGTCCGCGAACTCTGATTGGCTCACGGACCGGTGCCTAATTAGAGAGAATCAATGCCGACGGAGAGTGGAGACTGAGGGGCAGGAGAGGCGCACACTGTGCTCTCCCCTCAAGCAGCAGACTGAGCAGAGCAGCAGCGCGGCGGTGAGCAGCACTTGGGGGGCGCAGTGTGGGGACAAGTGTATCTTACACTGGGGGCATATCTGGCCCTGGGGGGACGTGTTTCTGGCACTGGGGGGACATGTATCTGGCACTGGGGGCATATCTGGCACTGGGGGCATATCTGGCACTGGGGGGATGCGTTTCTGGCTCTGGGGGGATATCTGGCACTGGGGGGACATGTGTATCTTACACTCGGGGCATGTCTGGCACTGGGGAGATGTGTATCTGGCAGTGGGGAGATGTGTATCTGGCAGTGGGGGCATATCTGGCACTATGGGGACATATATGTATCTGGCACTGTGGGGGCATATATGTATCTGGCACTGTGGAGGAATATATGTATCTGACACTGGAGGAATATATGTATCTGGCACTGTGGGGACATTATGTATCTGGCACTGTGGGGACATATATGTATCTGGCACTGTGGGGGCATATATGTATTTGGCACTGTAGAGGCACCCATTTTTAGGTGTTTTTATATGTATGTGTCTACGGGCTTTATTTATATGTGGCACTGTACACATGGGGTTATGACAAAAGGTCATACTCCTACAAACATCAAACCGAAAGGTGTGCGCATAAAAATGGGGGGTGGCTTTGTGACAACTATGCCACACCCCCATTTTTGCTCATGCGCCTTCGGCGCGTGCATGATATGTCTCTTGCCCTTGACTACTTTGACTACAGATCTTTTCTGGATCTTTGCCACTGGTTGACCACCCCTGCACTACACAGCTCTGCTAAGGCCGCGGCCACACTGACAAATTAATAATAAAGTATCTTTGGGATAATTTACACCAGGCCTAATTATTTTTATTAATAAATATTTTTTAAACAAAAAAAACTCCATTTAATATGGGGCCATTACTTATGGGCCTGTGCTCTGGACTTGCCCCCCAGGCTAAAAGTTGCCAGCCAGCCCCTGCAGGCAAGCCAGGTGGATTGATGCCTTCCCTGTTCACCCTCTCCATGATTGGATTATCTTCTCCAGAACAGAGCAAGTGACTGCCCGCCTCTCAGGTAATCTGTCCAGCTTTGACTGTGGGCTCAGAGCGCAGCCTGCCTGCTGCGGGGGAAGGGGCTGCTGCCGCTTGAGAGATGCAGTGGGAAGATGACGTTGTGGCTGAGAGCAGGGGGGAGATGGTGTGGCTGAGAGACGTTGGGGGAGATGACGTTGGTGCTGAGAGTAGCAGGGAGATGACGGTGTGACAGAGATTCACAGGGGAAGATGATGGTTTGGCTTGGAGACAGTGGGGAGAAGATGATGGTTTGGCTGGGAGACAGTGGGGAGAAGATGATGGTTTGGCTAGGAGACAGCGGGGAGAAGATGATGGTGTGGCTGAGAGATGCAGGGGGCGAAGGTAATGGTGTGGCTGAGAAACAAAGGGGGTAGAAAGTGGCACTGGTGCCATGAATCTGGTTGAATCTCTGTTGTATGACGATGGCTTTGGTCATATTTCTACACAAACAGGCATCTTCCGGACCATCTGATTTCCTACATGAATAGTGAATATCAACTAAAGACGCTGTCTGACCAGGGAGGATACATTTCTGCAGAGGTTCCCCATTGTGAGAAACCACCATATAGGTAAGGTGCATATGGAACGGAAATCAGTGACGTGCGGTGAGGTCAGGGCCTGGGGAGGCACTGCAGCTAACCCCCCCCCCGGAAAAAAAAAAGTGCAGTCCCCCCCACACCACTAAAACCAGCACCAGGCAGAACCAGCCAGGGGGGATAATGCCATAGCAGGGGAGACACTCAGTGTGGGGTCCCCCTGCCATGCCATTAAACACCCCCCAAACCAGTCAGCCCAGGGCTGAAATTCCTCGGAAAGTGGGGCCCCCAAAAAATCTAAATGGGGTCCCCCCTCCCGAGCAACAACCAGCACTGGGCTGATAGCCCAGTGCTATGCCCCGCACCCCTGGTGGCGGTGGGTGCGGGGTTCATTGTATGTTTTGTTCTTTACAGGTGGCCTACAGATCCCAGCAAGCCTGCCCCAGCATGCTGGCACTTGGAGAACCACAAGTGCCAGCATGCCCGGACATAAAGGGCCCGCTGGCACCTGTAGTCCACCTGCAAAGAATAGTAATATTGTTCTTTACAGGTGGCCTACAGGTCCCAGCAAGCCTGCCCCAGCATGTTGGCACTTGGAGAACCACAAGTGCCAGCATGCCCGGACATAAAGGGCCCGCTGGCACCTGTAGTCCACCTGTAAAGAAAATATTGGAAAAAAAACACGGCACATTCTTTAAAAAATCCTTCATTAAACTGGGTCTTCACCTGGGGGCGGCGGCCTTTAAGCTCTTTTGCATGGCCGCTGCCTTCCCAGGGCTTCCGGCGTCTTCACCTGGGGGGGCGCCACCTCCCCAGGGCTTCTGGGGTCTTGCTCCGGCATCTTCACCTGGTGGGCGGCGGCTGCTAAGCTCTTTTGCATAGCCGCCGCCCATCCAGGACTTCCACGACGTCTTCACCTGGGAGGCGGCGGCCTTTAAGCTCTTTTGCATGGCGGCTGCCTTCCCAGGACTTCCAGCATCTTCACCTGGTGGGCGGCGGCTGCTAAGCTCTTTTGCATAGCCGCCGCCCATCCAGGACTGCACGGCGTCTTCTGTCTTCAGGAGCTCTTCTCCGCTCCTCCTCCGCCGTCGGACTGACAGCCACTGCCTCGCGCTGACTTATATAAGTCAGCGGGAGGGGGCGGGGCAATGACGCTGCGAGCCATGATTGGCTCGCGGCGGTCATCTTGAATTTAAAAAATTACGCTGAGGCGCCATTTTTGAAATGGGTACCGCTTCCGCTGCCAAACTCTGCACAAGGGGTCTGAATGCCGCGTCCCGCCGCCGCCCGCCTCTCCGCTGCCAGCACCTCCGCCGCATCCCGCACCTCCGCTGGTATCGACGCCCACACAGTGATTGACAGCGGATCCAGTGACTGATCCGCTGGCCAATCACTGTGGCTTCACTCACAGGGACGTGCTTTCATAGGTTGAAAGCACGTCCCTGTAGGAAAGCGGCACCACTAATGGTGCCGCTTTCCCGTGTTATTTCAATGGGCTTTTCCTGCCCATTGCTAGGCCCCGCCCGCCCCCCGCTCCCCATACCTTTCCCAATCACTACGGGAGGCACCACGATCGGTGCCTCCCAAACTGATTTTCACACATTAATGATAGGTAAAATAATAAAGAAGATACTTATGTGTCATAAGTATCTTCTTTGTATTATTTTACTCATTAATGACAGGGGAGGCACTGCCTCCCCTGACTGCACGTCCCTGACGGAAATTAATGTTTTCAGAGTGACGAGAAATGGGTGTGTGGCATATTTACACACCCCATTTTCATTGAACACACCCCTTATGGTATGTGGCCATGCCCATTTTGTTGCCGCACAGTACCACTAAGACATTTTTTCTACTTGCACCACTGGAGAGCAGCAATGACAGTAGAGCTAATTTGTTGTTGATGTGATGCCTCCTATGTTTATAGTTGCAACACTGACTAGTGTGTGGTCAATGACAAAGGAATTAAATGTTCTCACCAAGTTACAGAGAACATGAAAACACCAACCAGCAATTGTTAATGACTTTATTGCAATAGCTGCATTAGCAATTTATCTCATATAAGAATTAAGTGACAGCAAATACATTTCATTAACAATACACTATTAGTCAGAAAAGCCCCAGGCAGTACATCTGGCACATTTGTTCATAATAACGCAAAAACAGCAGTGAAAACCTAACGTTTTAATTGACTATTGGAATTGAAAATAAACCTTGGGAAATATCATTCAGTTACACATATTTGTTATTTTAAATATAGTTTTATAGTTTCATATAAATATTTTAGTAAACTTTAAAAGCATAAGATGATGCTCACTGCTGAATATTGCACATATTTCAATTTATTAATGTAAGTGTGAACTACTGCTTTGTTGGCCAAGTAAAATAAAACATCAGCCCCTTGGCATTAATACAACAGGCCCCAAAGAAACCAAAATGTTCAGGTAAATTATCAGGGTTTCAACAAAGCATGTTTCAGACATGAGATAACTTTTGTATTATTCACCGAGAGAAGTGAAAAACATAAAAAGATATTTTTATGATAGTATTAGAAATATTTCCATTTCCTAAGGATTAGCATACCTCTTTTGTTTGGCCTTGTTAAATTTACTGTCATGCTTTGTATATATAGCTTAAAATGTACTTTTAAAAAATATATTTTTCTTAACGTTATTTTGTACTGGCATAAATGCCACAGGTTTTCCATCAAATCGACAAAGAATTATTTTTTTCACTCTGATTAACAATTAAAGCTCTTTCAAAGTTGATAAAAAAATGATTCTACTGTTAAATTTAAGAATTATATGGAATTTTAATCTTTCTTGAATTGGCTGTAAAGAGTTGTTGGAAAATAAACTTTCCATTGTGATTCCAGTATACTTAGTTTAAAAAAAAAAGGGAATATACTGTCTTTGAGCCAGCAATAACAGCCCAAGAGGAGGGAAATTCTGTCATGGCAGGAGGCTTCAACAGGTCAGCTAGGGTTGCAGGTGTAGACCTTGCTGGAAGAACTCATCTCCACATGATAGGAAAGGCCACATAATATGTACTTGGAAAGTATAGAGCACAAGAATTAGCCTCCCTTACATGATGCTGTGAGCACTGATGCACTAGATTATGGACGCAGTGCAGAGTTCCAAAGATGGGGTTCTGATCAACCAGATTAATGGAAAAGGCAGATTTCTGAATACAGTACAAGTTTTAAACCTACAGTATACAGCGATGGTAAGAAAAGAGGGAACCAAAAAAAAGGCAGAACAGGATGGAGGTAATTTTCTGGCAGCAGATCATTACTATGAACAAGCTCTGGACCTGGTTGGTTTGTTGGGAATGGAACAGATCACCAAACTGTAAGAGCAATTTGCCTAATGTACTGTATTAGTGGATATAAACACATTTCTTATGGTTCAGGCTCATAACTAAGAAAGACACTAACAAGTTATCTAACTACACACAGTTTTATTGGTATGGAATGATGGACACTGAATACTATGCTGCAAGCAGGGATTCAGTAATACATTTTTATTGGGAATGAAACCAGTATTAATGGCTGGAAACTGTGTACTATAAATGCTACACTAGGCAACCCTTTTTACTGCAATGACTTTAATACATTTAAATCACTTCTCAACCCTCCATCACCCAGCCAACCAGCCACTATCAAGGCACGAGATCTTCCTTCCTACTTCAAGGACAAGATTGATAAGATCTGAGATGAAATGGTATGCTCTTCCTCAGCCAGTGACTGCTCAATTCCCTACCTGAGCCCTGTGGCACTTTCTCTTCCTTTGATCCCACAAATGAAGATGAAGTATCAACACTTTTCTCATCCTGCTACTCTACTATCTCTCCTCTTGAACCTATACCCTCACAAATAAGTAAATTTCTGTCTCCTGTGCTAATCCCAACCTTAACTAACATCTGTAATCTCTCTCTCTCTCTCTCTCTCTCTCTCGGTATCTTTCCTTCACTTTCAAGCATGCAGTGATTACTCCCATTCTAAAAAAAACTCAAAATTCTGACCCTAACTCTCTCTCAAACTAATGTCTCTCAGCTCCCTTGCCTTTTCAAACTACTTGAGAGAATAGCGGTAGTGAATGATCTAGTCACTGCAAAGTCTAAAGGCTCACTTCTTATTCTTCTAGATCTCTCTGCTGCTTTTGACACTATTGACCACTCTCTTCTCATACAAACACTACATTCCTTAGGTCTGCAGGACACAGCCCTTTCTTGGTTCCTATACTACCTATCGCTCCTTCAGTGTCCGATTCTCTGAATCCATCTCCTCTTTGCTACCTCCTTCAGTTGGAGTACCACAGGGCTCAGTATTAGGTCCTCTGTTTTTCTCAATTTATACCTCATCTCTTGCTAAACAAAGCTCTTTTAGATTTCAGTATCATCTGTATGCAGATGATACTCAAATCTACCTAGCCTCCCCAGATTTCTCTCTATCTGTATTGGTCCGTGTCACTGAATGCCTTTCTGCCATTTCATCTTGGATGTCATCTCACAGTCTCAAACTTAGTATTTCCAAAATAGAGTTAATTATATTTCCATCGGCTAATAGTTGCTACCAACCTGATATCTCTATCACTGTTGAGAACTCGACAATCAATCCTACCCCATAAGCTTGCTGCTTATGTGTCATGGGATAAAGGGTGGCGAGACAAACCGCACTAGATCGCTCCCGTCTCTACAGAAGACCTCCTAAGAGAGGAGGTGTATTTCAGCAGGAGACTGACAAAATATATATAACCAACTACCTTATTATTTAGATTAGAAAAGAGTATCTTTCCAATAAATTTCAATGGTTGGTGGTGCTCCCCAGAGTCAGAAATAGCACATTGTTATAGAAAGAAAAGAAGACTCTTTTTTGGGGGCACTCTTAAAAATAATAATAATAATACACCTGTATATGAAGAGTACTGTTATTAAAATATAACTTTTATTAAGTATGTCTAAGATATCAGAGATTGTGTATACAAATAATTTTTGCAGCAAAAGTCATACCCTGCTATTCAATTCGATGTAGAATTATTCCCAAAGTGGGTATTTTATGGGTTGTGAATGCCCACAGTTGATGACCACAATCCTATATGCACTCTGCTACCACTATTTCCTGCCTTCATGTTAATTTTTGTAATAGACTAAGAGTGCCGTTTTTCAGGGATAGTTCACCTCGATACCAATATAGGTCTTAACGAGGATAGGATTGTGGTCATCAACTGTGGGCATTCACAACCCATAAAATACCCACTTTGGGAATAATTCTACATCGAATTGAATAGCAGGGTATGACTTTTGCTGCAAAAATTATTTGTATACACAATCTCTGATATCTTAGACATACTTAATAAAAGTTATATTTTAATAACAGTACTCTTCATATACAGGTGTATTATTATTATTATTTTTAAGAGTGCCCCCAAAAAAGAGTCTTCTTTTCTTTCTATAACAATGTGCTTATGTGTCATCCTTGACTCTGAAATGTCCTTTGTTCCCCACATTCAAGCTGTCTCAAAATCATGTTATATGTATCTAAAAAACATATCCAAAATATGACCATACCTTACACAAGACACTGCACAAACTGTAATCCATGCTCTCATCTCTCACATTGATTATTGCAAAAGTCTTCTCACTGATCTTACAAAGAAGAGACTCTCACCACTACAATCCATTCTGAATGCAGCTGCGAGGCTAATCTTCCTCGCTAGACGTTCATCGTCTGCAGATCCACTCTGTCAGTCCCTCCATTGGTACCTGTATTCTACCGTATTCAATATAAAATACTTTTAGTAACACACAAGGCCACTAACCAAACTACACCTATGTACATCTCTTTGCTTATCTCAAAATATCTCCCAACCCAACCTCTTCGCTCTTCACAAGATCTACATCTCTCATCCACCCTCATTACTGATGGCCATGCATGATTGCAGGACTTACTTCGGGCTGCACCCACTCTGTGGAATGCTCTACCACGCACAATAAGACTCACCTCTAGTCTCAAAACTTTCAAGCGTTCCCTGAAAACTTACCTACTCAGGCAAGCTTTTTCAATTCCAGAACCATTTATATAACCTTCATAAGCTTTCCTATCTAATTATATCCCCACTATACAGTCCACACGTATACTCACATATCTTCTCTCCCTTCACTTTCCCTTCATCCTGACCTCGGTTCATCATTGCTGCGTGGCCATGTCATGCAGCCCACTGAGAACCTTTGCAATCTGGTGAACAACTATGCAATAGATATACTGTATCCTTGTGTATCAATGCCTATTTACCTATAGATTGTAAGCTTGCGAGCAGGACCTACCTCTATGTAGAGGGACATTTAATATAAAGACTGATATATATTCAAAACGTTGTAAATTGTGTAAGTGTATTGTGTAATATAGTTCATATGTATTTATTGATGCATTGATGAGAGGCAGGAGCTGGGACCTGCTCGTGAGGCTCACTTGCAGGAGAGACCTGTGAAGGAGACATCAGTACAGGTGCCCGGATATGGACGTTGAGGAGAGAGACAGGAGGGCAGTATAAATATCGAGGCAAGTGCGCCATAGGGGGCAGTTGAAGCTGAGAGACGGAGGATTGCTGTGTGGAGCCGCTATTCGCAGTGCATTGAAGAGACGTACCGGAGAGCCGGGGGAGAGTGATCTCGGAGCCGCAAGCCGCATCAAAGGAAGCCGAGGGACGGTGAAGGAGTCACTGCCCCATCCTCGTCACAAGCAGGCAGAGGGGGCGGACATCTCCCGGACGCGTCACCCAGAAGGGGCGGACAGTCCACTGACGCGTCACCCGGTGGGAGGATCGGAACATGGAGACAGCCTACAGAGGTGTATACCCCGCCCCACACTGAAGCTGATGCTCCAGATCCTCACTGCGGGAGGAAGTGGGCACGTCCATTTATAATCACCAGAGACCATCATCAGTGCTGTATTAACAGCACTAATAGTAAGTGACACAATACATCAATGATCCCTGGTATATTAAATTAATACCAAGCCCCTGCAGAGACTGCTCCTGCTGTAGACTGTAATAGTGTAATATATTACACATAGATTGCTGCGACTGCAGTATTATATAAAATCTGAATAATAGATATCACAGAGGATTCAAGGAACTAACTACACTTACCTGATAATTTGCTACTGACATCTGAAGGAAGTCTAGCTGTCCTAAAACAAAGAAGGACAGATTATCACTACGCTGATAGGGCATTACATCTTTAAGAGCTACACGATATTGATATAGCAAGGACTAATTTATAGCATACATATAAGTATCTCTACAACAAGTGACAAGAGTAAAGGGGACCAAGAATCAAAATACTGGCTGCCCTCTGTTAAAAGACACTATAGATGTTGACGGGAATCCCTCCAAATCGTAATTAATAGATAATTGCTACAGTTGAGTTTTCGGAGCCCTACAAGATAATCCTTTGGCCCGTGGATTGTTTATTGACAAGGAACTACTTAGTAACTCAACCAACACTAACAAAAAAGGGATTGTTGCTCCCTCTTCTTTGGGGATTATACTCTATAGCTTAAACTTAGTGCACTGAAAATATATATTTGCAAATATGTAACTCTAGGGGATAAGGGGTTATATTGTGAGAGTAGGGTTATAGGAGTGTTAAGATTGTGCCTTTTGCATTGATGTTTTGTATTTACACGTTAAACCTTTAATGTATAGTACCGTTACATTATATTATCACTAGTAAAAGTAAAGTGGAGACTAGTAACCAATCCAAGGTGGTCAAGTCATTACTAATCTTCTGATCCCGCTGGAGCACCGAAGGCTCTGAGCCCCAGTACATCAAGTAAGTGAATAAAGTATTGAAGTGTGTATAAGTTCGGAGACAACCCAAAATTCACTGGAAGGAGTTATTGTATGACACAGTATAGGGGTTTCTCAGACTTTCCCCCTTCTGCCATAATCCTCGAGCAGATCAAAGGTCTGAGTGGAGGCACTGGATATCGAGGGACGCTTCTGGTATAAAACAAAGTCTACACTGGAGGCACTGCTGAGATAGTTACCCATTCCAGAATCAAAGATATGACAACCATGGAGGTCATCAATGAACGCAGCATTTACCAATGGCGAGTAGACCATAAGGTTAATGTACGATGCAGTCTGAGTATGGTAGGGGATTTGTCGGGTGTTACTGATGATGAGGTGATTACAGAAGCCCAGAAATTGTGTGGTGTAAGGGTCCCCTTATTGGTGGACAAGTGGGAGGGAGCGTCAGGCGAAATTAGAGCGATACTAATCACGACACAGGATTTTTGGACCCCTCCCTAATACCTATTAATGTATTAGTAGGAGGAGTTTTGGGTCAAAGATGTCAGATAATGTGGCCTAGGAGGATTGAAGAGAATGAGGGGGAGGCTACAGAAGCTGTGGAGGCTAGAGAAGAGACAGATCATCAGGGGAGAGATGCATCTGGCACCGGTGATAACTCACTGCCCAAGACATTATTAGGTGAATATATTGAACCCCAAGTTGAATCCGTCATGGACAAAGTGGTGAGTTAATTTGAGCGGTGGCACTATGAAGGAGGATACCGACGACTGCGAGTATTCTCAGGCACCATACCTATCCCCACTGGGGAAGAAGGTTACGATGCATGGCGTGAAGCTGCCATACAACATTCGGAGGAATGGCGGTGCCCCAAGCATATTAAGAAGCAAAGGATTGTTGAAAGCCTAAGGGGTCCCGCCATGGGGATTATACATGCTACCCGACGAAGCAATACCAATGCAACGCTGAAGGATTACTTCAATGCATTAGACTATTCCTTCGGGACAATTGAAGACATAGGAGATATATTGGCCCGCCTAAATCATACTTACCAAGAACCATCGGAACCTCTCACAAATTTCATATACCGGTTGGACAAAATATTGTATAAACTTCTGGATAAAGGGGGGATTGAACAGTCGGAAATCGATGAACGGCGACTGAAACACTTATTGAGAGGGGCGCTGACCTCAAGTCCTGTAGCTCAGAGACTTAGATGTAGTGGGACTCGAGCTCGGCCACCAACGTTGAGCGAATTGATCAAGGATGTGAAGTTAGAGGAAGTTCAAACTGACAATAGGGAAAAAAGTATCAAGAGAGTAAAGGTAGTAGTGCCAGCTGCTGTATCACCAAATCCCGATGCCACCTCACCAAATGACCGACTGTTCAAACGTGTAGAAGAACAAAATAAAAAACTGGATCAACTGATAACAGTACATAGCAGTGTTCAGTTACCACTGAACCGAGGGAGAGGAAGAGGACTAACTCGACGAGTGGATAATCGAGACCACATCATCTGCTATAGGTGTGGCCAAATGGGACATAGATCGTTTGAGTGCCCACAAATTGGAAGTTATGGAAGGAACTTCAATAATGGTGGAAATCGGAATACTATTCCCTCGGAAAACCATGAAGGGACGTTGATGAACCCCGCATCAACTCCCGAGCCATAGTAGTGTGCGCAATAGGGGGTACCCAGTGGCCTAGGACCATCCCAGATGGGATGATGGGAAAGGCCCCCATGGTACAAGCCATCATCAATGGTCATCCGTGTATAGTGCTATTGGATAGTGGGTCGCAGGTTTCGATAATTTTCGAAAGTTGGTATAGTCAATATCTACATGACGTTCACATATCACCTGTCGATGGGTTGGCAATATGGGGACTTAGTGACCAAAAATACCCCTATTTGGGATATGTAGTGACCAATATCGAATTCCACCCACTATTAACTTCAGACCCGGTAGCTCCACTACCTTTTATTGCCCTTATCTGTACTGACCCTCCGGGGGATAGGGAAGCGGTGCCTGTTATAGTCGGCACCAACTCGAACCTGTTTAAGACTCTGTCAGACTGGTGTCTATCTCAACACAGGTTGTCTTCCATCTATCAGAAACCGGAAGAAGAACTATATTCATCTAGCAGCGATAACATCATCAACGACTCTGCAGATACATACCCTATACATTGCAATACCCCCACTGAAGTAACAAGTGAACCGTTTATTATGAAACTGCAGAAATGTTTCCAGGACTGTGATCTATCGTTACAAGAGCAGAATCGGATAATAGACGAACTATCGGTCAGAAGATCTGTCTTTTCAATAGAAGAATGGGATCCAGGCACCGCTCTTGGAGTAGAGCATAGGATTACGTTAAGTGACCTCACCCCTTTCAGAGAACGGTCCCGTCGATTAGCTCCGGCGGACTTCGATGACATGCGGCAACACCTAAAGAAATTACTTGAAAATCACATGATAGCTGACTCGGAAAGCCCTTATGCCTCTCCGATTGTGGTAGCACGAAAAAAAAATGGCAACATCCGATTATGCATAGATTACCGCACCTTGAACAGTAGGACCATCGCTGATCAATATACTGTCCCTCGAGTCGAAGAAGCACTGGACTGCTTACAGGGTAGTAAATGGTTTTCTGTATTGGATATGAGGTGTGGTTATTACCAAATTCCTATGAAAGCTGAAGACAGGGCTAAGACAGCTTTCATCTGCCCGATTGGGTTTTTCGAGTTCCTCAAGATGCCCCAGGGAGTAAAGGGAGCTCCTGCCACGTTTCAACGCACAATGGAACAAACGGTAGGAGACATGTGCTACAGGGAGGTGCTCGTTTATCTAGATGACATTATTGTCTTTGGAAAGACCCTGGGGGAGCATAATGCCCGACTATTGAAAGTATTGGACCGGCTTCAGAAAAAAGGGTTGAAATTGTCGATTATCAAATGTAAATTTTGTCAGACCACAGTTAAGTACCTAGGACATATCGTTAATCGGGAAGGAATTGCTACTGACCCTGACAAAACGGAAGCTGTAATGCGTTGGCCGCGTCCGAAGAATTTGAAGGAACTACGTTCATTTCTGGGGTTCTGCGGTTACTACCGTTGGTTTGTACCACAGTATTCCCGGATCGTTAGACCCCTCACGGAACTGACTAAAGGCTATCCCCCAACCCATGGTGGTAATCGGAGCAAAAGAAGTGGTGCCACTAATAGCTTCTTCAAACCCCATGAGGAATTCGGGGATAGATGGACTAGCCTATGTGAGGACGCGTCTTAAATATTGTTTGACCCACTCACCTGTTCTGGCATATGCAGATCCAACCCAACCCTACGATCTACACATAGATGCATCGTTTGACGGATTAGGTGGAGTGCTATACCAGCGGCAACAAGGGAAATTGAGGCCTATTGCATATATCAGTCGGGGATTATCAGAAAGTGAGAGAAAATATGCAGTGCACAAACTCGAGTTCCTTGCTTTAAAGTGGGCGGTAGTTGAAAAGTTCCACGACTACCTGTACGGAACCAATTTTACCATCTACACTGATAATAACCCATTGACGTATATTAACACCACTGCCCGTCTTGATGCCACGGGGCATCGTTGGTTGGCAGCACTAGCCAATTACTATTTCACGTTAAAGTACAGACCGGGGACAAGTAATATTGACGCCGATGCATTATCGAGATTACCGAACACTACTGTACCGAGTGTCAATGATGAATGGATAGAAGTCCCAGCGCCGGCAATGCAAGGACTATGTCATCAAATGATCTGTCTAAAAGGAGAATCACAAGATATTGTCAGTTCTCTGGGAGCATCGGAGACAGCGTTACCTTTAATGTATTGTTGGATATCCCAGGCTGAGATGGGAGGACTGGAGGTATTGTCCAAAGAACAACTACGAGAGTCTCAATTACGTGATGCCCACCTGGCAACTGCTATTGATTGCTTGAACACACCTCATAGAGGTAATGATGGAGTAATGATATCTAACACAACACGGGTGTTGTTGCGACAGCGAAAAAGATTAATCTTCAAGAAAGGGATACTCTACCAAAAGACGGAAGATCGGACAGGAAGAATCCGTCATCAGCTGGTACTACCTGCAGAATATATTGACATGGTGTTACACTCCCTGCACGACTGTCATGGCCATTTGGGATACGAGAAGACACGCCTATTGGTCTCCGAAAGAGTATACTGGCCCTACATGAATAGAGATATTGAATCCTACTGTTGAGATTGTCGGAATTGTATACTAAGGAAGTCGATACCAGTACCGTCAGCCAGGTTAATTAATCTAGACAGCTCAGGACCATTAGATCTCGTGTGTGTCGATTTCCTGTCGTTGGAGGATCCCTCCGGTAGGGACAGTCACATATTGGTAGCTACCGATCACTTCACCTGATATGCCCAAGCGTATGTCACTGTGGATCAAAAGGCCATAACGGTAGCTAAAACACTTCGGGAGAAATTTTTCGTACTTTACGGACTACCTGCTCGAATACACACTGATCAAGGGAGGGAGTTCGAAAGTAATTTGATCAAGGAACTGTGCATATGTTGTGGGATACGAAAATCAAGAACATCACCATATCACCCTCAGGGAGACCCACAACCCGAACGCTTCAATCGAACTCTTCTTGACATGTTGGGGACTCTGAATCCACGTGACAAAATTCAGTGGAAACGACACGTCTGTCGACTTGTACATGCTTATAATTGTACCGTAAACGACACTACTGGATACTCACCTTATGTACTGATGTTTGGACGAGAAGCTAGGCTGCCGCATGATATCTGTCTTGGGACAAATGCTAATGACGCTAAGTCTGTTACTCCCACCCACACACAGTATGTAAAACGATTGAGGAGAGACTTAAAAGAAGCCTTTTGATTGAACAGATACTGCTGCCTGGGGACAGAGTACTTATCCGACGTTTGGGAGCTCCTAGACGGCAAAAATTAGCGAATCGTTGGAAAGAGTCACCATATACGATTATCAAGAAACTACCTGGTATCCCGGTATATCAATTGAAACCAGAAGATCCTGATGGACCGATTGTTACTTACCACCGAAATCATCTATTACCAGTCGGACAAGATATTTTGTTTGAGGAGAATAGGGAAACCAGTCAAGTGGTAGCGGGAAAGGAGAAACAGAGGCCTCGGAGAGTAGCGGATCACACTAGTCCCTATGAGTACATTGAAACAATAACAGGCGAGCCGAATGAAGAGGGAGCAGGGTACTTCTATTATGAAGATCGTCATACTTCTGGTAGAGAATTAGAAGGGAGAGATTGTAGTCCAGGGAAAGAAACTCAAGGAGAGAATTCCACTGATAAAGGAGAAACTACATACGATGGGGGAAGGCCTATTAACGACATTCCTGGAGAGAATGGCTCTGATCTTAGTTGGAATGAAATAACCAACGAATCAATTGTCAGTGGAGATAACTATAGTGGAGAAAGCACACTCATACCCCAACGAGTTCGACCCCATCGGACATATAGGCCACCCTTAATACTAACTTATGATCGTTTGGGAATTCCTAGTGATGAACCCCGACTTGTTAACTCAACTACTATAATGCCATGGCCCTATTTCGAGAATAATAGTAATTTATGGCCGGTGGGACCAATAATAGAGTATTACCTTCCTGGAATAGAGGGAGTTGATGGTGACAGGTAGATATAAATGGGATCAATACCTGCCACCAGGGGGAGGAGTGTAGAGGGACATTTAATATAAAGACTGATATATATTCAAAACGTTGTAAATTGTGTAAGTGTATTGTGTAATATAGTTCATATGTATTTATTGATGCATTGATGAGAGGCAGGAGCTGGGACCTGCTCGCGAGGCTCACGTGCAGGAGAGACCTGTGAAGGAGACATCAGTACAGGTGCCCGGATATGGACGTTGAGGAGAGAGACAGGAGGGCAGTATAAATATCGAGGCAAGTGCGCCATAGGGGGCAGTTGAAGCTGAGAGACGGAGGATTGCTGTGTGGAGCCGCTATTCGCAGCGCATTGAAGAGACGTACCGGAGAGCCGGGGGAGAGTGATCTCGGAGCCGCAAGCCGCATCAAAGGAAGCCGAGGGACGGTGAAGGAGTCACTGCCCCGTCCTCGTCACAAGCAGGCAGAGGGGGCGGACATCTCCCGGACGCGTCACCCAGAAGGGGCGGACAGTCCACTGACGCGTCACCCGGTGGGAGGATCGGAACACGGAGACAGCCTACAGAGGTGTATACCCCGCCCCACACTGAAGCTGATGCTCCAGATCCTCACTGCGGGAGGAAGTGGGCACGTCCATTTATAATCACCAGAGACCATCATCAGTGCTGTATTAACAGCACTAATAGTAAGTGACACAATACATCAATGATCCCTGGTATATTAAATTAATACCAAGCCCCTGCAGAGACTGCTCCTGCTGTAGACTGTAATAGTGTAATATATTACACATAGATTGCTGCGACTGCAGTATTATATAAAATCTGAATAATAGATATCACAGAGGATTCAAGGAACTAACTACACTTGCCTGATAATTTGCTACTGACATCTGAAGGAAGTCTAGCTGTCCTAAAACAAAGAAGGACAGATTATCACTACGCTGATAGGGCATTACATCTTTAAGAGCTACACGATATTGATATAGCAAGGACTAATTTATAGCATACATATAAGTATCTCTACAACAAGTGACAAGAGTAAAGGGGACCAAGAATCAAAATACTGGCTGCCCTCTGTTAAAAGACACTATAGATGTTGACGGGAATCCCTCCAAATTGTAATTAATAGATAATTGCTACAGTTGAGTTTTCGGAGCCCTACAAGATAATCCTTTGGCCCGTGGATTGTTTATTGACAAGGAACTACTTAGTAACTCAACCAACACTAACAAAAAAGGGATTGTTGCTTCCTCTTCTTTGGGGATTATACTCTATAGCTTAAACTTAGTGCACTGAAAATATATATTTGCAAATATGTAACTCTAGGGGATAAGGGGTTATATTGTGAGAGTAGGGTTATAGGAGTGTTAAGATTGTGCCTTTTGCATTGATGTTTTGTATTTACACGTTAAACCTTTAATGTATAGTACCGTTACATTATATTATCACTAGTAAAAGTAAAGTGGAGACTAGTAACCAATCCAAGGTGGTCAAGTCATTACTAATCTTCTGATCCCGCTGGAGCACCGAAGGCTCTGAGCCCCAGTACATCAAGTAAGTGAATAAAGTATTGAAGTGTGTATAAGTTCGGAGACAACCCAAAATTCACTGGAAGGAGTTATTGTATGACACAGTATAGGGGTTTCTCAGACTTTCCCCCTTCTGCCATAATCCTCGAGCAGATCAAAGGTCTGAGTGGAGGCACTGGATATCGAGGGACGCTTCTGGTATTAAACAAAGGCCTACATCTATGACTGTTTGTTATTACCCAGGTTTGTTTTATCATTGTTTCCAATTGTAAAGCGCAACAGAATTTGCTGCACAATATAAGATACTGTTAATAAATCAATCAATCATCTATATATATATATGCTGTATATATATATATATATATATATATATATATATATATATATGGGGGAAAAGCTTATCGGCGCTTAACCGCGATACCAAATTAAACTAGAATGTAGTCCAGGATATTTATAACTGAACTAAAAAGTCTCCTTTTTCTAGACACTCCCTTTATATTAATCGGGCGTCAGCTCCACCTTAAAGAAAGAAGCATTGGTAAAGTGCTTCATGTACAGTGTAAACAGAAAGAAAGGATAAGGTGGTTTTTAAAGCGACCAGTGGTGTCTAATATCAAGAGGAGACTCACTATTTTAAAAAAATAATTTTTTTTAATAAATCTAATATGCACCAATAAAAACAAATAAAATGGTAGCCCTATTACAAGGAGCCAGAGACGTTACTAAAACTGTATATAAGATATAAGTTAGTATAAAATTAATAATACAAACTTAAATAAGACAAGGGGAAAAAAACGTCCTAAAAATGCAAAATTGGACATAAGATCAGCATAAAAGGTATATAAATAAGGTTCTTAGCTTTTTTAGAGAGGGTATGTACCACTGGTCGCTTTAAAAACCACCTTATCCTTTCTATATATATATATATATATATATATATATATATATATGTATGTATGTATGTATGTATGTGTGTATGTATGTATGTATGTATGTTCCAGTATAACTCTGGAATGCCTGGAGCAATTTGCACCGAACTTGGTACACATATGACTTACAATCAGGAAAAAAATACTGTGGGGGAAAGACACCCCTAGGGGTAGGGTGGGAAGGGGGTGACATGTAAAAATCCATAGTTTTAGGGCTCGCTGAGATGAATAGTGACACTCCCGATGCTGTTTAAGTCCAAGTTCAGCCCCCATCAGCTAGAAATTTTCTCACCCAGGGCAAGCCAGTTATTTGGTGCGCCCCCCTTTTTAAAATTGTTATTAGTAGGTCATAAGCCCTAACTTTTGGTCAACGAATCACTCTTGTCCTGGTCTCTTCACCCACCTACTGGTGACCCTATCACACCCACCAGGTCTTCTGAAACCTCTACAGGTGAACCTCTCACGCCGTCCTTACTCTCCTTGTAATTTTCTCTCCTACCCCCTCCAAGCCTCCTTACTCCTCTGCCACTCTGCACTGCTGGTTTCTGGTATAGGGCTGGTGGATGAGATGCCTTTTCTGTCTCCCTGGTCACCCAAGGACTCCAGCAGAGAGATTGGGGCGCCGGGGCCTGGAGTTAGGTGGAGTCATAACAGGAAGAGTCTGAATCTGACCTGCGTTAGCAACCATCCAACACCCAGCCTGTGTGACAGGGAATGACAAACAACATGCTGGAGACACCAGGCACCTGGTACTGAGTATGGATAGTGGCGGGACCCAGCACCAGGTAGTCCCTTGTGGCTGAGGGGAGGGAGGGGAGGCAGATGGAGGGGGGACCTCTGTGCTCTGATGTAATATTATCAAGGAGTTAAGCTAATGGCAGCAGTACTTCAGTGCTTCAATTGCCAGGGTTGCTGCATTTGTGCCTAATTTACCCGGAGGCCCTGACTTGTGATTTCATTCCTATTTGTCAGAGTAAAAAATCAAAAGAATATTAATAAACATAGAATATTAATACAGTATTTCTCTATGTATCTATCTATGTATCTATCTATCTGCTACAGGTGCTCCTCGGGTAATGCAAGAGCCATGGATTAATATTTACTTAGATTAAGACGTCTCAAGTTTACATCTCTATAGATTTACCACATTTTTAACACTCATTTATATTTACAGACGTGAAAATCAGAAACTCCAGTGCGAAGAATGGGTAGATCAGCTAGTAAATAAATAAACCCTCTTTTCCTCAAAAAAGGACTACATGAAGTTCTTTTCACTCATCTTCATTGCTTAGATCCACATACCAAAATAACTATCACGAAACACATTATCAGAACTGTACAGCATGTCCACCAGGTTCCCCCTTTTCTTTCATGCTTGCTGACTTTTGGGGTAGTGACACTGTAATTCTTCCATTTATCTGTATTTACTTTCTGCTCAAGACAGAGGGATAGCTGGACTCTGCTGTGAGTGTTATGGTGCCCACACACGGTGCGATTCTCGCATGTTATTTGAACTTTTTAGTTCAAATAGCATTGCGTCTAGTTCAAAGCGCACTGTGTGTATTGTCCCTTGCGATGCACATTCCCGTCTAGTCCATATCTTAAGGCAAAATAGTATGTGCAGGCAGGTATTTTTGTACTACATCGCATAGGGGGGTCATTCAGACCTGATCGCATGCTAGTTTTTTTTCCCTGCGCTGCAATCAGGTCAGAACTGCACATGCGTATGCACCGCAATGCGCAGGCGCCACACGGGTACAAAGTGGATCGTTGCTGTGCGATGGGTTTTACAAAGAATCCATTCGCACAGCCGATCGCAAGGAGATTGACAGAAAGAAGATGTATGTGGGTGGTGACTGACCGTTTTCTGGGAGTGGTTGGAAAAACGCAGGCATGTCCAAGCGTTTGCAGGGCGGGTGTCTGACGTCAATTCCGGCCCCGGACAGGCTGAAGTGATCACAGCGGCTGATTAAGTCCTGGGCTAGTCAGACACTGCAAAATATCTTTTTGTATCGCTCGGCTACACATCGCACACTTGCACAGCTAAAATACACTCCCTTGTAGGCAGCGACTATCTGATCGCAGCATTGCAAAAAACTGCTAGCGAGCGATCAAGTCTGAATGACCCCCATAGTACATTGTAGTGTATTCAAAATCGGATGTCGTTCAAATAGCATGTAGTTCAAATAGTAGTACACTCCAAATCTCATAGCACAGATTATCACACCCAATCTCCTTTCTAAAGTGATCCCCGTTAAAGCACATATCGCGGCCATAGTAATCAGGTTTAGCTGCATAACGGGTTGGGTGCCCTCGCTACTGCAGGGGTAGCGAGCTGAAATGATTATACCTCACCTATCAGCAGAAACAGAACGGGTGTGGAAGGGGGTGAAAAGAATTGAATGCCGCCCATTGTATAGGCTCAAATTGCACCTAGCACAAATAGCACCGTGTGTGGGCCCCATTAGATACAGAATAACCAGAGGTTTAGCTAGGAATAGCCTCTATAAGTAACTTATTGTAGCAGACATTAACTAAACATAATTTAGTAAGTTAAAGCCTTTAATTCATTGTGCATCACATTTCAGTATTGAACCTTTTAAAAAAATCTCCCAAAACAAACAAAGAGAATCATAAATATATCACTTAACCCATCTAATGATGGAAGAATATGGATAACTATACAGTATGTTTATTTTTTAAAGTACAGCAGAATTTTCTGGCTGCGGATTATTTGTCAAGGCTGGAAAATCAACAAGAGTAAAAAAGTTATTAAATATTCCAAGTCAATTCTTTCCAGCAAATACTTCCCGAAGGCTGTTGTCTGTATAAAAGCTGTGGAATGTTTTTTTACATCGTAGAATGTGGATTCTGCATTGATAATATAATGACAAACAAATGAAAGGCAATAAATTTGACCTGCTCAAGAGGTCGGAACTACACATGATCTAAGTAATATCTGACAAACACTTTCTACTGAAGTATGGTGCTAAAAGCAGAGTAAACAAACAGAATTATGGATTCCTTTCATAAGGGTAAAATATTGTAGTTTTTTTTACTTCATTTGTAAGTTGTAAATGTGTTAAGAGGACGACATTTCAGCATCTCTATCTCAGGGGAAAAGAAAACAACAGTTTAAATAAAAGATGTAACCTGAAGTGAACTATAGTGTGCGACTGTAAAAATCTCTGTAATATAACAATTCATGCATTCTCAAGTTATAATTTGCTCTCAGAATTCATATGTGTCTGGATCTAAAAGTCTTAGCTGCCTGAGGTTACCTAAACAAAGGTGATCTTTGACCAATATAACATGTAATATGTGAGGTTATCTTTCAAAGCAGGCAAGATTTGCTATAGAAAGTCACTATTGCTCTGACAGCTACGTTAGAAGTTAAATTGGTGATAGCAATTCACCCCGTTATTAATACAGGAGAAGACAAATAAAAATGTCCCATTTCTATTTGTTAATTGAAATGATTGGAAATAAATAAAAAAGAATGACAGATTTTCTGTTGGTATATATGAATAATCAGGTGCTTTGCTTGTGTTTACTATAAGTTCCCACTAATTATGACATTAAGGCACCTACTGTTAGTTACGTAATTTTTTTTTTTACTATATTTTGTTATTATTTTGTATATTGTTATTTCCACGTGGTATTAAATATAGATAATTTGAGGGATTTATTTCATTGGACGGTTTTCTACCAGTGTTATATAGTTAATATTTCCATTTTTGAATTATATATATATTTGAATCAAATTATTTGCACGCTCCTTTTCTTTTGTGATGATATATATCAGGGACGTGCAGTCAGGGGTAGCAGGGGAGGCAGTGCCTCCCCTGTCATAATGATTAAAATAATAAAAAGAAGATATTTATAACACAGAGTCTGTGAAAAATATCTTAATTTATTATTTTAATCATTTCATCCTGTGAAAATGTTGGGCTGGGAGGCAGCGGGAGAGGTGCCTCCCGCTGCTAACATTAAAGTCCGGGCAGCGGGGGGAGGGCAGGGGGCAGGGCAAAACAATGGGCTGTAAAAGCCCATTGAAATTGTATGTGGAATCGGCACCTGTACTGGTGCCTCAATGACAGGGGCATGCATTCAGCCCACATGAAGGCATGCCCCTGTCAGTCCCCTAGATGTGATTGGGCCAGCGAATTAATTGCCCCTGTCAGTCTCCCAGATGGAAAAAGATCTAGTAAAATTATAGGAAAGCCTGATTAACTATGTAAGCACCTACAAAGCATCCAATAACCACTGCTCACACAATTATTAACAAGGGCACATTGTATATGATTATTTATGCGGGATCCCACACCCAAGAGCCTGAGTGTTTGTTATTTTCTATGACGGCATCGTATTTCCAAAGACTGAACTGGAGATATGATGCTGATGCATCCAGTAACATGTTCAGTATCTGGATTAAGGGGGGGCTCAGGGGGCATGTACCCCCCCCCCCAGGGCCCCCTCCCTGAGAGGGCCCACCCACTTCAGATCAGAACTTTATTACTGATTCAATTCACAGCGCAGCAGCCTGCAACAGCACCCACACACTGATAGGCAGTCACCGGTGCCACAGAGCAGCAATGGGCTGCTGGTGATTGTCCAATGGAATGCAATTCTGCACTGCAGCCTGTGGCTTAGTGACAGGTCAATTCACAGGCTGCAGGGAAGGAGAGAGACAGGAGATTGGGAGGGTGCACACAGCAACTGCACATGACAGCCACATGGAGGATGAAGTGAGGAGAGAGAGGAACATGCTGTGCAGTCAGTGCAGTGCAGACCTTCCTTGTCACAGTTGTCTGTCAGTATCATAGGGGATTATCAGCAAAAAAAGGAAGCCAGACAGTAGTGAACTTCCACACTGCACTACTACAGCTACAGCTCTAATTATGCCCACAATGATGTCACACATGAACGACATAAAATGCCCACATCCAAAATGGGAAACGCAGCTCCCTGATGAAGGCTTGGATGGGTCAATATGTATATTGTATAATAGATACAAGAAAGTGACCACACCTGGCGCCACCATACATTAACAACAAATGAAATAACTTACTTAAATATCAACCAATTGGAACCGATAGCCTCTTTTATAGTGGGAGTTATTAGTGGAGTACAAAAATCCACCCTTCTCAGAGAGGTAACAAATCTGTAGGACTAAAAATAAAAAAACATAGTGCAACCAGTTTTTTAAGGTGAAGTGAAGAAGATATTTTTATTGGTTCAACTCACATAAATATGAGTCAGTCAAGCATATCATCCACCATATGACGTGGATCCTCAATCCCCGCAGATGTCCTGATAGGCTGGGGACTCAGAGGGAGAAAAATATAGTGCAATACTGCTTCACCATAATGTGCCATTGATGTGAGAGTTGAACGTCGGCTATGCTTCAAGCATAAGGCTCTAACCATCTGGATCCCGCACAGGTGACCAAACGCAGCTGGCTCTGTTTGTGAAGTGGTGTTCCAGTATCCCATTTGGGTGATATGCTTTTAATCTATTTGTTTAATGTAAGTGTGTTTTTGTCAGAATAAACCGATTTGTATGGTGAAGCAGTATTGCACTATATTTTTCTCCCTCTGAGTCCCCAGCCTATCAGGACATCTGCGGGGATTGAGGATCCACGTCATATGGTGGATGATATGCTTGACTGACTCATATTTATGTGAGTTGAACCAATAAAAATATCTTCTTCACTTCACCTTAAAAAACTGGTTGCACTATGTTTTTTCTATTTTTAGTCCTACAGATTTGTTACCTCTCTGAGAAGGGTGGATTTTTGTACTCCACTAATAACTCCCACTATAAAAGAGGCTATCAGTTCCAATTGGTTGATATTTAAGTAAGTTATTTCATTTGTTGTTGGTGTATGGTGGCGCCAGGTGTGGTCACTTTCTTGTATCTATTGTCCTATATTGGGGTCTTGGTGAAGGCCCTTTGTACCATACAGGCTGCCTCTATACCTATAAGCGCAGATCAAAATCACCGACTCTATCCATGTATATTGTATAATTGAATAGTCCCTAGCGAGACAATTACTCACGATCAATGATCGCTGGTAATTAAATACCCCCCTGTTGCTTAGTGTAGTGAGGGGAGAGTTACAATGAGTAGGGGGTGAGACAGGCTACCAGCATTTAGACCCATCTCCATGTGTGCCTCCCCAGCCATTCACCTCACTGCACATCACATATATATATATATATATATATATATATATACACATACATATATACTGTACATGTATATTATAACCACCAGCTACTAGTCAGAGTAACTGCTTATGCATCAGGGTTCTCTGAACTGTCATTTTGGACACACGTCTGGCAGCCCCCAGGTTAATTTTGACGGTCAGCTGCTCCACTGTAGCGTGTCTGTCGTCCGTCACGCACCTTCATAGCCGACGTTCAACTCTCACATCAATGGCACATTGTGCTCCACAGTTTCCATAGTGGTTATTCACAACTAGGTGATTCTTCGCGCCCTACAAGCGCTCTTCACACCGTTGTAAGGGGCTACGCCCCCTTAACCCTTACATGCCTTTGTGGCGTGCAATATTTTTATTATATGGAGTATTACCTCCAATCATAATTGTGTGAGCGGTTAAATATTGCACGAACAAAGGGTGTGCAATGGTTAAGGGGTTGTAGTCCCTTGCAACGGTGTGAACAGTGCACGCAGGGCCTGATGAATCACCTAGTAGGTGCTGTGGTTGGGGGAGTGGTGGGTGCGGGGAGACGCGGATGGTGGAGGGAGTCCGGGGGTGCCACATGTGGGGGAGGGGCGGTTGCGAGGGTGCCGTTTGTGGTGGATTGGCTGGTGCAGTGGGCTGCGGGTCGGGGAGGGGCGGGTGCGTGTGTGGGGGTCCGGGGCCACCGAGGGTGGGGGAGGAGCGGTTGCAGGGGTGCTGCGGGTGTGGGAGGGGCGGGTGCGGTGGGAGGAATGGGCACAGGGGTGCTGTGGGTGGAGGAGGGGGTCCTGTGCCACTGCAGGTGGTGGAGGGGGGGTGGGGGTGCCATGGAAGGGGCCCGGAGGTACTGTGAGTAGGGGAGGGGCAGGTAATGCTTCTCCTCCTGGAAGCAGGTAAGCTCATGTCCTCCCTTTGGCAGTAGCTCTCCCGGAGACTCGCACAGCAGCCAGGCAGCCAGTCACTATTGTTAGCACCAGTGTCCCAATGCGCCACATTACAGGGAAAAAGATGCACTCAATAAACTACAGCTTCCAGCAGCCCTTAGCTCCGGAATGCTTTGGCGCTAAGGGTTGCTGGGAGCTGTAGTTTATTTAGTGCATCTACTTCCCTGTAATGCGGCGTGTTGGGACACCGGCGCTAATAATAGTGACTGGCTAGCAGAACTGACTGACTCGCTGAATCAATGTAAAAGGTGAGAGTGCTGTGCAGTGCCAGTGACACTGCACACTCACTGCACTCCACAGCACTGTCACCTTTTACATTGATTCAGCGTCCAGACATTACCCTCCGCAATATCACCCACTCTATCCATTACATTAGCCATCGGGCTTCCAGGCCGGCAGCCCAGGTGCTGTGTTGTGGAGTCAGGGCCTCTGGGGATCTGGGCGCGTCTGTGGCGGGGAGGCAGTTCTGTGACATCACGCGCAGGGGAGGCTTCGGGGCTCAGAGAGTATGCGGCGAAGGGAGGGCCTTCCGCTCATACTTGCCTACTCTCCCGGAAAGTCCGGGAGGCTCCCGAAAAAAGGGTGGCACTCCCAGCCCCCCGGAGAAGTGGGCAAGTCTCCCGCATGGCGCTCACCCCCCGCCGCACTCCACCGCTCGCCACATGACACTGTCACAGCGCATCCCATCACAATGAAGGGGGCGGGGCGATGAATCAATTCGTGTTAACTTGCGTCATTGTAGCCCCACCCCCCACTTTGCAATACCGGTAATGTGGGAATTGTAAAGCGGGGGGCGGGGCTACAATGACGCAATCGCGTGACCATGCCCTGTACCACCTTCTCCATGCCTCCATACTGCCTGCTCCACATCCCCTCCTATATGATCAGGCTGCAGCCACAATGTAGGCATGTATGCTTCCGCTGCGTCACTTTCATACACATCTATGGCGGTGGCTGCAGCAGCTTTTGTTCCACCTGCGCCGCGGCTAGGGAATGGGGATTGTTGGTGCAGGAGGGGACAGGCGGATTGGCAGCAGGACATAGGACGCTGCAGTAAAAGGATTGGTTTTTCCCTATCTACAGTGCAGAGACTTGCTGCAGATGCATTGGCATACCCTCCAGCTGTACCTTTTTGACAGGTACAGGACCTTTTTTTATGGTCTGTACCGATTTTTGGCTCTCAAAACTTCAATTGAAAGTATAGGAAAAGGGGCATGCCACGCCACTGTACTTGTGGCCACGACCCCTTTTCTAATTTGTAGCGATTTTTATGTGTAAATTGTTGGAGGGCATGTTGCTTAAGATGCAGTGGGCCTATTTTGGGGTGTGGACCTGGAGCTGCAGCTCCATCAGCCCCATTGTTAATCCTGCTCTGGGAACACACAGCAGCCAAAGGACAGAGCCTCCCATTGGATGTAACCTGTGTGGGAGGGCGTTTCTTGACCAATCAGCTGTGGACTGGGTGTAATAGACCTGCTGCTAATCCAATGAGAGCTCCTAGCCACGCCCAGCATTATACACACAGGCACAGATCTGGGCTTTTATATAGGAGATGGTGCCTTTTGTCCAGTCATGATACACCTTCACCACAGCTGCAAACAGTTCACAAACTGCGCTGTTTCAGAAATACTGCAACCCTTGGCCCGAATGCTAATAATCATCCCTTTTTGAAACTCGGATAGATCGCCCCTTTTACCCATGACAGCATCGAGTTATGTGAGCAGATAGACTATCGCACACCTTATATAGCCTCCAAGCCAGTGCACAACACACAATGTACTTCATGGGCTCCGCACTTCCAACGTCAAATGTAGGAGGTGGTCACAACTGGAGGAAAAACAACTGGAGGAAAAACAATACAGTGGAGGAATTCGCTAAAACGGAGATGAGGAGTATTTTCAATCTAGGTATCCTATAACCAGCAGATTTAAATATAGATTTTGAGATAAAATGGTACTTCTAAACCCCTACAAAACATATTCATGCACCTTAAGTACTCCAGCACTTTATTAAGAACATTTTTAACCATTGAACAGGTTTGTTCTGATGTCATGCTGGCCACCATCGATGTTACCAGTTTGTACACCTGCATACCCCATGAGCAGGGGGTACAGGCGGTAAGACAGCTGATTACAGGAAATATTTACTATGCACCACCTGACATTGTTTTTTCTTAATGTTAGAATTCGCTCTCACCCATAACTTCTTTATTTTCAATGGCAAATATTTTAGTTAGCAGACTGGCTGTGCCATGGGATCTGCCGTGGCACCATCATTCATCAATGCTTTTATGTGGACATTGAGCGGAGATTGTGTTTTTTCTATGCCTGAGGTGACACAAAGATTGTTCTTGTAAAATAGATATTTTGATGATCTGCTTATTCTATGCAGGGCCATAACTAGGTGTGTGCCAGTGGTGCCTTGCACGCAGTGCAACTGCACTGTGGGCACACCACCTGCATGACCGCTGCCTGCTCTCTCTCACTGCCGACCACTGCTGCAGCGTTGCACTGCACGCAGCTTTGGTTTCTGGGAGAGACCAAATTATTTTTTGATGTAAAGAAGCCGGAACCGTGGGTCGCTATTTAAGCCCCGTCCCCACTTTCAAATACCCACGAATCGCGGTTTGTGCACTTGTGCTGTGTGTCTTGGCACTTGGCAGCTGCTATAACTTCCGACTGCCACAGTCTGTCCACTGGCTGCTGCATCCTTTTACTACAGCCCATTGCCTGGTCCTCTTCCTGGAGGCACTTGTAAGTGATATTATTCCAAAAATACTTATATCTGCCGTAATGTGTAAAAGGTGACTCTACCTGCCATAATGTGTAAAAAGGGGACTCTGCTTCTGTAATTTGTAAAAAGGGGGGCTCTACCTGACATAATGTGTGACAGAGGCTCTACCTGGCATAATGTGTGACATGCTCTACATGGTGTAATGTGTGTAAGTGGTGTTACTGTGCATCATAATTTGAATAATGGAGACTACTATGCAGCGTAATATGAATTGGTATTATGTTGTGGTCATGCCCCTTCCCCATGAAGCCACTCCCCTATATTTTTGGAGATCTACAAAGCACCTTCTTAAATGTTAGGAATTATAGGTATCTCGAAAAAATATATGACAGTAGGTTAGTAGGTGCCACAGTTTTAGTCACAGAGTTAACTACTTCAGGTGATGACTGGAATCCTACGGCTGTAACTCATGGCTGAAATCGAGAAGGCCGAATATAACTCTTTTGCATGGAATATGGGTACCAGTGGGAACTGCCTTTGGTATGATTTGCTGGTAGTAGACCACTGAGTGGTCCTGTACTGGACTGGTTACCGGCTGAAGAAGTAAGCTGGACTGGACTGGTTACCAACTGAAGAATAAAGCTGGACCAGACTGGTTACCGGCTAAAGGGTTAAATCTGGAACAGACTGGATACTGGCTGAACGGGTTAAAGCTGGACCGGACTGGTTAACGGCTGAAGGGTTAAAGCTGGACCGGACTGGTTATTGGCTGAAGGGTTAAAGCTGGACCTGGTATAGCTGCACAGGAGGCGAAATGCAGGTTCACTTGTCACACACACAATGTAACTAGTTGCACAGGCGCTGGGTGCTTGCAAAGGACCTCCTTTTATACCAGAGCAGAAATCAGCAGGAAGTGTTAGTGAGTGTAAACCTATTCCTCCCATTTGATGTGTCACTGTTAACCTGGATAGGGCCATCTTAGGCTTTTTTTCCCTGACACAAGAAACAAGACATCTTTGAGGACAAATTAATCAAATCCAAGTAACTTCTCATTATCAAGGATGATACTGATTTTTATTATAATTGGTGAATAGAGTTGGGAGAGGTCAGAGGTTTAAACTGAGGGGTGGGTGGACGAAATTAACTTAAAACTGGAATGGAATGTAAGGTGGTAGGTGGAGGCTCTAAAATAATCAGCTTAGACTTGTCAACATTAATCTTTTAGCCAGAAATCAGAACAGACAGAAAGTGTATCCTAAGCACTTTCGCAAGAGAGGATTCAGGCTTCAATAGGAATAACAGCATGTCATCCACAAATAGTGCTACATTAAGAACAATGGTCCTAATTCAGACCTGATCGTAGATGTGCTAAATTTAGCACATCTACGATCAATCACACAGACATGCGGGAGGACGCCTAGCACAGGACTAGTCCGCTCCGCATGTCCGGGCCGACCCTCCCCACACAAGTACAAAAGCATCGCACAGCGGCCATGCTTTTGTACTTTAGGAGTAGCTCCTTGCCAGCACAGCTCCTGCACGCTGGCAGGAGCTACACATTGCTATGAGGGTCGCAGCTGCTGCGTGTGATGTCACACAGCTGCCGCGGCCCCCCCCAACGGTCCGGGCACGCCTGCGTTGCCCGTACCACGCCCCCTAAACAGCGGCCAAATGCCTCCGGCCCGACCCTCCCGTCCAGCGACCGCCTCTGCCTGTCAATCAGGCAGAGGCAATCGCAGGGCTGAGACAGCCGTTGGCTGTCTGACATGGGCCGGCGCGCTGTGGCTCTGGCATATATGGAGTTCAGACCTGATCAGCTGCTGTGCGAAAATGCACAGCAGCGATCAGGTCTGAATTAGGCCCAATGTTGCCAGTCGGAATGCTGTGAAAATCAGAAGAGCTGTGAAGGGCTAAAGCTAGGGGTACTAGAGCGATGGTAAACAAAAGAGGAGACAAGGGGTAGCCTTGCCTTGTGCCTTTATATATTTTAAATGGAGAGGATAGAAAACCAGTACATGCTATCTGAGTTTGCAAAGAGGTATAAAGAACTATTAGGGTATCGATGAGCGTAAATACTGACTATTTGATTCAAGAATAAATTTCTTAATTAGGTAACCATACACTTTGTGGCAAGTTGCCATCTGCATAGTGTATATTAGGCAACCGTCAGTGGTACTCCCCACTGACAGTTGCCTAAGTATAAGGTTAATCACAGAGAGAAGAAATGGAACAGACGACTCTTGTTGGGGATCACTCTTTTTCTAGAGGACTTGTACGGTTCAAATACATATAGCTGATAAAATAAACAATTTTATTAGTACTTCCTTTAAAATTAGGGCGTTCCATCAGGAATGATACATTTAAAAACACAGGTGAAAATATAGACTAAGATATACACAATCGTTAGTCAAATGCTACATTTATTGGTACACCGGATTAACTGTAAGCAGTAGTCAGTATATAGTATGCAGTAAGCTGCATACTATTTGATAAATGAAAGATGGAAAAAAATGACCATAATTTATCCTGCATGTATCCCAATGGGAAAGGGGTTTGCAGGGAATGAAATCATAGGTACACCGTTTGTTATTAAAACCATCAAATATTCTTAACACTGTTCTTCAAAATCAATATGTGCATTTAGCAGACAATAGTGAGTTGCAGCACTTGGGTCTTCCCAGGTGGTCTCCCATTCAAGTACTAACCCGGCCCGCCACTGCTTAGCTTCCATGATCAGAAGAGATTGGGCATCTCCAGTGAGATATGGCCACAAATGATATGTCTGTTATAGCACATCAATATTTCTGAGCAGTGTATTTTTCTGAGAAGGCAGTAAGTATTCTCATAAATGGTAACAAAACATTCAGACTACATATACTTATACATTCTTGTAGTCCACAATGGGAGTGTGTTTTGTCTGAATGTACTGTGGCAAGAGGCAGGAGGTATCATAAATTGTAGGTATAGTGATATATTTAAGGAAAAACCTTTGTGCACTTGTAGTGTCTCACTTCTGCTTTTCATCCATCTTGCCACATGGTATAGGGTGGAGAATGAGAGAGTGAGACACCTGCAGCAGGTTAGAAGGAAGAAAAAGTAGAGCTGTCATGTATGCAGTGATCGTCACATACAACTCTGATGCTGTTGCATTGCAGGCTTCATGTATTCCGAAATTTAAGGTATACGGCACACTCTTGAAAGATTACAATTGTGGCTTGCACATGTTCCATATAGATATTGTTCCTGTGGTTCTCTTTAATTTGAGTTATATCACTATGTATGTATGTTAACAGGGTATGTCGTGTACACACATATGCTTCCAGTATCAAACAATAATTTCATACACTGAGGTACTGATTTTTGTGCAGCGTATTTGCTGCAGTCTGTAGGATGCCCCGTAACACTCTAATTAAATCACTGTATACATCCCCAGTGTCAAAAAACAAATCACAATATACAGTACTTATTTTTTTTACAGCGTATTAGTTTGTATGTATATATAGTGTCACCCAGGCATTGTAATTATATGACCTTGTATGTACATCCCAGGGGTATGTCATGCATTTTGATTGTTAAAGAACAGCTAGCTGGCTTTCACATGTGCTCCTTTCCAGATATCTAACAGATCTTTGGTTAAGATTCAAATCCATGGTTAAGATTTAAATGTGGATGACCTGTACATTCCTTTTTATGAGTGGAATATTTTTAACGTGAATAAATTTATGTTGAATTTTAATATCAGCAATTATTGATAGCACAAAGGGCAAGATCTCTGTGTGGAAAATAAGTTATCTATCTAATTAGCTATTGCTCTGTAGAGTGTTCTACAATCTAGTGGTAGATTAGCACCCTCTAATATTCTATTGTTGTTTTCTTGTGGTACCCTCATCCCTCATTAACAGGTAGTCTATAAAGAGGCGATACAAATCAGAGTTTTAGCGCAAGATAAGGGTATCTATCTATCTATCTATCTATCTATCTATCTATCTAGTCCCATGTAGTCCGGCACACCAGTTAAGGTTACAATCCGCTCTAGTGCCCTCTGGGTTGGAATGGTTACAGAACGCAAAGAACAAACAGCGGTACTCTGAGGTCAGATGCCGGCACTGCGCATCGCGCATAATGCGCACGCAACCATTTCAGAAGAGTCCGCACGGTGCCCGCGCCATCAGCAGCACTCCCCCTCCCAGCGCCGCAGGTATGGAGGGGGGTGGGGGGGGGGGGCCATATCTGCACTGTGGGGGCCATATCTGCACTGATCTGCACTGTGGGGGCCATATCTGCAATATGGGGGCATATCTGCACCGTGGGGGTATTTATGTATCTGCACTGTGGGGGCCATATCTGCACTATGGGGGCATATCTGCACCGTGGGGGTATTTATGTATCTGCACTGTGGGGGCCTTATCTGCACTGTGGGGACCATATCTGCACTGTGGGGACCATATCTGCACTGTGGGGGCATATCTGCACTGTGGGGGCATATCTGCACTGTGGGGGCCATATCTGCAATATGGGGGCCATATCTGCAATATGGGGGCATATCTGCACCGTGGGGGTATTTATGTATCTGCACTGTGGGGGCCATATCTGCACCGTGGGGGCATATCTGGCACTGTGGGGGCCATATCTGGCACCGTGGGGGCCATATCTGCACCGTGGGGGCCATATCTGTACCGTGGGTGTATTTATGTATCTGCACTGTGGGGGCCATATCTGCACTGTGGGGGCCATATCTGGCACCGTGGGGGCCATATCTGCACCGTGGGGGCATTTAGGTATCTGCACTGTGGGGGCCATATCTGCACTGTTGGGGCATATCTGGCACTGTGGGGGCCATATCTGCACTGTGGGGGCCATATCTGCACCGTGGGGGTATTTATGTATCTGCACTGTGGGGGCCATATCTGCACCGTGGGGGTGTTTATGTATCTGCACTGAGGGGGCATATCTGTACCGTGGGGGCATATCTGCATCGTGGGGGTATTAATGGATCTGCACTGTGGGGGCATATCTGCACCATGGGGGTATTTATGTATCTGCACTGTGGGGGTGTATCTGCACCGTGGGGGTATTTATGTATCTGGCACTGTGGGGGCATACCTGCACTGTGGGGGCATTTATGTATCTGGAACTGTGGGGGCATTTATGTATCTGGCACTGTGGGGGCATATCTGGCACTGTGGGGGCATATCTGGCCCTGTGGGGGCATTTATGTATCTGGCACTGGGGGGCATATCTGGCACTGTGGGGGCATTTATGTATCTGGCACTGTGGGGGCATATCTGGCACTGTGGGGGCATATCTGGCACTGTGGGGGCATATCTGGCACTGTGGGGGCATATCTGGCACTGTGGGGGTATTTATGTATCTGCACTGTGGGGGCCATGTCTGCACTGTGGGGGCCATGTCTGCACTGTGGGGGCCATGTCTGCACTGTGGGGGCCATGTCTGCACCGTGGGGGTATTTATGTATCTGCACTGTGGGGGCATATCTGCACTGTGGGGGTATTTATGTATCTGGCACTGTGGGGGCATATCTGCACTGTGGGGGCATTTATGTATCTGGCACTGTGGGGGCATATCGCACTGTGGGGGCAAATCTGCACTGTGGGGGCATTTATGTATCTGGCACTGTGGGGGCATATCTGCACTGTGGGGGCATTTATGTATCTGGCACTGTGGGGGCATTTATGTATCTGGCACTGTGGGGGCATATCTGCACTGTTGGGGCATTTATGTATCTGGAACTGTGAGGGCATTTATGTATCTGGCACTGTGGGGGCATATCTGGCACTGTAGGGGCAAATCTGCACTGTGGGGGCATTTATGTATCTGGCACTGTGGGGGCATATCTGGCACTGTGGGGGCATATCTGGCACTGTGGGGGCATATCTGGCACTGTGGGGGCATATCTGGCACTGTGGGGGCATATCTGGCACTGTGGGCATTTATGTATCTGGCACTGTGGGGGCATATCTGGCACTGTGGGGGCATTTATGTATCTGGCACTGTGGGGGCATATCTGGCACTGTGGGGGCATATCTGGCACTGTGGGGGTATTTATGTATCTGCACTGTGGGGGCCATATCTGCACTGTGGGGGCCATGTCTGCACTGTGGGGGCCATGTCTGCACCGTGGGGGTATTTATGTATCTGCACTGTGGGGGCATATCTGCACTGTGGGGGTATTTATGTATCTGGCACTGTGGGGGCATATCTGCACTGTGGGGGCATTTATGTATCTGGCACTGTGGGGGCATATCGCACTGTGGGGGCAAATCTGCACTGTGGGGGCATTTATGTATCTGGCACTGTGGGGGCATATCTGGCACTGTGGGGGCATATCTGCACTGTGGGGGCATTTATGTATCTGGCACTGTGGGGGCATTTATGTATCTGGCACTGTGGGGGCATATCTGCACTGTTGGGGCATTTATGTATCTGGAACTGTGAGGGCATTTATGTATCTGGCACTGTGGGGGCATATCTGGCACTGTAGGGGCAAATCTGCACTGTGGGGGCATTTATGTATCTGGCACTGTGGGGGCATATCTGGCACTGTGGGGGCATATCTGGCACTGTGGGGGCATATCTGGCACTGTGGGGGCATATCTGGCACTGTGGGGGCATATCTGGCACTGTGGGCATTTATGTATCTGGCACTGTGGGGGCATTTATCTGGCACTGTGGGGGCATATCTGGCACTGTGGGCATTTATGTATCTGGCACTGTAGGAGCATTTATGTATCTGGAACTGTGGGGACATATCTGGCACTGTGTGGCCATTTATGTAGCTGGCACTGCTGGGGGGCATGTCACGTGTAGCTGGCACTGCTGGGGGGCATGTCACGTGTAGCTGGCACTGCTGGGGGGCATGTCACGTGTAGCTGGCACTGCTGGGGGGCATATCATGTAGTGTTCCCGCTAGGCGTCTGTGGCTATGCAATGTGTCTCAGTGCTCTCAATGTGTCTCGGTGCTCTGCCTGGCGCAATGTGTCTCGGTGCTCTGCCTGGCGCAATGTGTCGCAGTGCTCTGCCTGGCGCAATGTGTCGCAGTGCTCTGCCTGGCGCAATGTGTCGCAGTGCTCTGCCTGGCGCAATGTGTCGCAGTGCTCTGCCTGGCGCAATGTGTCTCGTGCTCTACCTGGCGCAATGTGTCTCGGTGCTCTGCCTGGTGCAAAGTGTATTAGTTGCACTACTGTGTGGTGTAGTGCGAATTGCCACTATTATGTGGCCACGCATCCTTCCCCACTATTATGTGGCCACGCATCCTTCCCCACGAAGCAACGCCCCTAAATGTACATCATTTTGCCCTCCTAACTTAAAAATGTGCCCTCCCTGTGATCAGCACCCTGCCCTAAAAAGTGAACACTATCATGTGTAGCTGGCACTGCTGGGGGGCATATTGTGTGTAGCTGGCACTGCTGGGGGGCATGTCATGTGTAGCTGGCACGGCTGCGGGGCATGTCATGTGTAGCTGGCACTGCTGCAGGGCATGTCATGTGTAGCTGGCACTGCTGCGGGGCATGTCATGTGTAGCTGGCACTGCTGTGGGGCATGTCATGTGTAGCTGGCACGGCTGCGGGGCATGTCATGTGTAGCTGGCACGGCTGTGGGGCATGTCATGTCTATCTGACACTGCACATTATGTGTATCTGGCACTATACTGGAGACATTATATGTATCTGACACTATACTGGAGACATTGTGTGTAAGGAACACTACTGCGGCTGTTATGTGTAAGGCTGCTAATTGTGTGCGCAGAGGGGGTGTGAAAATATATTTATTTATAGTCTGATAATATGAGTTACGAGGCCACGCCCACTTTTCCTGGAACGCGCGCGTGCCTTCGGCACGCGCATAGGGGTTGGGGGGGAGGCGCTTTTACATTTTCTCGCTCAGGGTGCTAGTAGGCCTGGAGCCGTTCCTGCATCTATCTATCTATCTATCTACACTTTTGCTGCACCATGAATCCTATTTGTCACTGTTACAATTATATTCTTCATACGGAGCTTTAATTTGTCTAAGGCAGCCATTTTTTAAATTGGATTCCTGTGAATGATTGAGTGGGGAGAACAGACCAACAATCATCATCCTTTAGATTGTCATATAGGAATATATAACAAGAGAACGAGAAAAGTAAAGAGTTAAATAAGTCTTTTTGATTATAAAGAACATAACACTCACCCCTTCATGTACATTGTGGGCTTCTCTGCTTTTTTTTTTTTTAGCTAAATGGCCTTATGCAGCTTTGTTATTAAACCAAAAAAGCACGCTAATGGGCAAAACCATGCTGCACTGCAGGTAATGCTGATGTAACATGTGCAGAGAGAGTTAGATTTGGGTGGGGTGTGTTCAAATGGAAATCTAAATTGCAGGGTAAAAATAAAGCAGCCAGTATTTACTATTCACAGAAACAATATAACCCACCCATTTTTTACATTTCTTTGCACATGTTACACCTGCCCCACCTGCATTGCAACGTGGTTTTTGCCCATTATTGTGCTTTTTTTGGTTGGGCTAACAAACTTTAATAGCCCCCAAAGCTTTGTTTGCAGATGGCAAGAGTGGGATGGGGTCAGTTTTTGCCCTGAGTAAACGGTAGCTTATCTTTTCTCTATGTTTCTTAGGGGCAGATTTATTAACCCAGGTGAAGTGATAAAGTGGAAGGTGATAACGTACCAGCCAGTCAGCTCCTAACTGTAATTTTTCAAACCCAGCCTGTAACATGGAAGTTAGGAGCTGATTAGCTGGTACTTTATCACCTTCCACTTTATCACTTCACCAGGTTTAATAAATCTGCCCTATAGTTACTTATGTTTTTCATGTCATGTAAAAACAATGCTCGAAGTACTAACTACCACAAATTATTGAGAATTTTTGTATTGTTTTATATTTAAATGTAAAATGGAATTTCAGCGAATAAATTACTAAATTTATCATTTTTCTAGAATGGTGTCATGTGGACAGTTTGATAAAATAGCTCATTATACTCACTGAAGTGAAATATGAGTTTCATCAGCATATTTTCATCCGAAAATTAGTTTGCAGTTATCAGTATTGAAGAAAACGAAGCATAGTTCAATAAAATGTTATGTACAAAACATTTTAATGTGATAGACCAAACAAATGTGAATTAAAAAATACATATAACAGGTAGCTAGAGATTTATGTTAATAGGGTTTGATTATTATATGATGCATTATCAAAACAATTAGAAATTCGGAATTGATGCAATGTATAGTACAACTCTGTAGCACAAGCTGTAATCTTTGTGCAAACATACTTTATGCAGAGCACCCTATACATTTTACAAAAGAAAAAATAACACAGTCCCCTAATGCCCCAGTTAGATCTATCTTTATATAATTGACTTAATTTAATAACCAAACTGGATTACATATTATGCTCTCTCATTGGAATAATTTGGATAGAAGATGTATTTTAGAAAATTAATAAATGACTGTGTGTGAGAGTGTACGTGAAGAATGGACATTCTTTTGCATGGATTGGGTATGAAATCCTGACAGCTGAACTTCAGAAGACTGACAGCGGGATTCTGATGGACAGAATCCAGACACATCCCTGTATCTTCACCCCGCCCCTAATCCCTAGCCTAAATCTAACATCCACCCCTGCAGCCTAACCTTGAACTTCCCCTCCTGCAGTTAAACCCCTAACCCCCACCTGCAGCTTAACCCTAACCTCCCCCTTGCAGCCAGGGCTGCCATCAGAAATTGTAGGGCCCAGGACAGACAAAAGAGACAGGGCCCCTCCACCCCTCAAAATAAGATTCTGCCACACCATTCCACACCTATCCACGTGTCCAAATTTACTACAACTGTTCTTATGTAGTGTTGTGAAGGATTGAAAGTTTTATCAATTATTATATGTTTTAAGAATAAATTTGTGTTTACAAAACCAGCAGCTGTCACTAAAGTATTTTCTATAGTGCGCCCACATCATTTTATTTTCTATTTTGTGTGTATTATCGGTGGACTCCCAGATCCTCCTTTTGTGGGCTGCCAGAAAATCCATATCCTATTACGGATTGTAACATTGTAACATTAGTGTAACTAGCGCCCACATTTTATTTATATTAGTGTACGGCAGCTGCAGTACTAGTAGTCAGAGTGATGCACCAATAAAAATATATTTTTTGCTTTGGATCACACACAGATATATATCAGTAGTGTATGGCAGCTGCAGTACTAGTAGTCATAGTGACGCACCAATAGAATTATATTTTTTCCTCTAAGTCTGGATCACACACACAGCCCTGTATAGACAGAGAACACCTGGTCCTATACACAACCACAGTATGCTACTATGCAGAGCCCTAACACAGTGACAGCACACCCAAAACCCCAACTCAACTCTCCTGCAAAACAGCCCCTTTGCTCTCTCCTGCCCCCCTTTGCTCTCTCCTTCGTTTTACTCCTATGGCTGTAATGTTAATGCATAAGGGTATTTATTTAAGTACAGATTTGAAATGCGTCAACTGATTTCAGAAGCTGTAGAATATGTATAAGGGAGATGAAATCCTTTGTGTTAAGCAGCTGGACCTTGACTTTTGTAGTGATTATTGGTGGTGATTATTATTTATTATTTATTAACAGTTTCTTATATAGCGCAGCAATCAGTAATAGAGGTAGGAAGGACCTGCTTACAATATAAAAGGGAAATAGGCATTGATATAATTGATACTTTGCTACTTTTAGGTTTTACACATTTGGAGCAAAATTTAATGGGATGTGATTTGATCAAAAGTGTGAGTTTAGCTCTAAACTAGTTTTGAGCATCTCGCAAATGTAATGGGGTGTGGGAACATGCAAACTTTCATGTTTTCTGCAGTCCCAGAACTCGTAATGGCAAAACCCACATCCAGATGTTTTGCCATTGCAAACACACAACTCGCACCTAAAACATTACCAAAATCTGTTGTAAAAATAGACCAGCTTCTGGCTGACGAGTTTGACAGAAGCATGCAGAGATCAGTGAGACCCATGCATGCTTTTGTGTGTAAAGTGCTGAAACAGTTAAAAATAGAAAAAAAATATGAGCAGCCCCCCCCCCAAAAAAAAAAAAAAAAAAGCATAACCAGCCTCGGGCTCTTTGAGACAGTCATGGTTGCTAAAATACAAGGAAAAAAATGGTTAGGGTTTCCCCATATTTTAACAACCAGCACGGGGGAACCCAGCACCGTCCTCCACTAGTCAAGGAGATAATGCCACAGCCATGACATCACCCCCCTACTAGTCACCCCTGGCTGGGACCCCCCAATAAAGGGTTTCCCCCACTCCATGCACCCAAGGGCCAAGGATGAAACCCGGGGCTGTATCGACCATCTGTGGGCTGTGAATAGCAGGCTGATAGACATTAAAAGTGTAAAAATTAGAATTAAATATTGTCTTTTGCTATGCAAATAAAGGTCCCAGCAAGCCTCTCCTGCATGCTGGTACTTGGAGAACCACAAGTACCAGCATGCAGGGCATTAAAACGCCCACTGGTACCTGTAGTTCCACAACAAGATAAATCATACCTCCCAACATGACCCTCTCCAGGAGGGACACAAGGCTCTGCTTCTGGACTTTTTCCTTTCTCTATGATTGCCAGCACCTGTGTTGAACAGGTTAATGGATAATAAAGGTGTTTCAGCACAGGTGATGGCAATCATAAATTAAGAGGGAAGTGCAGGAGCAGAGCATTGTGTCCCTCCTGGAGAGGGTCATGTTTGGAGGTATGGATAAATATTCCAGTAAAGACAACACAGACATTGGGATAGTAAAACTTTAATGTCCCCACGTATGGCGGGGACAGCCCGGGCTTAATCCTTGGCCCTTGTGTGCCTGAAGGAGGGGGGCTTTAGTAGGGGGGTAATGCCATGGCTGAATGGACCTATATCAGTGTGTTCACCGGCTATCTCCTTGACTAGTGGAGGGCGGTGCTAATTTAAAAAACATGGGGGACCCCTAAGTTTTTTTTTCTTCCATATTTTTGGAACCAGGAATGGTCAAAAAACTTGTAACGCATTATGGGGCTTATTCAGGTTTGTTAGTAAACTAAAAAAGTTAGCAATTGGGCAAAACCATGTTGCACTGCAGATGGGGCGGATGTATCATGTGCAGAAAGAGTTAGATTTGGGTGGGTTATACTGTTTCTGTGCAGGGTAAAAACTGTCTGCTTAATTTCTACACTACAATTTCGATTTCAGTTTGAACACACCCCACCCAAATTTAACTCTCTCTGCACATGTTATATCTGCCCCACCTGCAGTGCAACATGGTTTTGCCCAATTGCTAAAAAATATTAATAAGGCCCTACATCCAGCCCTTTGTACCTAACTGCCGGTTTTGGACAAAACAATAAAAATATGACAGTAAATGAGAGAAGCTAAAACATGTTGAAATTAAGGTCCTTTGCACAAGTGTTGCTCATTCATTGATTAAACATTAAACTTCATGGGAATTCATCAGCAAAGGACAGTGTTAGGTGGAATTTCACATTGCAGGATCATGATAGCCATGCTTTAAATTGCAATTAAATGCAAAATAGATGAGTCAATGTCTATCAATTGACTGCAAATGTCAACCTATACGCCAAACAACCATTTTCATGAAAATGGCCTGACTATAAAATTACAACGCTGTAATTAAACACTCATCACACCTGGCAATACTCATTTACAAGTTTGTTTGTGCCTAAAGCATAGGCAATGTGCTACCAAGCATTGGAGGAAGGTGATACTGTTAGATAAACCTTCTTTAACAATGTTCTTTACAAATTGTCTATTGAACATGTGGAATCAACCTAAAGCAGTTTCCCAAACTCCGGCATTACAGTTCAGGTTTTAAAGATGTCCATGCTTCAATCCAGATGCTTAACTTCTATTGACTGAGGTATTAATTAAATCACCTCTGCTCAAGTGTTGATATCCTTAAAACCTGGACTGTAATGGCAGATTTTGGGAAACTCTGATCTAAAAAATTCTACAGCCCTTAGTGCTTGATTCCTGCAGTGAATGACTCTGGTCAGGGTCATAGGTAACACTAGAGCAGGCATTCCCAACCACGGTCCTCAAGGCACACTAACAGTGCAGGTTTTAGTGATATCCAGGCTGCAGCACAGGTGACTTAATTAGCACCTCAGTTATTTTGATTTAACCATCTGTGCTGCAGCCTGGATATTGCTAAAACCTGCACTGTTGGTGTGCCTTGAGGACCGTGGTTGGGAATGCCTGCACTAGAGTGAGTCACATACCAGCATTATGAAATGGTCCCATCCTATAAACCAGTGGTTCTCAAACTCGGTCCTCAGGACCCCACACAGTGCATGTTTTGCAGGTAACCCAGCAAGTGCACAGGTGTATTAATTAATCACTGACACAATTTAAAAGGTCCACAGGTGGAGTTAATTATGTCACTTGTGATTCTGTGAGGAGACCTGCAAAACATGCACCGTGTGGGGTCCTGAGGACCGAGTTTGAGAACCTGTGCTATAAACCATAGGTTCTCAAACTTAGTCCCCAGTGCATGTTTTCCATGTCTCCTCTCACAAAATCGCAAGTGCATTAATTATCTCCACCTGTGGATATTTTAAAATGTGCCAGTGAGTAATGAATACACCAGTGCACCTGCTACGTGACCTGGAAAACATGAACTGTTTGGAGTTCTGAGGACCGAGTTTGAGAACTTTGAGAACCTGTGCTATAAACTTTGGAACACAACCCCAGTCTGTGAGTAGGCTAAAACGTGTTCCGTGGAGCCACATTATTGTTTACTACCTGTAGTTAGTCACATTGTCACAATGTTTTGTGGCACAATATTTATAGATAGGATTACCATACAATCCCTTTAAACCAGGACACTCATTAATTACACAGGTGTTCTAGCTGATTAAAACCAGGTGAAATGCAGGCTTGAAGTCAGCCAGCCATTGACCCTGGGTAATTCATGAGTCTCCCGGTTTAGAGGGATAATATGTTAAACCTAATTACTGCATAGATATACATTTGTAAATTTTTTTTGTATTTTATTCATTGAACAATTTGTCTCCACTCTGTTTTGATTCATAAGTCTCAAATTTCTGTTCTAGTTTTTTTCAATTAGTACATTTAAGTATACAGCAATTCCTGCTTAGGGGTTTACTTACGAAGTGTCCGGTTGTAGATCCCAGTGTTTCTGATCGTGTTTATGCCCAACATTTAAAAGGGACAGATGACTCAAACTATGAACAGCCTAGTTGCTTAACCAATGGTTTACTCACCATGATGCATTGTGGTTCTCATGGAGTGAAGCTTCAGCATAGTGGATTTCTATATGGCTCACCAGCTGGTGAGTGTATGCTGCAAACAAGTATTGTGCAGGGATGCTGGACACACAGTATTAAATAAGTATCTGCAAAATGGCTGCATTCACATGGTGCAGCAGTATCATCAGATTGGATGACAGAACTACCTGCGTCCTAGTGCCCAGCATGGGGAGCACACTGTCGTCTAACAGGACCCAATCACTCAGATAGCACACGAGTGTGACATTCCAGATGATACATTTTAATAATGACCAACTGATTCTAAGTGTATGCAGCAGTGTACGTGTTTCCATCTTTTTTTGATTGCAAGTTTGCTATTTTATGCAAAGGTCACTATAAGCCCTTCCCTACACTTCTACTGTACATCTGAATGTGCAAGAACTGAAACACCCACTGAGAATCTTCAGACACTAAAATACCACTTAAAGTGTCGCCAGTTGCTCCATCAAAACTTGCACCAGCACCATGCTAGGTGCAGATTTTCCATCAGCATATAGCCTCCAATGTTAACAATTATGTGCCTGAGTTTACAACTACTTCATGACTGCGACACTCCCATAACACACCCATAAGACAGACCATCTCTGTACATTGACCACATCCCTCTGACCTCCCAGTCATCACCCCGGAACTCCCAATGCAGTTTTAAAGCATTTCTGTGGCCTTGTGCCATAATAAAACTGCAACTTTGTGTGCGTAGGCTATGCATGCATGCATGTGCAGTGCAACTTAGACATGTCTAAGTTGTTCCACTGTGTCTGACATTGGCACTACATCAAACTCTAATCAGACTATTAAAGAGACTGTAAGATGTTGACCAAGAAGCAGGTGGGGTGTATCAGCAGTGGGGTCAGGCAAAACACCAATTTACTGGTAGAAATCGAAAATGTGATTTTCACAGCAATTTTAAATTTTTATTGTAAATGTAAAAAATCATTGCAATATAAATTTTGTGTACTCATTTTCTCTAGCCTTTTTATCAAACCATAATTAAAGTAACAGCTCACGCAACAATTTATCGATTTCTGAATGACAATTATCTCTTCATTAAGAATTGAGGTACTAAACTTAAAAAATGTCATATAGAATAGTTAAAATTTAATTGACGTGATTGTGCAAAGTTCTAACCTTAATTTTAAAAGAAGTAAATCATGGTGCAGGATTTTCTCATGCCTGCTAGTATGGATAAAGCAGATCAAGCATTTAAAGCTATAAAGAAAACAAAAATAATTAAGTTCTTTATATTCACTGTCAAAAGTCAACCAATTTTCCAGTTTCTCATACGTCCTAGAGGATGCTGGGGTCACATCAAGAACCATGGGGTATAGACGGGATCCGCAGGGGACATGGGCACTTTAAGACTTTGTATGGGTGTGAACTGGCTCCTCCCTCTATGCCCCTCGTCCAGACTCCAGTTTAGATCTGTGCCCAAGCAGACTGGATGCACTCTGAGGAGCTCTACTGAGTTTCTCGGAAAAATACTTTTGTTAGGTTTTTTATTTTCAGGGAGACTGCTGGCAACAGTCTCCCTGCTTCGTGGGACTTAGGGGAGAGAAGTCAGACCTACTTCTAATGAGCATAAAATTCTCATATGTGACTGGAAAACAAGGGTATGAGTGCCTAAGCACTAAATCCTGACCCCCGCCAGTATAAATATAATAAAAAATAGCGGGGCTGAAGCGTGCCATTAAGGGGGCGGGTCTTAGCCCTCACCGCTCTCATCAGCGCCATTTTCTCTTGTAGAGACGCTGGTCCTTCCTCACACTGCTGTATATATAACAGAGTGAAAAACGGGGGGGGGGGGGGGGGGGGGGCACAGTTGATTTGAGGCAATATAAGTTACTTATAAGGTCTGAGGCAATATGTAAATGTTTCAGAACCGGGATTGAGTGCTGAGTTGTGAGCTGGCAAACTCCATCTGTGTCTTCCTGACAGACTTTACTGTGGGTCTGTCCTCTATATGCCTGGTGTGTCGGTGGGTGTTTGATACACGTGTGTCGGCATGTCTGAGGCTGAGTGCTCGTCCCACAAATGGCTGTGGGAGTGACCCTGTCGACACCGCCGGCTCTTGATGCTACTTGGTACTTGTGTGTCGACACGTTGGTGGCTGAATGTTTTTCCCTAGAGAAAACGATATTAGGGACACAGACGGGTGAGGGTGACCATGTAGGCACCACCATTATCTGACTGGGTAGAAAATTTGCATATCAGAAAGGGTATATATATGTGTGTGTATATATATATATATATACAAATAGAAAATTCAGCACTCACCATTGCAAGCTCACTTGTCCTCACAACATCAATAAATAAATAAATGATGGGGGTTTAGTTAATGAATTGGCCAATGCACGGAAGCCTGCAAACCGCTCGCCAAGGTACCCCACCTTCATGCAGGTCCTACACTATCACAAAGCCTTAAAAATTAAAACCTGGCAACTGTATCACACATAATATAACTGCAAATATGCCCACTAGGCTTAATGTATGCCTGCCACAAATCTTATGGCTTGTTAAGGCATACTAGTCACCTGACACTGGCTGATAAATTACCAAGGAGCAGCTGACACAGGTTTAGAACAATTGAGATTACACAGGGGTGCATGAAAAGGCCTGTGTATGTATGTATATATATATATATATATATATATATATATATATATATATATATATATATATATATATATATATATATATATATATATATATATATATATATAAGGTTTAATGACTCTGTGTCCCCAACACAGACGTAGAAATATCTATGGAGGATGTCATATTCATAGCTATAATTCCCTCAGACCCCTCGGGGTCGCAATGCCCAGTTACTACTCCCTGATATCGACACGGATACTGTTTCCTGTGTCGACCATAAGGTTTCCTGATTACATCCGCAAATAAAAAAAAAAGAGCATTCAGTACATGAGTAGTGTACATTAAAGACGTCACTGAGGCTGTTCCTGACAGAAGGGTCTATTTGTGGATATATCAGGGACGTGCAGTCAGGGGAGGCAGTGCCTCCCCTGTCAGAATGATTAAAATAATACAAAGAAGATACTTATGACACAGAATATGTATCTGCTTTAGCCTTTAGATTATTTTAATCATTATTTGTCTTTGTAAAAAACTGGTTAAAAGTGTTCTGGAGTGCCTCCCAATGGCAGTGTGAAGGGGCCGGAAGCGGGGGGCGGGGCCAAGCGTTGGTCAGCAAAACCCCATTGAAAAAAACCCTGTAAGCGGCACTTAGTACAAGTGCCGCTTTGACAGGGGCGTGCTTTCTGCCCACATGAAAGCACGCCCCTGTCACTTTGTCAGGATTTGATTGGAGAGTGGTTGATTTGGGAGGGGGGGCACCAAGGAACATGCCCCCTTGTCATTTAGTACATTTTCAGAGTAGATTCACTTTATACTAACTGTGGCCGTCCCTGCCCCCCCCCCCCCCAGCCCATCCCGCAGTCTGCCCTTTCCCCGCGAATAGTGACAGTCAGACCTGGTAGAGGAGGGGTGCCGCCGATCCAGGAAAGTGTATGTAGGCAACCCTCTCTCTGGTCACTTCTGCGTGGAGGCGGGGCTTAGCCAGGCCGGAGACAGCAGGTGGCAGCCCCGTCTCCCAGTCATGACATCCCCGCCCTCAGTCAATGCTGGGACAGCGCTGGCCAGACTCTTCCAAATAGACAGAGCCCCCGCAGTGCCCGCACCCAATCCGGCCACAGCAATGCGGAGGACCCGACAGCAGCTCCCTGAAGGATTTCACCACTGAAGCCATCCACGTGGGAGTAGTGGAACTCCAGAGCGGTGGTGAACCATCTCCCTCTCCACCTACTTCAAGCAGCACGGCCGGGGAAGCATGAGGTGAGTACGGGCTCTGCTGTCTCTGTACCTCCAACCTCCTCAGTCCCCACAGCTTACATACCTCAGCTTCCTGCCCCCACCCCCTCCATTCACAGACATGCTGCCAGTGTCAGGGGACAATACCTGTCGTACTGTGTAAAAAGGGGACAATACCTATCGTACTGTGTAAAAAGGGGACAATACCTGTCGTACTGTGTAAAAAGGGGATAATACCTGCCGTACCGTGTAAAAAGGGGACACTGTCTGCCGTAATGTGTAAAAAGGGGGACGCTGTCTGCCGTACTGTGTAAAAAGGGGACAATACCTGCCGTACTGTGTAAAAAGGGGACAATGTCTGCCGTACTGTGTAAAAAGGGGGACGCTGTCTGCCGTACCGTGTAAAAAGGGAACAATGTCTGCCGTACTGTATAAAAAGGGGGACGCTGTCTGCTGTAATGTGTAAAAAGGGGGACGCTGTCTGCCGTAATGTGTAAAAAGGGGGACGCTGTCTGCCGTACTGTGTAAAAAGGGGACAATACCTGCCGTACTGTGTAAAAAGGGGACAATGCCTGCCGTACTGTGTAAAAAGGGGACAATACCTGGCGTACTGTGTAAGGGAACAATACCTGCCGTAATGTGTAAAAGTGAGCTCTACCAGGCGTAATGTGTGACAGGGGTTCTACCTGGCGTAATGTGTGACAGGGGTTCTACCTGGCGTAATGTGTGACAGGGGTTCTATCTGGTGTAATGTGTGACAGGGGTTCTACCTGGTGTAATGTGTGACAGGGGTTCTACCTGGTGTAATGTGTGACAGGGGTTCTACCTGGTGTAATGTGCGTAAGTGGTGCTACAGTCCGGCGTAATTTGAATAATGGAGACTATTGTACAGCTTAATATGCATTGGTATTATTTTGTGGCCACGTCCCTATCCCCATGAAGCTATGCCCCTATATTATTGTCGCACGCACTGGCCCTATTTTAAATATGGGGTGGGGGCTGATGCTGTTTCTTGCACACAACGCTAACATGTCTAGTTACGGCACTACTATGCAGGGACAGTTGTGCACGGCGCAGCAAGAGAGCCCCCAGTCTCGTACCTTGAGCTGATTTCCACCTCACTCCCCCCCCCGTGACACCACCGCCACTGCCCGTCTCTGGCATACTTCGCCAGACTCCGATACTAGTAACTAGAGTGCAGTCCGGCCAGAGTGGGCAGGAGGGGCCACAATCCCCGCTCATCTCCTTTTCTCTCACTCTTTGTCTGACCCTGGATTCCTGTTTAGGCTGCTCTTTGCCACTGGGGATCTGACATCAAGATCCCTGGAGTTAACACCGAAGTAAGGGCCACGCTGCAGTTCTAGGCCCAGGACCAGGTAAGTAAATAGCACTATAATGTCATTCACTGCCTATCCCCATTACCCTTTACTACTCTCTGTCATACTTCTTTCACCAACTGCTATTGCTGTTACCCTTTCCCTGGTGTCACTCCCTGTCTCCCGCTGCTGTCACCCTCTCCCTGGCATCACCAGCTGCTGTCACCCTCTCCCTGGCGTCACTCCCTGTCACCTGCTGCTGTCACCTTTTCCCTTGCGTCACTCCCTGTCACCCGCTGCTGTCACCTTTTCCCTAGCGTCAATCCCTGTCACATGCTGCTGTCACCCTGTCCCTGGCGTCAATCCCTGTCACCTGCTGCTGTCACCCTGTCCCTGGCGTCACTCCCTGTCACCTGCTGCTGTCACCTTGTCCCTGGCGTCACTCCCTGTCACCTGCTGCTGTCACCTTGTCCCTGGCGTCACTCCCTGTCACCTGCTGCTGTCACCTTGTCCCTGGCGTCACTCCCTGTCACCTGCTGCTGTCACCCTCTCCCTGGTATCACTCCCTGCCATCCACTGCTGTCACCCTCTCCCTGGTATCACTCCCTGTCACCTGCAGCTGTCACCCTCTCCCTAGCATCACACTCTTCCTGTCATCTTCTCGCTGGTGTCACCCTCTCCCTGTCACTGACTGCTGTCACCCTCTCCCTGGCGTCACACTCTCCCTGTCACTTTTTTTTCCTTGGTTTCACCCTCTCCCTGTCAGCGACTGCTGTCACCTTCTCTCTGGCGTCACCATCTCCCTTTCACCCACTCCCTCTCATCCACTGCTGTCATCTACCTGGCGTCACAGTCTCCCTGTCTCCCACTGCTGGCTATTTTGTTGCCCAGGACTTCCATTAACTTAATAGCACCATGCCCACGGCGTTATTAAGTTAAGAGAAGCCCTGGACAACAAAATTTCATTCATGTCCTCCTCCCACTCCCTCCCCAGTCCCAAACACTAATATTTATTTTATAAAAATGTACAATATATTAGCTGCCTGCTCATCACAAGTTTTATGAGCAGGCAGGCTGCGGGCATTGGCAGCAACGGTATTGGACTGAGATGCAAATTAGTGACAGGGGGGCCTGGGCAGTTGATGGTGGGCGATTTTGTAAGCCATCGGTGGGGGCGGTGGCCATTAGTGGTAAAGGGAGCGGGCATCAGGGATGGCAGCGGTAGCGGGCATCGGCTCAGGGGCAGTAGCGGGCATTGGTTCCACGGTGGTAGATGTCGTTGGCAGGACTCGGTGGACATTATGGCTGCAGTGCCTCACCAGCCACTGACCTCACCGCACGCCACTGGGATATATATATATATATATATATATATACAGGTGTGTGTGTGTGTGTGTGTGTGTGTGTATATATATATATATATATATATATATATATATATATATACGAAGAATAACGAGGCGGCACTCGGAGACTTGCAAAAACATCAAACGTGTATTAGGTGCTGTCAACGTTTCGGGGACCACCTCCCCTTCGTCAGGATAACTACAACAGTGTGTAAAACAATCTTATATAGTGATAAACTTACCCCCCTTCACATGCTCCCACACGTGCGTTCTCCCCTGGCCACGTCACTTGGGTTTCCCGTTCGGCGTCACCGCTCGCATCAGCGGAACCGGAAGTGACGACGCGGCTCCCTCCTGCGTGGCCATGGAGACGCTGTAAACAAAACAACATATGTAAAAGACACTCGTGCCTATTTAAGAGATTCTGATAGTAAATACATTATAGATAAACAAATGTGCATGATAGTGCTATTAAAGGCCGGCAACACTTTGGCAATGTGCAATAGACAATTTGTAAGTGACTTTTAAGTGATCGTGCGTAAAGCGCTAATTAAACATAAATCTGTATCTATCGGTGTCACATACTGAATCGACATAATACACTGTGTACATGATGTATATAGAAAACTGCTGACCAGAGGAGCTGAGGCATATCAAAAACAGAGTATGTGCCGTATCAATACTGTCTATGATCCTGTTCAAAGTGTCTATATATAAGTCACAAATGTCTGTAACATGTAAGCCTAACTCTATTATAGAGATGAGCGCCTGAAATTTTTCGGGTTTTGTGTTTTGGTTTTGGGTTCGGTTCCGCGGCCGTGTTTTGGGTTCGAACGCGTTTTGGCAAAACCTCACCGAATTTTTTTTGTCGGATTCGGGTGTGTTTTGGATTCGGGTGTTTTTTTTCCAAAAACACTAAAAAACAGCTTAAATCATAGAATTTGGGGGTCATTTTGATCCCAAAGTATTATTAACCTCAAAAACCATAATTTACACTCATTTTCAGTCTATTCTGAATACCTCACACCTCACAATATTATTTTTAGTCCTAAAATTTGCACCGAGGTCGCTGTGTGAGTAAGATAAGCGACCCTAGTGGCCGACACAAACACCGGGCCCATCTAGGAGTGGCACTGCAGTGTCACGCAGGATGTCCCTTCCAAAAAACCCTCCCCAAACAGCACATGACGCAAAGAAAAAAAGAGGCGCAATGAGGTAGCTGTGTGAGTAAGATTAGCGACCCTAGTGGCCGACACAAACACCGGGCCCATCTAGGAGTGGCACTGCAGTGTCACGCAGGATGGCCCTTCCAAAAAACCCTCCCCAAACAGCACATGACGCAAAGAAAAAAAGAGGCGCAATGAGGTAGCTGACTGTGTGAGTAAGATTAGCGACCCTAGTGGCCGACACAAACACCGGGCCCATCTAGGAGTGGCACTGCAGTGTCACGCAGGATGTCCCTTCCAAAAAACCCTCCCCAAACAGCACATGACGCAAAGAAAAAAAGAGGCGCAATGAGGTAGCTGTGTGAGTAAGATTAGCGACCCTAGTGGCCGACACAAACACCGGGCCCATCTAGGAGTGGCACTGCAGTGTCACGCAGGATGGCCCTTCCAAAAAACCCTCCCCAAACAGCACATGATGCAAAGAAAAAAAGAGGCGCAATGAGGTAGCTGTGTGAGTAAGATTAGCGACCCTAGTGGCCGACACAAACACCGGGCACATCTAGGAGTGGCACTGCAGTGTCACGCAGGATGTCCCTTCCAAAAAACCCTCCCCAAACAGCACATGACGCAAAGAAAAAAAAAGGCGCAATGAGGTAGCTGACTGTGTGAGTAAGATTAGCGACCCTAGTGGCCGACACAAACACCGGGCCCATCTAGGAGTGGCACTGCAGTGTCACGCAGGATGTCCCTTCCAAAAAACCCTCCCCAAACAGCACATGACGCAAAGAAAAAAAGAGGCGCAATGAGGTAGCTGACTGTGTGAGTAAGATTAGCGACCCTAGTGGCCGACACAAACACCGGGCCCATCTAGGAGTGGCACTGCAGTGTCACGCAGGATGTCCCTTCCAAAAAACCCTCCCCAATCAGCACATGATGCAAAGAAAAAGAAAAGAAAAAAGAGGTGCAAGATGGAATTGTCCTTGGGCCCTCCCACCCACCCTTATGTTGTATAAACAAAACAGGACATGCACACTTTAACCAACCCATCATTTCAGTGACAGGGTCTGCCACACGACTGTGACTGATATGACGGGTTGGTTTGGACCCCCCCCCAAAAAGAAGCAATTAATCTCTCCTTGCACAAACTGGCTCTACAGAGGCAAGATGTCCACCTCATCTTCACCCTCCGATATATCACCGTGTACATCCCCCTCCTCACAGATTATCAATTCGTCCCCACTGGAATCCACCATCTCAGCTCCCTGTGTACTTTGTGGAGGCAATTGCTGCTGGTCAATGTCTCCGCGGAGGAATTGATTATAATTCATTTTAATGAACATCATCTTCTCCACATTTTCTGGATGTAACCTCGTACGCCGATTGCTGACAAGGTGAGCGGCGGCACTAAACACTCTTTCGGAGTACACACTTGTGGGAGGGCAACTTAGGTAGAATAAAGCCAGTTTGTGCAAGGGCCTCCAAATTGCCTCTTTTTCCTGCCAGTATAAGTACGGACTGTGTGACGTGCCTACTTGGATGCGGTCACTCATATAATCCTCCACCATTCTATCAATGTTGAGAGAATCATATGCAGTGACAGTAGACGACATGTCCGTAATCGTTGTCAGGTCCTTCAGTCCGGACCAGATGTCAGCATCAGCAGTCGCTCCAGACTGCCCTGCATCACCGCCAGCGGGTGGGCTCGGAATTCTGAGCCTTTTCCTCGCACCCCCAGTTGCGGGAGAATGTGAAGGAGGAGATGTTGACAGGTCGCGTTCCGCTTGACTTGACAATTTTGTCACCAGCAGGTCTTTCAACCCCAGCAGACCTGTGTCTGCCGGAAAGAGAGATCCAAGGTAGGCTTTAAATCTAGGATCGAGCACGGTGGCCAAAATGTAGTGCTCTGATTTCAACAGATTGACCACCCGTGAATCCTTGTTAAGCGAATTAAGGGCTGCATCCACAAGTCCCACATGCCTAGCGGAATCGCTCCCTTTTAGCTCCTTCTTCAATGCCTCCAGCTTCTTCTGCAAAAGCCTGATGAGGGGAATGACCTGACTCAGGCTGGCAGTGTCTGAACTGACTTCACGTGTGGCAAGTTCAAAGGGCATCAGAACCTTGCACAACGTTGAAATCATTCTCCACTGCACTTGAGACAGGTGCATTCCACCTACTATATCGTGCTCAATTGTATAGGCTTGAATGGCCTTTTGCTGCTCCTCCAACCTCTGAAGCATATAGAGGGTTGAATTCCACCTCGTTACCACTTCTTGCTTCAGATGATGGCAGGGCAGGTTCAGTAGTTTTTGGTGGTGCTCCAGTCTTCTGTACGTGGTGCCTGTACGCCGAAAGTGTCCCGCAATTTTTCTGGCCACCGACAGCATCTCTTGCACGCCCCTGTCGTTTTTTAAATAATTCTGCACCACCAAATTCAAGGTATGTGCAAAACATGGGACGTGCTGGAATTTGCCCATATTTAATGCACACACAATATTGCTGGCGTTGTCCGATGCCACAAATCCACAGGAGAGTCCAATTGGGGTAAGCCATTCCGCGATGATCTTCCTCAGTTGCCGTAAGAGGTTTTCAGCTGTGTGCGTATTCTGGAAAGCGGTGATACAAAGCGTAGCCTGCCTAGGAAAGAGTTGGCGTTTGCGAGATGCTGCTACTGGTGCCGCCGCTGCTGTTCTTGCGGCGGGAGTCCATACATCTACCCAGTGGGCTGTCACAGTCATATAGTCCTGACCCTGCCCTGCTCCACTTGTCCACATGTCCGTGGTTAAGTGGACATTGGGTACAACTGCATTTTTTAGGACACTGGTGAGTCTTTTTCTGACGTCCGTGTACATTCTCGGTATCGCCTGCCTAGAGAAGTGGAACCTAGATGGTATTTGGTAACGGGGGCACACTGCCTCAATAAATTGTCTAGTTCCCTGTGAACTAACGGCGGATACCGGACGCACGTCTAACACCAACATAGTTGTCAAGGACTCAGTTATCCGCTTTGCAGTAGGATGACTGCTGTGATATTTCATCTTCCTCGCAAAGGACTGTTGAACAGTCAATTGCTTACTGGAAGTAGTACAAGTGGGCTTACGACTTCCCCTCTGGGATGACCATCGACTCCCAGCGGCAACAACAGCAGCGCCAGCAGCAGTAGGCGTTACACGCAAGGATGCATCGGAGGAATCCCAGGCAGGAGAGGACTCGTCAGAATTGCCAGTGACATGGCCTGCAGGACTATTGGCATTCCTGGGGAAGGAGGAAATTGACACTGAGGGAGTTGGTGGGGTGGTTTGCGTGAGCTTGGTTACAAGAGGAAGGGATTTACTGGTCAGTGGACTGCTTCCGCTGTCACCCAAAGTTTTTGAACTTGTCACTGACTTATTATGAATGCGCTGCAGGTGACGTATAAGGGAGGATGTTCCGAGGTGGTTAACGTCCTTACCCCTACTTATTACAGCTTGACAAAGGGAACACACGGCTTGACACCTGTTGTCCGCATTTCTGGTGAAATACCTCCACACCGAAGAGCTGATTTTTTTGGTATTTTCACCTGGCATGTCAACGGCCATATTCCTCCCACGGACAACAGGTGTCTCCCCGGGTGCCTGACTTAAACAAACCACCTCACCATCAGAATCCTCCTGGTCAATTTCCTCCCCAGCGCCAGCAACACCCATATCCTCCTCATCCTGGTGTACTTCAACACTGACATCTTCAATCTGACTATCAGGAACTGGACTGCGGGTGCTCCTTCCAGCACTTGCAGGGGGCGTGCAAATGGTGGAAGGCGCATGCTCTTCACGTCCAGTGTTGGGAAGGTCAGGCATCGCAACCGACACAATTGGACTCTCCTTGTGGATTTGGGATTTCAAAGAACGCACAGTTCTTTGCGGTGCTTTTGCCAGCTTGAGTCTTTTCAGTTTTCTAGCGAGAGGCTGAGTGCTTCCATCCTCATGTGAAGCTGAACCACTAGCCATGAACATAGGCCAGGGCCTCAGCCGTTCCTTGCCACTCCGTGTGGTAAATGGCATATTGGCAAGTTTACGCTTCTCCTCCGACAATTTTATTTTAGGTTTTGGAGTCCTTTTTTTACTGATATTTGGTGTTTTGGTTTTGACATGCTCTGTACTATGCCATTGGGCATCGGCCTTGGCAGACGACGTTGCTGGCATTTCATCGTCTCGGCCATGACTAGTGGCAGCAGCTTCAGCACGAGGTGGAAGTGGATCTTGATCTTTCCCTAATTTTGGAACCTCAACATTTTTGTTCTCCATATTTTAATAGGCACAACTAAAAGGCACCTCAGGTAAACAATGGAGATGGATGGATTGGATACTAGTATACAATTATGGACGGGCTGCCGAGTGCCGACACAGAGGTAGCCACAGCCGTGAACTACCGCACTGTACTGTGTCTGCTGCTAATATATAGACTGGTTGATAAAGAGATAGTATACTCGTAACTAGTATGTATGTATAAAGAAAGAAAAAAAAACCACGGTTAGGTGGTATATACAATTATGGACGGGCTGCCGAGTGCCGACACAGAGGTAGCCACAGCCGTGAACTACTGTACTGTGTCTGCTGCTAATATATAGACTGGTTGATAAAGAGATAGTATACTCGTAACTAGTATGTATGTATAAAGAAAGAAAAAAAAACCACGGTTAGGTGGTATATACAATTATGGACGGGCTGCCGAGTGCCGACACAGAGGTAGCCACAGCCGTGAACTACCGCACTGTACTGTGTCTGCTGCTAATATATAGACTGGTTGATAAAGAGATAGTATACTCGTAACTAGTATGTATGTATAAAGAAAGAAAAAAAAACTACGGTTAGGTGGTATATACAATTATGGACGGGCTGCCGAGTGCCGACACAGAGTTAGCCACAGCCGTGAACTACCGCACTGTACTGTGTCTGCTGCTAATATATAGACTGGTTGATAAAGAGATAGTATACTCGTAACTAGTATGTATGTATGTATAAAGAAAGAAAAAAAAACCACGGTTAGGTGGTATATACAATTATGGACGGGCTGCCGAGTGCCGACACAGAGGTAGCCACAGCCGTGAACTACCGCACTGTACTGTGTCTGCTGCTAATATATAGACTGGTTGATAAAGAGATAGTATACTCGTAACTAGTATGTATGTATAAAGAAAGAAAAAAAAACCACGGTTAGGTCACTGGTATATACAATTATGGACGGGCTGCCGAGTGCCGACACAGAGGTAGCCACAGCCGTGAACTACCGCACTGTACTGTGTCTGCTGCTAATATAGACTGGTTGATAAAGAGATAGTATACTACTAATATTATATACTGGTGGTCAGGTCACAGGTCACTAGTCACACTGGCAGTGGCACTCCTGCAGCAAAAGTGTGCACTGTTTAATTTTAATATAATATTATGTACTCCTGGCTCCTGCTATAACCTATAACTGGCACTGCAGTAGTGCTCCCCAGTCTCCCCCACAATTATAAGCTGTGTGAGCTGAGCAGTCAGACAGATATATAATATATATAGATGATGCAGCACACTGGCCTGAGCCTGAGCAGTGCACACAGATATGGTATGTGACTGACTGAGTCACTGTGTGTATCGCTTTTTTCAGGCAGAGAACGGATATATTAAATAAACTGCACTGTGTGTCTGGTGGTCACTCACTATATAATATATTATGTACTCCTGGCTCCTGCTATAACCTATAACTGGCACTGCAGTAGTGCTCCCCAGTCTCCCCCACAATTATAAGCTGTGTGAGCTGAGCAGTCAGACAGATATATATAATATTATATATAGATAATAGATGATGCAGCACACTGGCCTGAGCCTGAGCAGTGCACACAGATATGGTATGTGACTGAGTCACTGTGTGCTGTGTATCGCTTTTTTCAGGCAGAGAACGGATTATATTATGTACTCCTGGCTCCTGCTATAACCTATAACTGGCACTGCAGTAGTGCTCCCCAGTCTCCCCCACAATTATAAGCTGTGTGAGCTGAGCAGTCAGACAGATATATATAATATTATATATAGATAATAGATGATGCAGCACACTGGCCTGAGCCTGAGCAGTGCACACAGATATGGTATGTGACTGAGTCACTGTGTGCTGTGTATCGCTTTTTTCAGGCAGAGAACGGATTATAAATAAAAGTGGTGGTCACTGGTCACTATCAGCAAAACTCTGCACTGTACACTACTGAGTACTCCTAATGCTCCCCAAAATTAGTAAATCAAGTGTCTCTCTAATCTATTCTAATTCTAAACGGAGAGGACGCCAGCCACGTCCTCTCCCTATCAATCTCAATGCACGTGTGAAAATGGCGGCGACGCGCGGCTCCTTATATAGAATCCGAGTCTCGCGATAGAATCCGAGCCTCGCGAGAATCCGACAGCGTCATGATGACGTTCGGGCGCGCTCGGGTTAACCGAGCAAGGCGGGAAGATCCGAGTCGCTCGGACCCGTGAAAAAAAACATGAAGTTCTGGCGGGTTCGGATTCAGAGAAACCGAACCCGCTCATCTCTAATTATTATACCCCCTAAAATCGGTCTACACTCATATATAAACATGGCCTAGAAGGGTGAAGAAAAATCTGAACATACCATCATTATCCTACCCTGCTCTCTTTAATCACAAGAAGTTAATGAGACCAAGACTGTCGTTAAGCCCGCCCGGTTTAAGGGTATTGAGTCTATGTATCCACATAGACTCAAGTTGAAGGAGTTTTTTGCCCCTATTGCCCCCCCGGGGAGATTCAGGGACATGATCTATTATCCGGTGTTTAAATGTGGCCATACTATGTCTGTATTCTACAAAGTGCTTAGCCACTGGCTGTTCCCCATTACCAGATGCCAGCGCATTCCTTATAGCTAGCCTGTGTTGAGCCATCCTCACCTTGAATTGGCATTCGGTTTTTCCGATGTAGTAACGTCCGCATGGACAGATGATGGCGTATATCACGTATTTAGAAGTACAGGTAAGGGGCCATCTAATACTGTATTTTTTCCCAGAAAAAGGATGCGAGATACTGTCCCCTGGGGACATATGGGTGCACGTAGTGCACCCTGTGCATTTAAAGCACCCATTTCTGCGGGTCAAAAAATGTCTAGGGGGAGGAGTCTTCAACTTAGCCATGTCGGTCTTGACTACCATATCTCTGATGTTACGACCTCTGGTGTAGCTGGGCATTACCCTTTTGTCATGAAATATTTTTAACTCAGGGTCTGTGGATACTATGGGCCACAGATGTCGCAACTTCCTGGAGTTTTGTTCGCTGTACACATTAAATTCTTTAACCCACGGGATGATTCTAGACATGTCCCGTGTCTGCGTGGGCTTTAGTAACTCCTCCCTATTTTTGGCTACAGCCCTCTGTCTGGCCGTGCAAAGGAGGTCCCGAGGATAACCTCTTTTAACAAACCTCTGCTCCATTTCCTCCAGCTGCGCATCTCTAACGGCACTGTCACTGTTCACCCTACACACCCGCAAAAATTGGGAGAATGGTAGACCCTGTACCGTGGGTCTGGGATGGCAACTTTCGAACCTCAAGATTGTGTTACGGTCGGACGGTTTTTTATATAAACTCGTCTCCACCTTTCCTGCTCTGAGGTTCAATTGGATGTCTAAGAAACAGATCTCAGTACTGCTATGGTTCATGGTTAGTTTCACGGGGCTGTCTGTAGAATTGTGCGTTGTCACAAGATCAACCAGATCTTGCACGTCACCTCTCCAAAATAATAGCAGGTCATCTATGTACCTGTAATAGATGAACAGCCTTTGGGCTGTTTGAGGATCAGTGAAAAAAAGCGCCCGCTCCACCTCCCACATATACGCATTGGCGAACGAGGGTGCCACGGCCGACCCCATGGCACACCCCGTTCGCTGTCTGTAGAAAACGCCATCAAACATAAAAAAATTATGTGATAAGGTGAACCGTAACAGTGCAATGAAGAAATCTATATCAGGGCCTGCGTAGGCATTGTTACCAATAATCAACTGCCTCACGGCCTGTAACCCCTGCTCGTGTGGAATACACGTGTACAGGCTTGTGACGTCTATAGTGGCCAGAGTGACATCGTCTGGTATATGACTTATCTGTAGAAGCCTCTGTAATAACATACTTGAATCTTTCAAATGGGAAAATGTGCCCTGTATGCACGGTTGTAAGTACGCGTCTAGGTATATTGCTAAAGGTTCACACAGGGAGCCCCGGGCAGATATGATGGGTCTCCCCGGGGGCCTCTGTGCATCCTTGTGTACCTTGGGGATGGTATAAAACAGAGGAATGACAGGCCACTCAGAGGATAACTTTTGTACAACATTAGAATTAATGATTCCCTCCTCTTTGGCTTTCTGTAGTAACTGAGTTAATTCAGCTTGGTACAACTTGGTGGGGTCTTTGGATAACATGCAATATGTGTCCCCATCGGACAACAACCGCTGGCACTCCTGTGTATAGTCCGTGACCTCCTGCACCACGATTGCTCCCCCCTTGTCCGCACTGCGAATCACAATGTCGGTCCGTTTACTCAGTGCCCAAAGGCTGTTCATCTATTACAGGTACATAGATGACCTGCTATTATTTTGGAGAGGTGACGTGCAAGATCTGGTTGATCTTGTGACAACGCACAATTCTACAGACAGCCCCGTGAAACTAACCATGAACCATAGCAGTACTGAGATCTGTTTCTTAGACATCCAATTGAACCTCAGAGCAGGAAAGGTGGAGACGAGTTTATATAAAAAACCGTCCGACCGTAACACAATCTTGAGGTTCGAAAGTTGCCATCCCAGACCCACGGTACAGGGTCTACCATTCTCCCAATTTTTGCGGGTGTGTAGGGTGAACAGTGACAGTGCCGTTAGAGATGCGCAGCTGGAGGAAATGGAGCAGAGGTTTGTTAAAAGAGGTTATCCTCGGGACCTCCTTTGCACGGCCAGACAGAGGGCTGTAGCCAAAAATAAGGAGGAGTTACTAAAGCCCACGCAGACACGGGACATGTCTAGAATCATCCCGTGGGTTAAAGAATTTAATGTGTACAGCGAACAAAACTCCAGGAAGTTGCGACATCTGTGGCCCATAGTATCCACAGACCCTGAGTTAAAAATATTTCATGACAAAAGGGTAATGCCCAGCTACACCAGAGGTCGTAACATCAGAGATATGGTAGTCAAGACCGACATGGCTAAGTTGAAGACTCCTCCCCCTAGACATTTTTTGACCCGCAGAAATGGGTGCTTTAAATGCACAGGGTGCACTACGTGCACCCATATGTCCCGAGGGGACAGTATCTCGCATCCTTTTTCTGGGAAAAAATACAGTATTAGATGGCCCCTTACCTGTACTTCTAAATACGTGATATACGCCATCATCTGTCCATGCGGACGTTACTACATCGGAAAAACCGAATGCCAATTCAAGGTGAGGATGGCTCAACACAGGCTAGCTATAAGGAATGCGCTGGCATCTGGTAATGGGGAACAGCCAGTGGCTAAGCACTTTGTAGAATACAGACATAGTATGGCCACATTTAAACACCGGATAATAGATCATGTCCCTGAATCTCCCCGGGGGGGCAATAGGGGCAAAAAACTCCTTCAACTTGAGTCTATGTGGATACATAGACTCAATACCCTTAAACCGGGCGGGCTTAACGACAGTCTTGGTCTCATTAACTTCTTGTGATTAAAGAGAGCAGGGTAGGGCAATGATGGTATGTTCAGATTTTTCTTCACCCTTCTAGGCCATGTTTATATATGAGTGTAGACCGATTTTAGGGGGTATAATAATAGAGTTAGGCTTACATGTTACAGACATTTGTGACTTATATATAGACACTTTGAACAGGATCATCATAGACAGTATTGATACGGCACATACTCTGTTTTTGATATGCCTCAGCTCCTCTGGTCAGCAGTTTTCTATATACATCATGTACACAGTGTATTATGTCGATTCAGTATGTGACACCGATGGATACAGATTTATGTTTAATTAGCGCTTTACGCACGATCACTTAAAAGTCACTTACAAATTGTCTATTGCACATTGCCAAAGTGTTGCCGGCCTTTAATAGCACTATCATGCACATTTGTTTATCTATAATGTATTTACTATCAGAATCTCTTAAATAGGCACGAGTGTCTTTTACATATGTTGTTTTGTTTACAGCGTCTCCATGGCCACGCAGGAGGGAGCCGCGTCGTCACTTCCGGTTCCGCTGATGCGAGCGGTGACGCCGAACGGGAAACCCAAGTGACGTGGCCAGGGGAGAACGCACGTGTGGGAGCATGTGAAGGGGGGTAAGTTTATCACTATATAAGATTGTTTTACACACTGTTGTAGTTATCCTGACGAAGGGGAGGTGGTCCCCGAAACGTTGACAGCACCTAATACACGTTTGATGTTTTTGCAAGTCTCCGAGTGCCGCCTCGTTATTCTTCGTTGTGCATTGGGGTGACCCCCCGGAGGAAGGCACCGCAGCAAGTAGGTCCTAAGGGACGTCTGGAGTGCCGGAGCTGAGAGTTGTGTGTAAGTGGACCCGAGCGTGCCGTGCAGGCACACGGGACTTCTACTCAAGGCACCCAGAATTGCTTAGTCCAGTGACTTACCACCCTCCAGGATTTCTTTTCCACAGCACGAGAACACTTTATTTTGTTTGCACATTTGCACATGCTTTGCTCATATATCGGCACAAGCCTATTACGTCAATTTGCACCATTGAAGCACCAGCACTTTGCCATCACGCACCATGGCGGCGGCAGCTGCTGACCAGGTTGATTTTACTTCATTTTTGTTGCACTGTGACACATATGATACCCTCAGCTTTTCTGACATTGAGGCTGAGCAGATTTTGCACAAAGATCCAGTGTTTTCTGAAGCTACCATCACCACCAATGAGGAGGCATACAGAGATTTATTGCGCCTTAAGAAACGTGAGCTTGATTATTTGTTTCATAGCCGCACATTGTCTGACTATTATAGGGCAAAGCAGTTGCCCCGCGGCTTCAGGGTGCACAACATACCCACCATCGGACGATATAACATGGAGTTTTGCAAAAAATGGGTGTCTGTGCTGAACAAGTGCTCCATGGACTTGATGTTGCTTGTAATCGAGGAGTCATCTAAAGAACATGGCATCACCAGGGACCTGATTACCAAGTTTGAAACTGAACACACTGACTTACTTTCCGCTGAGCAGTCCAAGGGATGGATAACAAAATTACAAGAGCAGGTGGAACAGTATAAATCCAATTTACTCAAATTTAAAAAGGAAAAATTAAGTAAAGTGCAGTTGGATTACGCCCATCACAGGGTATATACCTGGCTTGGCAGCGCCTCACATCCCAACAGAGGGGCAGGTCCTTTCCGGATGCGCCGGCATAGAGATGGGGGTAAATTTGGACGAACGTCAGCAAGTGATTCAGATGATACACATAACAGTTCTTCAACTACATCACATCGGGAGGCCCCTTTAGGGGTTCGCACCCGTGCTGGGATAGCAGCACCAGGAAAAGGCCTAGGTGCACGCGGAGGGGCCGACAAAACCAAAGACAAAAAATCCAAACCGGTGAAGACGAAGAAGCACTGATTTTCAATTTATCAAGGACTCCCCTTGCCCCAGCCGAGGTAAGGGTGCTTAATAAAGGCCTATCATTTGTCCCCACCAACTATGATGATGATTTTAAAAAGAAAGTTGACACCTTTAGGTTACATCGCACATTGAAGTTAAAAGACCACTATCATAAAATGCCCTCTGTTACCACTGACACTCCACTACCTGCCAGGGTCCAGAGGCTAGGCCCGAAGTCCCGCTTCGACCCAGTATCCAACAGTGCGTCTCTTAAGACCTTTCACCGCATGTTAGACAGTCCAGAAAGTGACACGCGGGGTAAGAAATTCCACAATCTACAACATGAAGAAAGACAAGCGCTTAAGGCACTGAGTAAACGGACTGACATTGTGATTCGCAGTGCGGACAAGGGGGGAGCAATCGTGGTGCAGGAGGTCACGGACTATACACAGGAGTGCCAGCGGTTGTTGTCCGATGGGGACACATATTGCATGTTATCCAAAGACCCCACCAAGTTGTACCAAGCTGAATTAACTCAGTTACTACAGAAAGCCAAAGAGGAGGGAATCATTAATTCTAATGTTGTACAAAAGTTATCCTCTGAGTGGCCTGTCATTCCTCTGTTTTATACCATCCCCAAGGTACACAAGGACGCACAGAGGCCCCCGGGGAGACCCATCATATCTGCCCGGGGCTCCCTGTGTGAACCTTTAGCAATATACCTAGACGCGTACTTACAACCGTGCATACAGGGCACATTTTCCCATTTGAAAGATTCAAGTATGTTATTACAGAGGCTTCTACAGATAAGTCATATACCAGACGATGTCACTCTGGCCACTATAGACGTCACAAGCCTGTACACGTGTATTCCACACGAGCAGGGGTTACAGGCCGTGAGGCAGTTGATTATTGGTAACAATGCCTACGCAGGCCCTGATATAGATTTCTTCATTGCACTGTTACGGTTCACCTTATCACATAATTTTTTTATGTTTGATGGCGTTTTCTACAGACAGCGAACGGGGTGTGCCATGGGGTCGGCCGTGGCACCCTCGTTCGCCAATGCGTATATGTGGGAGGTGGAGCGGGCGCTTTTTTTCACTGATCCTCAAACAGCCCAAAGGCTGTTCATCTATTACAGGTACATAGATGACCTGCTATTATTTTGGAGAGGTGACGTGCAAGATCTGGTTGATCTTGTGACAACGCACAATTCTACAGACAGCCCCGTGAAACTAACCATGAACCATAGCAGTACTGAGATCTGTTTCTTAGACATCCAATTGAACCTCAGAGCAGGAAAGGTGGAGACGAGTTTATATAAAAAACCGTCCGACCGTAACACAATCTTGAGGTTCGAAAGTTGCCATCCCAGACCCACGGTACAGGGTCTACCATTCTCCCAATTTTTGCGGGTGTGTAGGGTGAACAGTGACAGTGCCGTTAGAGATGCGCAGCTGGAGGAAATGGAGCAGAGGTTTGTTAAAAGAGGTTATCCTCGGGACCTCCTTTGCACGGCCAGACAGAGGGCTGTAGCCAAAAATAGGGAGGAGTTACTAAAGCCCACGCAGACACGGGACATGTCTAGAATCATCCCGTGGGTTAAAGAATTTAATGTGTACAGCGAACAAAACTCCAGGAAGTTGCGACATCTGTGGCCCATAGTATCCACAGACCCTGAGTTAAAAATATTTCATGACAAAAGGGTAATGCCCAGCTACACCAGAGGTCGTAACATCAGAGATATGGTAGTCAAGACCGACATGGCTAAGTTGAAGACTCCTCCCCCTAGACATTTTTTGACCCGCAGAAATGGGTGCTTTAAATGCACAGGGTGCACTACGTGCACCCATATGTCCCCAGGGGACAGTATCTCGCATCCTTTTTCTGGGAAAAAATACAGTATTAGATGGCCCCTTACCTGTACTTCTAAATACGTGATATACGCCATCATCTGTCCATGCGGACGTTACTACATCGGAAAAACCGAATGCCAATTCAAGGTGAGGATGGCTCAACACAGGCTAGCTATAAGGAATGCGCTGGCATCTGGTAATGGGGAACAGCCAGTGGCTAAGCACTTTGTAGAATACAGACATAGTATGGCCACATTTAAACACCGGATAATAGATCATGTCCCTGAATCTCCCCGGGGGGGCAATAGGGGCAAAAAACTCCTTCAACTTGAGTCTATGTGGATACATAGACTCAATACCCTTAAACCGGGCGGGCTTAACGACAGTCTTGGTCTCATTAACTTCTTGTGATTAAAGAGAGCAGGGTAGGATAATGATGGTATGTTCAGATTTTTCTTCACCCTTCTAGGCCATGTTTATATATGAGTGTAGACCGATTTTAGGGGGTATAATAATAGAGTTAGGCTTACATGTTACAGACATTTGTGACTTATATATAGACACTTTGAACAGGATCATAGACAGTATTGATACGGCACATACTCTGTTTTTGATATGCCTCAGCTCCTCTGGTCAGCAGTTTTCTATATACATCATGTACACAGTGTATTATGTCGATTCAGTATGTGACACCGATAGATACAGATTTATGTTTAATTAGCGCTTTACGCACGATCACTTAAAAGTCACTTACAAATTGTCTATTGCACATTGCCAAAGTGTTGCCGGCCTTTAATAGCACTATCATGCACATTTGTTTATCTATAATGTATTTACTATCAGAATCTCTTAAATAGGCACGAGTGTCTTTTACATATGTTGTTTTGTTTACAGCGTCTCCATGGCCACGCAGGAGGGAGCCGCGTCGTCACTTCCGGTTCCGCTGATGCGAGCGGTGACGCCGAACGGGAAACCCAAGTGACGTGGCCAGGGGAGAACGCACGTGTGGGAGCATGTGAAGGGGGGTAAGTTTATCACTATATAAGATTGTTTTACACACTGTTGTAGTTATCCTGACGAAGGGGAGGTGGTCCCCGAAACGTTGACAGCACCTAATACACGTTTGATGTTTTTGCAAGTCTCCGAGTGCCGCCTCGTTATTCTTCGTTGTGCATTGGGGTGACCCCCCGGAGGAAGGCACCGCAGCAAGTAGGTCCTAAGGGACGTCTGGAGTGCCGGAGCTGAGAGTTGTGTGTGTGTGTATGTATATATATATATATATATATATATATATATATATATATATATATATATATATGCAGAAAAAGTCGCACTCACGTGTGGTTTTTTAGGCCAGAGAAGGAGAAGGGTAGGCAACCCTGGAAACTACGCAGACCACACCCGCGGAGGGGGGGATTCAGGGGGAAGAAATCGGAAGAAGTAGATGAGGGATGTATATTTAATTTATCTGATCATGTTCTTTCTAGTTCAGAAAGCTCCCTTTTGGCCTTAGGGTTGAGCTTTGTGCCCTCTTCTCGACACGATGAATTTAATTTTGCTGTTGACCATTTTAAATTCGGTAGGAAATTGAGGTTACGTGATTTTTTATGGATAAAGATGAAACCGGAAGATTTGAACAGGCTGGTACTCAGTTTTTGAAACCAAGTCTCTTTGACCCCCAGACCACGAATGCTAGTATACGTACATTTTTAAGGATGACAGAACAAGACTGTAGGACCCCTAAGGACAGGAGGGTATACGACAACTTGAATTACCATCAGAGACAGGCCCTTAAATCCCTGAGAGAGAATGATTCTATTGTCATTCGCCCCGCAGATAAGGGCGGGGCTATTGTACTACAAAATGCAGTAGACTATGACAGGGAAATTAGGCGGCAGTTGTCGGATGTAACTACCTATGTCAAATGTACTATGAATCCCATGCCAGGGATTAAAAAACGGGTGGATAATGTCATTGATATGGCTACACATAGTGGTTGGCTTACTGAACAGATTGCGTTATATCTGAAAGTGGATTTTCCAATATGTCCATTGATGTATACCTTGCCTAAGGTCCACAAATCTTTGGTGGACCCCCCTGGCAGACCAATCATCTCTGCCAGGGGTTCTTTATTACAGCCGCTTGCAATATTTGTTGACAGTTTCTTACAGGAACTTATTCCCCAAATACCCAGTTATCTTCGTGATACCAGTGATTTCTTGAATAATATTTTGGATATTGGGGATCTTAGTGAAAACATATTGTTTGCAACACTTGATGTTTCATCTTTGTATACAATTATTCCTCATACCGAAGGGATTGAGGCAGTCAGGAAACTGATGATATCACATGGTAACATGCACCTTCCAAGTGAATTTATTCTTGAGCTATTGGAGTTGATTTTGGTCCATAACCATTTTTCATATCAGGGTGATTATTATATCCAATGCTCAGGGACCGCTATGGGGTCTAATGTGGCCCCGATGTATGCAGGTATTTTCATGCATGACTATGAATCCACTAACATTTATCCTAGGTATGGTAATAAAATTACTTATTATAGGAGATTCATAGATGACGTATTTTTACTGTGGAGTGGCACAAAGGAGGAATTTCATTCAATGTTGAATGAACTTAATGCCCTTGATTCAACAGTCCGTTTTACTGGAACATGTGAGCGTGACTCCATAAATTTTCTGGACGTAACTATATTTCGGAATGGAACAAAGCTGGGGTCTACGCTATATAGAAAGGAAACGGACAGAAACACTTTTTTGCAGGCGACTAGTAAGCACCCACCCACCCTCAAAGCGAGTCTTCCGGTATCCCAATTTATGAGGGTTCTCCGTAACAATACAAATTCTGACACAGCGGAGGCTCAAATAATACAAATGAAGGAACGGTTCCTCGAGAGGGGATATAAGAGGAGAGTTGTGGAGAATTGTCTCACTAAAGCTAGGTTGAGACTACACCAGAAACGTGATCGCAAACAGAATCGTATGATATTTGTGACACAATACGACGATATGGCTCCTGTGATTTCTAAATCAATTAAAAAGCATTGGCCGCTACTCAAGTCTGACCCAAAGTTTCAAGGGACTCTTGATGATCCACCTATGATGGCATATAGGCGTGGCAGAAACCTGAAGCAGATCCTGATGCAACCCGCTAGACCCTTGGTGGCGAAGGAAAACGCCACGTGGTTAAACATCATGAAACCAGGGTGCTTCAGATGTGTGGGATGTACCACGTGCCGCTCGCTGCTGCCGGGCACCTCCTTCCCGCACCCACATAGTGGTGGAATGATCAAGATACGATATAAGCTCCATTGCAGGTTGAGCTTTGTGGTTTATATGCTGTTATGTCCATGCGGACTAGCATACGTTGGAATGACGACCTGCACATTTAGAGAACGTATGGCAAACCACAGGAGCTCAATTAACCAAGCGATCACCTCTGGTAGGACTGACAAACCAGTTGCACAACACTTCCTCAAAATGGGACATCAAGTATCAACACTTAGATGCCGGATCATAGACTGGGTCCCGGAACCTGCGAGAGGTGGAGATCGTATACTCATTTTGAAAAAACTGGAGGCAAGATGGATCTTCAAATTGGGAACAGTGGCCCCAAATGGGCTTAATGAGAATAACCCGTTGGGTATTTTCCTTAGATAAGGGACTTGAGCCCTTTTGGGATCAATGCGCTTTTGTAATAAATATAGGTAATTTTTAATACATATACATATATATATTTAAAAAAAATTTTTCTTCAAAAAAACAATTGTTTTTGTAAATCTTAGGGTTATGGTATACAGTGATCTGGTTAGTATATGTATGTTTTTATGTTTTTTATATGTATGTACTTTTGGTGTAGGGGTATTGTCATTTTATTTTCTTCCATACTTCACCGGCCTCTACTACCTACAGGTTATTATTATTATTATAAAGTCCGTGGGTGGTGTGCTTGAATTGCTATTTTTCATTTTATTCCCTATCTACATACTTGACTCTCCTCCAATAGGATCGGCCTCCAGCTTATAAAACAATCTATTCTATTTGTCCATAAGGAGTTTATAATATGAGGGCAGTGGAAATCGTGCCGTTACCACGGCCAGGGACGCCGAATAGTGGTTGCTTGGCAACCAATTGTCCTAATGATATCTCCGTCTATGGAGATTGTAGCAGGGGAAGTGTTCAAGCGTTGCTTGGCAACCCCCGGAAAGACGTCATCTTTGATTATGAGATAGATTTCACCGGATTAGACTGGGCTGTTGCATGGCAACGATTGCGCTAGGTCACTTCCGGGGGCGGGCATTTCGCCTCTCACTGGGAGTTGGTAGATGGGATGGCCCGTTCTATGGTTGCCTAGCAACCAGCAATAGACACGGAGGCGAGATTAGTACACACCTGGGGACATCCAGTGGCTGTTATTTAAGATTAAGTTGTGGATCACGCCAGCCCGGGTATAAGCACCATTGAGGGGATAGCAGTGGATTTTAAAATATGATCTAATGTGCATTAGAAGCATTGTTTTGAAACAGGTTAATCCCGCCCTTATTGTGATGTCAGGTGGGCGTCGATGATTGAATGGTGGGTATGTAAGGGGCCGGTGAGGCATGGTCAGATAGGCTGATGGTTTCTTTATGTGATGGCAGGACGGCTGCTAAATGATGTTTATGTCTCCTGATGACGGTCTGCAATGACCGAAAACGTTTGAGTTTACCTTTTGGATTATCTGAATGGACTGTATTACACAGTCTTGTAACGCTGTCTGGATAATAAACCTTTGCTAAATACTTTATAAGAAAAGACTGGTGAGTGCTCCATTCTTTTGTGTCTATATATATATATATATATATATATATATATATATATATATATATATATATATATTGTGTATGTATATATAACGTTATAATGAAAGCTGAGGTATTGTTCCTCATTTTCATGTGCTGAGAGCGCTGTGTGAGAAAGTTTGGGTCAGCCCTGACAAAATGGTTTCAAATCCTTATGAGGATTCTGATTGTTTATTTATTTTCCCACCATGGACAGAATAAAGTGGGAGTCCTGTCACAAATACAGTGGATCGTATGCAGGAAGCTACTTTATATTCTAGTTATGTGTCCAAGACTACGTTAGTCCTGCCATTACATGTGCATAGGGGAGTAGTAGTATTCAAATATGGTCGGGTACCTTGTCATCCGATGTAGATACCCTGGGGAGAAATGGGATACTCCTTATGTTGGGTCATATCAAGGACATTGCAGCATACTTTCGTGCGACTGCAAGGGATATAGGACTCTTGGGTTCACGGGCCAATTCCATGGCGGTCTCGGCTAGGAGGGCGTTGTGGATTCACCAATGCAATGCTGATGCTGACTCCGATAAGAACGGGAGTCTCTTCCCTATGAATGTGAAGCCTGGTTTGGTGATGGCCTAGTGAATTTCATCTCGACAGCTGCCGCTGGTAAGTCCGCCTTCTTGCCCTATGTTCCCTCACTATGGATGATGACACTAGTGATGAGCACCGGAAATTTTTCGGGTTTTGTGTTTTGGTTTTGGGTTCGGTTCCGCGGCCGTGTTTTGGGTTCGAACGCGTTTTGGCAAAACCTCACCGAATTTTTTTTGTCGGATTCGGGTGTGTTTTGGATTCGGGGTTTTTTTTCAAAAAACCCTAAAAAACAGCTTAAATCATAGAATTTGGGGGTCATTTTGATCCCAAAGTATTATTAACCTCAATAACCATAATTTCCACTCATTTTCAGTCTATTCTGAACACCTCACACCTCACAATATTATTTTTAGTCCTAAAATTTGCACCGAGGTCGCTGGATGACTAAGCTCAGCGACCCAAGTGGCCGACACAAACACCTGGCCCATCTAGGAGTGGCACTGCAGTGTCACGCAGGATGGCCCTTCAAAAAACTACTCCCCAAACAGCACATGACGCAAAGAAGAAAAAAAGAGGCGCAATGAGGTAGCTGTGTGACTAAGATAAGCGACCCTAGTGGCCGACACAAACACCTGGCCCATCTAGGAGTGGCACTGCAGTGTCACGCAGGATGGCCCTTCCAAAAAACACCCCCCAAACAGCACATGACGCAAAGAAAAAAAGAGGCGCAATGAGGTAGCTGTGTGACTAAGATAAGCGACCCAAGTGGCCGACACAAACACCTGGCCCATCTAGGAGTGGCACTGCAGTGTCACGCAGGATGGCCCTTCCAAAAACTACTCCCCAAACAGCACATGACGCAAAGAAAAATTAAAGAAAAAAGAGGTGCAAGATGGAATTGTCCTTGGGCCCTCCCACCCACCCACCCTTATGTTGTATAAACAGGACATGCACACTTTAACCAACCCATCATTTCAGTGACAGGGTCTGCCACACGACTGTGACTGAAATGACGGGTTGGTTTGGACCCCCACCAAAAAAGAAGCAATTAATCTCTCGTTGCACAAACTGGCTCTACAGAGGCAAGATGTCCACCTCATCATCATCCTCCGATATATCACCGTGTACATCCCCCTCCTCACAGATTATCAATTCGTCCCCACTGGAATCCACCATCTCAGCTTCCTGTGTACTTTGTGGAGGCAATTGCTGCTGGTCAATGTCTCCACGGAGGAATTGATTTTAATTCATTTTAATGAACATCATCTTCTCCACATTTTCTGGATGTAACCTCGTACGCCGATTGCTGACAAGGTGAGCGGCGGCACTAAACACTCTTTCGGAGTACACACTTGTGGGAGGGCAACTTAGGTAGAATAAAGCCAGTTTGTGCAAGGGCCTCCAAATTGCCTCTTTTTCCTGCCAGTATAAGTACGGACTGTCTGACGTGCCTACTTGGATGCGGTCACTCATATAATCCTCCACCATTCTTTCAATGGGGAGAGAATCATATGCAGTGACAGTAGACGACATGTCCGTAATCGTTGTCAGGTCCTTCAGTCCGGACCAGATGTCAGCATCAGCAGTCGCTCCAGACTGCCCTGCATCACCGCCAGCGGGTGGGCTCGGAATTCTGAGCCTTTTCCTCGCACCCCCAGTTGCGGGAGAATGTGAAGGAGGAGATGTTGACAGGTCGCGTTCCGCTTGACTTGACAATTTTGTCACCAGCAGTTCTTTAAACCCCAGCAGACTTGTGTCTGCCGGAAAGAGAGATCCAAGGTAGGTTTTAAATCTAGGATCGAGCACGGTGGACAAAATGTAGTGCTCTGATTTCAACAGATTGACCACCGGTGAATCCTTGTTAAGCGAATTAAGGGCTCCATCCACAAGTCCCACATGCCTAGCGGAATCGCTCTGTGTTAGCTCCTCCTTCAATGTCTCCAGCTTCTTCTGCAAAAGCCTGATGAGGGGAATGACCTGACTCAGGCTGGCAGTGTCTGAACTGACTTCACGTGTGGCAAGTTCAAAAGGTTGCAGAACCTTGCACAACGTTGAAATCATTCTCCACTGCGCTTGAGACAGGTGCATTCCACCTCCTATGTCGTGCTCGGTTGTATAGGCTTGAATGGCCTTTTGCTGCTCCTCCAACCTCTGAAGCATATAGAGGGTTGAATTCCACCTCGTTACCACTTCTTGCTTCAGATGATGGCAGGGCAGGTTCAGGCGTTTTTGGTGGTGCTCCAGTCTTCTGTACGTGGTGCCTGTACGCCGAAAGTGTCCCGCAATTCTTCTGCCCACCGACAGCATCTCTTGCACGCCCCTCTCGTTTTTTAAATAATTCTGCACCACCAAATTCAAGGTATGTGCAAAACATGGGACGTGCTGGAATTTGCCCATATTTAATGCACACACAATATTGCTGGCGTTGTCCGATGCCACAAATCCACAGGAGAGTCCAATTGGGGTAAGCCATTCTGCGATGATCTTCCTCAGTTGCCGTAAGAGGTTTTTAGCTGTGTGCGTATTCTGGAAAGCGGTGATACAAAGCGTAGCCTGCCTAGGAAAGAGTTGGCGTTTGCGAGATGCTGCTACTGGTGCCGCCGCTGCTGTTCTTGCGGCGGGAGTCCATACATCTACCCAGTGGGCTGTCACAGTCATATAGTCCTGAGCCTGCCCTGCTCCACTTGTCCACATGTCCGTGGTTAAGTGGACATTGGGTACAACTGCATTTTTTAGGACACTGCTGAGTCTTTTTCTGAGGTCTGTGTACATTTTCGGTATCGCCTGCCTAAAGAAATGGAACCTAGATGGTATTTGGTACCGGGGACACAGTACCTCCAACAAGTCTCTAGTTGGCTCTGCAGTAATGATGGATACCGGAACCACGTTTCCCACCGCCCAGGATGCCAAGGCCTCAGTTATCCGCTTTGCAGCAGGATGACTGCTGTGATATTTCATCTTCCTCGCAAAGGACTGTTGGACAGTCAATTGCTTGGTGGAAGTAGTAAAAGTGGTCTTACGAGTACGACTTCCCCTCTGGGATGACCATCGACTCCCAGCAGCAACAACAGCAGCGCCAGCAGCAGTAGGCGTTACACGCAAGGATGCATCGGAGGAATCCCAGGCAGGAGAGGACTCGTCAGAATTGCCAGTGACATGGCCTGCAGGACTATTGGCATTCCTGGGGAAGGAGGAAATTGACACTGAGGGAGTTGGTGGGGTGGTTTGCGTGAGCTTGGTTACAAGAGGAAGGGATTTACTGGTCAGTGGACTGCTTCCGCTGTCGCCCAAAGTTTTTGAACTTGTCACTGACTTATGATGAATGCGCTGCAGGTGACGTATAAGGGAGGATGTTCCGAGGTGGTTAACGTCCTTACCCCTACTTATTACAGCTTGACAAAGGCAACACACGGCTTGACAAATGTTGTCTGCATTTCTGTTGAAATACTTCCACACCGAAGAGCTGATTTTTTGGGTATTTTCACCAGGCATGTCAATGGCCCTATTCCTCCCACGGACAACAGGTGTCTCCCCGGGTGCCTGACTTAAACAAACCACCTCACCATCAGAATCCTCCTGGTCAATTTCCTCCCCAGCGCCAGCAACACCCATATCCTCCTCATCCTGGTGTACTTCAACACTGACATCTTCAATCTGACTATCAGGAACTGGACTGCGGGTGCTCCTTCCAGCACTTGCAGGGGGCGTGCAAATGGTGGAAGGCGCATGCTCTTCACGTCCAGTGTTGGGAAGGTCAGGCATCGCAAACGACACAATTGGACTCTCCTTGTGGATTTGTGATTTCGAAAAACGCACAGTTCTTTGCTGTGCTTTTGCCAGCTTGAGTCTTTTCATTTTTCTAGCGAGAGGCTGAGTGCTTCCATCCTCATGTGAAGCTGAACCACTAGCCATGAACATAGGCCAGGGCCTCAGCCGTTCCTTGCCACTCCGTGTGGTAAATGGCATATTGGCAAGTTTCCGCTTCTCCTCCGACAATTTTATTTTAGATTTTTGAGTCCTTTTTTTACTGATATTTGGTGTTTTGAATTTTACATGCTCTGTACTATGACATTGGGCATCGGCCTTGGCAGACGACTTTGATGGCATTTCATCGTCTCGGCCATGACTAGTGGCAGCAGCTTCAGCACGAGGTGGAAGTCGATCTTGATCTTTCCCTATTTTTGGAACCTCAACATTTTTGTTCTCCATATTTTAATAGGCACAACTAAAAGGCACCTCAGGTAAACAATGGAGATGGATGGATACTAGTATACTTATGGATGGACAAGCGACTGCCGACACAGAGGTAGCTACAGCCGTGGACTACCGTACTGCGTCTGCTGCTATATAGACTGGATGATAATGATATAAAAAAATATATATATATATCACTACTGCAGCCGGACAGGTATATATTATATAATGACGGACCTGCTGGACACTGTCAGCACTGCAGACTCCTAAAGTAAGCTACTAGTATCAAGAAGATAGAAAAAAAAAAACACCACAGGTAGGTGGTATACAATTATGGATGGACGAGCGACTGCCGACACAGAGGTAGCTACAGCCGTGGACTATCGTCAGGGCCGGCGCTTCCACTAGGCAGCTTTAGGCAGCTGCCTATGAGCGCAGGGAACTGAGGGGGCGGCACACTGAGGCTGTCAGGAGCCCTGGTCATTCTAGTGGTTAGACCCCCTCCCTGTATCCCCCATGAAATAGCAGGCCAGCAGCAGCAGGGTACCAGGCGGCATGGACATTGGACACACTAGTAGCAGCGCTGCGGGGGTAGTCCTGCAACGCTACTAAACCAAGTGACAGCAACTGATGCTTTTTGGCCATTCCAGGCCACTATACCCTACTCAGTGTCTCGGGATCCACCACCGTTTTTCTTTAATTCACCACCTCTCTGCAGAAGATATGCAGTGGCAGCAGAGAGGTGGTTTCCCCCTCGGCCGTTCCCGTTCCCGTGTCCCCTCTCTACCGGCTCCATAGACTGCTGCTTTGGATTTTTTTGATGCTTTTGTGTTTAAGGGGGCGTGGCCACATAAGACGTGATTAGGCCACGCCCCCCGACATTACCAGTTCTCCCCGCGGTCTGTCTGTGGCTCTGCCTGGCCTGCCTGCTCTTTGGGAGACTCCTGTGATCAGAGCTGGAGGTAACTACTGTGGTAGTGCCAGGTGTGTGCCTCCAATATGAGTGTGTGTGCCTCTGTCCCAGTATGAGTGTCAGGGTGTGTGTGTGTGTTTCAGTGTGTGCCTCTGCCTCAGTATGAGTGTCAGTGTGTGTGTCTCCGTATCAGTGTGTGTGTTTCAGTACGAGTGTGTGTGCCTCTGCCTCAGTATGAGTGTCAGTGTGTGTGTCTCCGTATCAGTGTGTGTGTTTCAATACGAGTGTGTGTGCCTCTGCCTCAGTATGAGTGTGTGTGTGTGTGTGTGTGTGTGTTTCAGTGTGTGCCTCTGCCTCAGTATGAGTGTCTCCGTATCAGTGTGTGTGTTTCAGTACGAGTGTGCGTGCCTCTGCCTCAGTATGAGTGTCAGTGTGTGTGTCTCCGTATCAGTGTGTGTGTTTCAATACGAGTGTGTGTGCCTCTGCCTCAGTATGAGTGTCAGTGTGTGAGTCTCCGTATCAGTGTGTGTGTTTCATTACGAGTGTGTGTGCCTCTGCCTCAGTATGAATGTCAGTGTGTGTGTGTGTGTGTCTCAGTATCAGTGTGTGTCTCAGTATGAGTGTCAGTGTGTGTGTCTCAGCATCAGTGTGTGTGTGTCTCTGCCTCAGTATGAGTGTGTGTGTGTGTGTGTGTGTGCCTCTGCCTCAGTATGAGTGTGTGTGTGTGTGTGCGCCTCTGCCTCAGTATGAGTGTGTGTGTGTGTGTGTGTGTGTGCGTGCCTCTGCCATAGTATGAGTGTGTGTGTGTGTGTGCCTCTGCCTCAGTATGAGTGTGTATGTGTGCCTCTGCCTCAGTATGAGTGTCATTGTGAGTGTGCGTCTGCCTCAATGTGTGTTTTTTTTTATGCTGTGGAGCCCAAAGTGTTATTTTCTTTTTTTCCTGAAAGGGGCGAATGTGTTTGTTATTATATATTCCTGTGGTGGCCAATGGCGGGGTGTTTATTTTTTATTTATTTTTTTTTTTGGGGGGGGGGGGGCGGTGGAGGCTGAAGTTTTGCCTAGGGTGCCAAAAAACCTTGCACCGGCCCTGACTATCGTACTGCGTCTGCTGCTAATATAGACTGGATGATAATGATATAAAAAATATATATATATCACTACTGCAGCCGGACAGGTATATATTATATAATGACGGACCTGCTGGACACTGTCAGCACTGCAGACTCCTAAAGTAAGCTACTAGTATGAAGAAGATAGAAAAAAAAAAAACCACCACAGGTAGGTATACAATTATGGACGAGCGACTGCCGACACAGAGGTAGCTACAGCCGTGGACTACCGTACTGCGTCTGCTGCTAGTATAGACTGGATGATAATGATATAAAAAATATATATATATCACTACTGCAGGACAGGTATATATTATATAATGACGGACCTGCTGGACACTGTCAGCAGAATGCGTTTATAGAATAAAAACACCACACGACGAGTGTTTAACTTTTTCAGGCAGACAATCACAATATACTGGTGGTCACTGGTCACTGGTCAGTCACACTGGCAGTGGCACTCTGGCAGCAAAAGTGTGCACTGTTAAATATATGTACTCCTGCTATAACTGCTCCCCAGTCTCCCCCACAATTAAGCTGTGTGAGCAGTGAGCACTCAGCACAGTCAGATATACATAGATGATGCAGCACACTGAGGCTGAGCACAGATATGGTATACTGTGTCACTGTGTATCGTTTTTTTTCAGGCAGAGAACGGATTATATTAAATAATAATAAAACTGCACTGGTGGTCACTGGTCAGTCACTAGTAAACTCTGCACTCTCTGAGTACTCCTAAGCTCCAGTAAATCAAGTGTCTCACTCTCACTATCTATTTCTATTCTAAACGGAGAGGACGCCAGCCACGTCCTCTCCCTATCAATCTCAATGCACGTGTGAAAATGGCGGCGACGCGCGGCTCCTTATATAGAATCCGAGTCTCGCGATAGAATACGAGCCTCGCGAGAATCCGACAGCGGGATGATGACGTTCGGGCGCGCTCGGGTTAGCCGAGCAAGGTGGGAAGATCCGAGTCTGCCTCGGACCCGTGTAAAAAGCGTGAAGTTCGGGGGGGTTCGGTTTCCGAGAAACCGAACCCGCCCATCACTAGATGACACATCATTGTCGGATGTAGTCATTTCGGCCCAATAGATACAGATTCCTCTTTCTTTGTAGGTAGAGGAAGGAGAAAAGGGAAGAGGTCCGCAACCTCTTCAAGATCACAGGAGAAGAGATCATCCTCTGTTTCTGCCACATCCACCGCATGACACTGTGACTCTCTTGCGGGAGCCCGCACTGGTGGGGCCACGTCTAAAACTCTTCAGTCAGTCCTGGAACGGACCTGGACCTGGGAGTTTTTATGAATAGTGTCCCAAGGGTACATACTGGAGTTTCCAGAAGTTTCCCCTCACCAATTTTTAAAATTACCGATTCTCCTCTGGACGGGGAGGTAGTATGCGACGCAATACAAAGGTTGTATCGGATCATTGGCCTGGTTTTCCCTGTCACAACAGGGAGAAAGAAGGCTTGTATTCAAGCCTCTTCGTGGTCCCGAAGCCAGACGGCTCGGTCAGACCAATCCTAAATCTGAAATCCATCAATTTCTACTTAAAAAAATTCAAATCCAAGACGGAATCTCTCAGCAGTGATTTCCAATCTGAAAAAAGGAGTTTTTTTCATGGTCTCAGTAGACATAACTGAGGCCTAATTGCTTTTTTCTCCTCATTAGGCTTACCTGAGGTTTGCAATTCAGGGTTGTCATTACCAATTTCATAGTGATGGCAGTAATGATGGTTCTCCGTCGCTAGTAAGGAGTCACTATTGCACTCTCCTGTACTTGCTCCTGTACTTTACTCACTGTTGGTCCCAACGACGCGGGTTGTCGGTTTTGGGAATAATACTAGACACAGAACTACAGAGAGTTTTTTCTTCCAAGGGAAAAGGCTCTGGAGATCCAGAGTCTGGTCAAACAAATTCCGAGACCAGCAAGAGTGTCAATTCATCAATACATTCGGTTGCTGGGAAAGATGGTTGCGGCTTACGAGGCCACTCAGTTTGGCGGGTTCCATGCCAGGGTGCTCCAGTGGGCCCTGTTGGACAAGTGGTCCTGTTCCCACCTACACATACACCGGAAGATAATCCTGTCTTCCAAGACCAGAATATCACTCCTGTGGTGGCTGCGCAGTCCTCACCTCCTAGAGGGGTGCAGGTTTGAGATCCAGGACTGGATCCTAGCAACCACGAATGCAAGCCTCCGAGGCGGGGGGGGGGGGGGCAGTCACACAGGGGAAAAACTTTCAAGGAAGATGGTCAAGTTAGGAAACTTGTCACCACATAAACGGTCTAGAGTAAAGGGCCATTTACAACGATTTTCTACAGATGAAAAGCAGAACAGCAATGGAAGAACCACAAGGGTTTTCCACTGGGCGGAAAAACATACAAGCGCTCTGTCGGTGATGTTCGTTCCAAGAGTGGACAGCTGAGAAGCAGACTTCCTCAGCAGACAAGATCTCCATCCAGGAGATGGGAGACTTCCTCCAAGTAGTCTTCGAAAAGGTGACATGTCATTGGGATTTCCTCAAGTCGGAATGATGGCATCTCGTCTCAGCAAGAAGCTTCAGAGTTCCAGGTCAAGGGACCCTAAAACAGGAACAGGGAATGCACTGGTGACACCGTGGGTGTTTTCAGTCGGTATATGTATTCCCTACGGGTTCTCTCGTTCCAAAAGTTCTGGGATCATAAAAAGGAAATTCGAGCGAGCCTCATGGTCCCAGACTGGCCAAGAAGAGCTTGGTATCCAGATCTCAGGAATTACTCATAGGAGATCCCTGGCTTTTTCCTTTGCGCGAGGACCTGTTGCGTGTATTAGGTCTTACCGTGACTATGACGACATGGCGGTTGACCGCCAAATTCTAGTCCGTAAGGGTATTCCCACGGAATTAGTTCTCCACACTTATTTGGACTAGAAAAGGGGTAACGTCTAAACTTGGGCTCGATTAAAATCGGCCTTAGCGGGTTTCTTTTAGAATAAATTGGACTCCCTTCCAGAAGTTCAGACTGTAGTGAAGGGCGTGTTGCACATCCAACCTCCATTTGTGCCCCAGTAGCACCATGGGATCTTAATGGGGTGTTGCAGTTTTTTTCAATCATATTGGTTTGAACCTTTAAGTCAGGAGGAGTGAATTTCCTCACTTGGAAAGTTGTCGTCAGGTTGGCCTTGACATACGCATACACTGGCCGATTTTCTGTAAGATATGAACGATCTCGTTCATAAATGAACGAGAACTCGTTCATATCTTTCAGTGTGGAGACTCCAGCGATGAACGATGCGCGGCCCCGCGCTCGTTCATCGCTGGTCTCCCGTCGGCTGTGCATGCAGGCCAATATGGACGATCTCGTCCATATTTGCCTGCACTTCAATGCAGCCGCGTGACGGGGGGAGTGAAGAAACTTCACTCCCCCCGTCACTGCCCCCCCGCCGCCGGGTCGCTCGTTGGCCGTATCCGCCGTCGGGCAGCTCGGCGGCGGGTCGGCCAGTGAGTAGGGCCCCTTAGCGACCTGGTCTCACAAGAGACCCTATTTGATCTTCCATGAAGATAAAGCAGAGTTGGAAACTCATCAGCCAATTCTACCGGAGGTGGTTTTCTTCTTTCCACATGTACCAACCTATGGTGGTGCCTGTGACTACCGACTCCTACGCTGAGTCAAAGTCTCTGCATGTGGTCAGAGTTTTGAAAAATTTAGGTAGCCAGAACGTCTCCATTTAGGAACACAGGCTTTGTTTGTCCTGTTTGCTCCCAATAAGATTGGGTGTCCTGCTTCCAAGCAGACCGTTGCGCGCTGGATCTGTGGTACGATTCAGTATGCTCATCTCATGGCAGGATTGCCATTACCGAAATAGGTGAAGGCCCATTCTACTAGAAAGGTGGGCTCGTCCAGGGCGGTTGACCGGGGAGTCTCGGCATTGTAACTTTGCCGAGCCGCCTTTTAGCTAACAATTTGGCTAAGTAATACAGTTTAATACCTTGGCCGAGGTTGACCTCATGTTGGGTCATTCGGTACTGCAGAGTCGTCCGCACTCTCCTGACCATTCTAGAGCTTTGGTATAACCCCATGGTTCTTGATGTGACCCCAGCATCCTCTAGGACGTATGAGAAAATAGGATTTTAATACCTACCGGTAAATCCTTTTCTCTTAGTCCTTAGAGGATGCTGGGCGCCTGTCCCAGTGCGTACTGTATCTGAAGTTATTAGTTGTAGTTACACACAGTTTGTGTTACGTTTCTTGTAAGCCGGGTGCTGCAATTGTTCATGCCGTTGGCTTGTATTCTGTGGAATGCCACGTTCTGCGGCATGTTTGAGGTGTGAGCTGGTAAGATGCTCACCGTGGTTTAACATTAAATCCTTTCCTCGAAATGTCCGTCTCCCTGGGCACAGTTCCTATAACTGGAGTCTGGAGGAGGGGCATAGAGGGGGGAGCCAGTTCGCACCCATTCAAAGTCTTAAAGTGCCCAAGTCTCCTGCGAATCCCGTCCATACCCCATGGTTCTTGATGTGACCCCAGCATCCTCTACGGACTAAGAGAAAAGGATTTACTGGTAGGTATTAAAATCCTAATTTTTAGCAGAATTTTCAGCAAATCAAGCTTAGTGAACAACCTGAAATAGTACAAAGGTAGTTTAGGTTAGCAGAGACTGAAAAATAATGTAAATGTCACAGTTATAAAAATCTTTTTTAGGGAACAAATATTAGGAACAACCTGCAGCAATGAAAAAGTCACTAGCCTGGGCGGTGAAGAACAGCCGGTGAACTACTGAAAACTTACTGATAGAACTGATAAATTAATATTAAAAATCAATGATGTTCAGAAAGGCTTACAACCACTGTCATATTTGTTTTGACCAGTCTGAACTTTCAGTGGAAGTTAAGAATTTTTTACTTGAAAGTATTACTTTGATATTGTCCAATAACTATTTTTTATTTTAATGGGGTTAATTACCTTCAACAAGTCAGAATTGCGATGGGCACAAGGTTTGCCCCCAGTTACGCAAATATTTTTATGGCCCACTGGGAAGATCAGACCATTTGGTAAACTGACAAGACACAGGGCGATCGGGCACAGGTAGTATAAGATGTAATGATATATATACAAAGAAAAAAACAAAATTGGACGATACGTGACCCTTGTTAGCGGGGATGAGAAAATAAATTTACCATTTTCTCCTATTATATACTGTCCTAGTTGGTGGTGCGCCCAGAACCAGAAAGCACACAGACTTACCATGGAAGAGAAAAGAAGGCTCTTGTGTGGGCGCACTCTTGTACAAGAAAAGTTGATTATATAATGTGAATTTAAGAAATATTTAAAACATAACTTTTAATGATAACATTAAACCATGATCACCCATCCAATAAGATCCATAAGACAAATTACAGAGTTACAAAAATGATAAAATGTTCTGGTCTCTTGTTTTTCAAAGAGTGTTCGGAAAGGTTGTAGACACTGTATTGTCATACCCCCATTTCCCCTACCTGACTCTTCAGAGGTGGAAGATCCGTAAGCCCCATCTATCTGGTGGTTACCCTCCACAGATAGCAACATTTCATTTAGAGGAATCTTTAATATACCTGCACCCATTATACTGCAGTGCAAATTTTACTATAAAGGTTTTTCTTCTATACGGGCTAGAATCCTAGACCTCATTTGAGTTCCTCTGGATAATTCTGGTGTCAGAATAATTATTGATATGGTAGTTTATTTTCAACACAGGCATTTTTTCTGTATCTTTTCTCTGTATTTATAATGAGATAATATTTTGTCTTAAACATCATGTCCTGACAGCTATATCCTTTTACTGTACATTTTACAGACAGGCCCAATATCTTTGCTTTCCACAAGAGTCGACATTTATGCTTGGTGATTTATGCATATTGTGAAAAATTTTATTCACAGGTTTATTTCTGCCACCTTGAACCACACTATATAAGCATGTATGATTACATACCTTTTTCTGAAAAATATTGTCCTCTGGGAGGTAGATTACAGTTCCAGTCCTACCCAAATTAAAGGGCAGGACACCAGGGAACCCTTTTTCATTATCTATAGGACTTCAAGTCTCTGTGTAAAACATTTTTCCGTTACGGCCAGGCTGTTTTTTCTTCCTATTGAAGCAATCCGCCTGTTGGGAATTGTGCGCATTCTATACATAAGTAGATTTTTGTTCTGCAACCATGTATTGTCGTATATCCGTTCTCTGAAAATTATTGTTGTCCGTGTGACCAACCATATTTCCAGTCCCACCCAAATTAAAGGGCAGGACGCCAGGGAGCTTTTCCTTATATTAATAGGACTCCTTGTCACGGTCTGACATATATTTCCTTGTTATAGTCAGGCCGTTCTCATATAAACAATTAGCCGGCCTCATTAGTCCATCCATTGAGGAAATTAACTTGTCACTCTGTCCACCTATTTCGTGGACTCTCATCCACGATTCACGGAGCACGGTACCACTTTCGTGGGAACTGTTGAACCGCGTCTAACGTGGAAAGCAGACCCACACATTTCCACTTACTTTACTTATTCATTTTCTTCTATCCTCTTTCATTATTTCATACTATAATTTCATATATAGGTGCACTCTCATTGGTGTACAGGCCACATAAATCTCTACTACCACACCACGCTGTCAGCGCCCAATCTCGTTCGATCTTGAAAGCTAAACAGCGTTGGGCCGGGTCAGTATCAGGAGAGGAGACTACCTGGGAATACCTGGTGTTGTAGAGCAGGAATTATTTTCCGTCTTCATGTGACAAGAGACACCAACAGCAGTATCACCACTAATTCTATTCAGCATCTCTCTACTATTGTGCTTAGCCATTTCATTTCTTGATGTTAGTTTAATGCCTTCAATTCTGTTTGAAAACATGGGATTTGTCTACCACTCAGGTATAGCATTTACACTTTGGTGACCATTATTTACCACTGAATTTAAGTGACGAGAATTGGACTTCTTTACAGTATCTCACACTTTGATGACCATAAATTACCACTGAATTTAAGTGACGAGAATTGGACTTCTTTACATTATCCTGTTTGACCACCCCCGGTCTCAATAATACAGAAACTCTGTACTGGTCAGGGGAAATGGGGGTATGACAATACAGTGTCTACAACCTTTCCGAACACTCTTTGAAACACAAGAGACCAGAACATTTTATCATTTTTGTAACTCTGTAATTTGTCTTATGGATCTTCTTGGATTTGTGATCATGGTTTAATGTTATCATTAAAAGTTATGTTTTAAATATTTCTTAAATTCACATAATCAACTTTTCTTGTACAAGAGTGTGCCCACACAAGAGCCTTCTTTTCTCTTCCATTGTAAGTCCATTTGGTAAACTGGTCAGCTGGTTGCATACCAGGTGTCATGGCAGAGTATGGAGGGGTAGCAAAGATCTAAAAAGTTCCTGTGCTTATCTGAACCTTAATGGTTTTAATATTAATTTATCCTGCTCACTCAGTAAGTCCAATATTGTCTTCCTTGAGTTGAATATCTATATAAAAAATGGGCACATATGTATAAGTCATAGACTGCCTACAGAATCTAATAGTTACATTGCAATGAAATGGCAGATCATTTTCTAACAAAGGGTTATGAGGCACAGGTTTTAAAAAAGGCACAAGAATGATTAGGGAATACGGACAGACAAACTTTTGATCAAGAAAACCCCTTCAAGTCAGACTAAAAAAATAATTGCGAATGGGTCTTCATTTCTTAGTTTAATCCACATTTTAAGAAAATAGAATCCATTTTTAAGAACAATGGGATATTCAGAAGAGAGTTAGAAATTTAAAAGGTCAGCTTCGTGGAACACATCCACAATATTAGAAAGGGTCTGGGAACCCAGACTCTGGCCTCACATTTTAAGCAAAAACATGATAAAAAAATGCCATTTAAAATTATTCTGTGGGATTAAACAAGTTATACCTACATGGAGATGTAAAAATGTAGATTTCAGACATTCACATACTAACATGAAGTGGATTTATAAATTTAAAAACACTAATCCCAAATGGCCTTAATGGAAAGTTTGAATTAAAGTGTTTCTTCTGATTCATGTTATTCTGCAATTATTATTCATTTTTTACACTCCATGTTCTGTATTCATTTTTTTAAAAATTGTATGAAATGCTGTTTTTTAATACTTACTTATTTTTATTTTCATGTGAATTTGGACTTTTATCGACCTTTTACGGACTACTCTTTTTATGGATTTTGGAGAGCTGAACCCATCAGAAGATGAGAGAGAAGAAATAATGCTAAGTAAGCCTTTTCCACACAGTTTCCATAAGAGATAATGTGGAACACATATGAAATACAGTGGAATGGATGGTGGAATGAATAAGCAATATAAGTGGTGGCTATCTTGTATCCTGTTACCGTAATATATCACTTTCGGACAATGGATTTTACAGACAGCCCCAGTAGCAGCGTTAGGAGTGGGAGGAGGCTGGTTTTATAGATGGGGTATTTATATGCGGCCTTGGACACAGCTCACCATGCATCTGATGAAGGACCAGGAGATCCGAAATGCATTAAAGGGTGATGCTGTCCCGACAAGGGGATTTGCTGAAAACATTGTCTAGTGCTATACCAGGGGTGTGCCTAACTGGTGTCCAGGACTTTTGGGGATTGTTTACATTAGCAGCTGTCCTGGTGAGATGCATGACACCTTTTAGCAAGTTCTTCAAAACTCCACCTGATGGTGGTTTGTTATGCTTTTAACTTCTAGGCACTAACTGAACAAAATAGGTTCCATCTCTCAGAGTGATGGGGCTAATGCCACTACCACAAACATAGGCATATGCACAGTACTTACAGTCAGTAAATCACAGAGTCTCACAACAAGCTTGCTGCATGCTTCCCCAGGTAGTGAGCTTTAAACCAAGCCCTAACAGAGCTCATATCTGCCTCTTACAGGTGCAGGTCCTACTTAGCCTGCTCTCAGGCTGAAGTCCTAAAGATCCAAAATGGGCCACGTGGATGGAGCCCTCCCTTCCATCTTACATCTACACCCCCAGAACCCATGTCCAACTGTTACTAAAAGCCCAAACTCTCATTAAGTCTGCTTAGCAAAACAGACATTTCCTGGGGGTTTAAAATACATAGGCCAGAAACCTGTGAGAAACATATTTTCCATTTATCACTTTACCAGTGCATTGAACACAATTAATGCATTTAAGTCTGCAGCTCCCAGCAAAGGACCCCACTACACTGCAGGTCCTACTCTATTGCTCAAAATAATTATCATGAAAATAGCTATAGCATTAGTGTTAAACTTTAGGTATGCTATCTGGTCTAATGCTCACAGCAACTTTGCTTATATAGGTGAGACCGTTTCCAACACATTTGTTGTAAAGCACCTAGGAGAACAGCTGACACAAGCCACGCCATTTTCATGGAGATCATGTACTCTAGACTCTGGGACAGCGTTAGCTGGCTAGTTAGGAGTGGGCCCAGATGGAGCCTGCACACGAGCCTCCTCCTTTCTAGAAACGCCCCTGCATAAATGCATTGATTAATACATTAATTAAAACTCCACTGTCTATTATTGTTAGTTAATACAGCGAATGCAGAGCCCCTGTGATTTCTATTTAAACAATGTGGTCACAAACTGTGTTGCATATATATATATATATATATATATATATATATACACACATAGGTGTGTGTGTATATGTATGTATGTATGTATGTGTATATATATGTGTATATATATATATATATATATATATATATATTTATTTGAAAGAGCAGTTGGACAAGGTGAAAGATGTTTAAAAGAAAGTGTACAGTACTTTCACTCGGCTATCATTTTACACTGTACTATCAGAGACCTATATAAAGATATGACCTCTGCTACAGTAATGTAATAGACTAATAAAAATACTTCTTTGTGCCTTATTTGAGTGACAAAATTAGATTCTGCTGGTTGTGTTGAACTGTTAGGTGCTTTTGGAGGTTGGTAAATAGGCAATTTATATCAGCTCCATTGAATTGAATCCTTTTGTGAGAAAGGATTGAAAGGCTTAACACTTCCGAAAGAGGCGTTTGTGTAGCTGGATAGTTCAAAAAGCTACAAAGCTGATCATAAGCGTGTTAACAAACAAATATCTAACTTGTACTTCTATAAATAAACCAAAAACCTTTTCTTAGCTTGTAAAAACTTACTATAACCTGGCCCTCGAAGGAAACAAAACTGGCATTTAAATAATTGTTTAAAAAAATTGTAAAATGTAATACTGTAAGTTTCTAATTAGTATTTTTCCAGTGAAAGAAATTAGAAATTGCAGTCAGAATTTAAACCAAATGGCACATTGATGCTACAGTAGTTTTCTTTTAATGCTCTTTGTAAACATACCCTTGTCTTGATATAATTTATGGATATTGAACAAGGGATTTTGGTTGGAAACAAATAGCAGTTTTACTCTGTAACCCAACCATAAAACATTGCAGGATATTACACATGCTTTTGAATATTGTGGTTTCTATTCCTAAATGGCACATTGACACTTTTGTAAGATGTATTAGATTTTTTTTTACAACTGAGTGCTTACAGCGTAGGTATTTCACATCTTTATTACTTAAAAATAATAAAATATCCATGTAATTCGCTGGCTGCAAGAACTGGAATATAATGTAATGTATGAATTTTTCATTCCAGCTCACTAAAGATTGATTATAGATATCCATCTACAATTCAGCAGTTCTTCCTACATGTTTTATTCAGGTTGTAACATTTAAAGGGAAAACTACACTGTGTAGGCTGGTGATATTAAGTCATGGCATACAATTCATAAAATGCAGTGGCAGAGAGTTTTGAAAAGGTTATAAGATGAATACAAGCCGAAACGTGTGAGTCTGTGGATGGCCAGGATAGAAATACATTGATGTGGTTGGATTAATGCTCCAGCAAAGGTCATTTATTTGATGAAAAAAGGTTGGCTTATTGATACATTGAATTGTATAAGGCATTGAAAAAAACATCAAACTTTAATCTTGTTTTGCACATGGTAGACACAGTGTATGTTTTATACTGAGTCAGGAACCTCAGTAAGCACCAGTAAGACTGTTAGCACTCTAACTATGGTCAGAGTGCCGTAATTTTAATACTCAGATGTATACCCCAATACCACAATACTGCCACCACTGCCACCACCAAAGGTAACTACTCAAAAGGGGTCACCAGTCCCCTAACACTATATACTGTATAACAATTAATACAGTTCATAGTATACACTCTAGCAGTCTAATCTTCTCAAAAAGACTGGATTCTGAAGCATATACCATATGAAAGACTAACAAAGAACACTTTATTTACACAAGGGTACAATACCTATGAATAAAGATGTGTTACAAAGAAAAACAGTTACAAAGTTCATACATGAGTTTGCAATTTCAAAATAGAAATAGGAAAATAACTTACAGATAACACACACAGACCTGTGCTAAAGAGACACAGCAGAAAATGATTGAACAGCCTCCCGACCAGATTCATTCTCCAGGAGTTGAACAACATCTAATACTCAGAGTAAAGCTCTAACCATTGTGTGGAACACTCTGAAAGAAGGTCCAGATGCTAATAGGAGAGAAGAAATTGCACCTACAGTATGTAAGAATTATTGTGTCCCAACTTAGGGGGTAATTCAGAGCTGATCGCAGCAGCAAATTTGTTAGCAGTTGGGCAAAACCATGGCCCTCATTCCGAGTTGTTCGCTCGCAAGGCGATTTTAGCAGAGTTACACACGCTAAGCCGCCGCCTACTGGGAGTGAATCTTAGCTTCTTAAAATTGCGAACGATGTATTCGCAATATTGCGATTACAAACTACTTAGCAGTTTCAGAGTAGCTTCAGACTTACTCGGCATCTGCGATCAGTTCAGTGCTTGTCGTTCCTGGTTTGACGTCACAAACACACCCAGCGTTCGCCCAGACACTCCTCCGTTTCTCCAGCCACTCCTGCGTTTTTTCCGGAAATGGTAGCGTTTTCATCCACACGCCCATAAAACGCTGTGTTTCCGCCCAGTAACACCCATTTTCTGTCAATCACATTACGTTCGCCGGAGCGAAGAAAAAGCCGTGAGTAAAAAAACTATCTTCATAGCAAAATTACTTAGCGCAGTCGCAGTGCGAACATTGCGCATGCGTACTAAGCAGAAAAACGCTGCGATGCGAAGAAAATTACCGAGCGAATGACTCGGAATGAGGGCCAATGTGCACTGCAGGTGTGGGAGATATAACATTTGCAGAGAGAGTTAGATTTGGGTGGATTATTTTGTTTCTGTGCAGGGTAAATACTGGCTGCTTTATTTTTAGACTGCAATTTAGATTCCAAATTGAACACACCTCACCCAAATCTATCTGTCTCTGCACATGTTATATCTGCCCCCCCTGCACTTCACATGGTTTTGCCCAACTGCTAACAAATTTGCTGCTGCGATCAACTCTGAATTAGGCCCTTAATTCAAACCCCTTTTAACTTATAATTTTATAAGATATTTAACAAAAACATAATACCACGTTGGTCATAGACTTACGCACAGTTTGATATAACAATATCACACATGCACTGGCTGGTATTCTACATATATGTATAAATAAAAATAATATAAAAAAACAAAAAAACAAAAAACCCCCATCAAGCGTGACGGGATTATTGTCAAGCTAAATAGATGCCTTTACAGTATAGCTAACTTATTGGAGGTCAAAGGTAGTCATCATGGAGAAAATATGTTCCAACCCTAAATTAATGTAGATGCCAAACAAACAGAAGGCTTTATATGCACTTGATGTGCTGAACAGTAGTTAGTAAAATTCAAAGACCTGTATATCAATAATCAGGACTCCAAATGCAGCAGAATATCAGTAAAGCAGCTATCACTTAAATTAATGTAATTTTCTCCATATTAAGTCTATTTTCGGTATATGTTAGTGGATGTTTATAGATAAGTTACTGTACAGTTATTATCTCTTTTTGGTGCTATTCCTGGCCAGGCCATATTTATTTTTAGAGTATATAGCGTGGAGAATATAGATAGCTCTGATACTCCTTCCCCTTGCTGGGCAATATGTCAGTGTGAATAATCATTCACCTCCCGGCTATTAATGCTTGTCGACGTGCAGCTTTGCACATGTCCCTGCAGCCGACTGGGTCCCGGCATCTGTACAATGTAGTTCACAGATACCAGAACTGGCACATGCGCCAGTAGAGGTGATGGTACTGTGCATGCACAAACCCCTGTGTTATATGGACTGCATCAGCTGCAGTCCATATTAGCTGACCCGAAAGGCAGAGAGTGGCTTTCTACAGGAGGCCAGCTCTCTGCTAATCGCAGCCCGGTCTGGCAGTCCCAGTGGGAGGAAACACCTGCCTGTAGTGTCTCTGGCTGGCAGGTAGGACTGCCAATAGGAAGTCACTGCAAGTCTCAGTGAAGCTAGTGCAGTCTCACGGACTGTATCTGGCTTCATAAACTCTGTGCTAAAGGGGCGGATTTTACCTGGGGGGCTGCAGTCCTGCAGCCCATAGGCAAAATCCACCACTGGCAGCTTTATACGGTGAGAGAGTGATCCGAGTAGTGTATCCCATTGAGAGAGCAGAAGTACCAGCTGGAGCTCAATAGTACAGTCCTTTTTACGCTTAGCTCTGCCTTAGGACACAATCAGCAGCTTCCACATAAAGTTTTGACTGTGTGGAGTTTGTGTTTTCTCCCCATGCTTGAATTGGTTTCTGCCGTGGACACTGGATTCCTCCCATAATGCAAAAATATTCTGGTAAGTTATTGTGCTCCCGACAAAAAATTAAATGTACTGTGTGTGTGTGTGTGTGTGTACATGTATTTAGGACATACTAGTGGTTCTTATCTGCCAAATTCTATGTTTCTATGTAGATAGATAGATAGATAATTGAGTATTATGAAGGGATAAGTCTCTGTTTTTTCCCCACAATCCCAAAAATAAAAAAATAAAAATGAACCCTATTGTGTATGTGTGTGTGTACACAGTAGCACCGAGAGGGGGGGGGGGGGGGGGGGAGCAGGTACTAATTACCCAGACCTGGGCTGCTTGATGGGCCCAGGTGCACTCCACCCCCTCCCCCAGGAGTATACCTATGGCTGGACACTATATTTCCGGTGATATCTTCGGGAAGATGGCACTGCACATTAAAAGCAAAAAGTCTGGCACTGTGCTAGAGTCTTTTCTCTCTGGTGGCCAGCATCATCTTCCCAAATATCACTGGGAAAACAGAGCTGGCCAAGGAGAAGGGACACACTTCCTCATCAAGTAAGGTAAGAAGCGGGTGCACCCCCCCCCCCCTCCCCCTGTTCCCTGTGTTAAAATGGTGCCCCCCCCCCCCCCTTGTAGAACGTGCGGGTCCTGCAACTGTTTTATTTTTACATTATTTAATATTAACATGCATTGCCACTCCCACTCGGGGCATGGCTCTCTACGCCCTTGTGTGTACATGTGGTAGGGAATATAGGGGGTAATTCAGAGTTGATCGTAGCTGTGCTAAATTTAGCACATCTACGATCATTTACTCTGACATGCGGAAGGGGGGGGGGGGTGGACACTCTGTACAGGGCTAGTCCTCCCGCATGTCATGCCCTATCCCCCCCCATCCCCTGCACAGGTACAAAAGCATTGCATGGTGGCAATGCTTTTGTACCTGATGAGTAGTTCCCTGCCTGTGCAGCCCCTGCACGCTGGCAGGGAGGTACTGGCCACGTCCCGGGTCGTAACGGCTGCATGTGATGTCACACAGCCGCCGCGGCCTGCCCCCCCATGGTCCAGACATGCCTCTGTTGTCCGCACCGTGCCCCGTCAACGGCATTCTAATGCCGTTGGCACGCCCCCTCCCGCCTCGCGACTGCCTCTGCTTGTCAGGCAGAGGCGATCGCAGCCAGTGAGATGCTGATAGCATCTCACTGGGCTCCTGGGGTGCGAACGCGCAGTGCGGATGCTGTGCGTGCGTACTCCATATAGTAATTCAGACTGTGATCGCTGCAGCGATACAGTCTGAATTACCCCCTTAGATTGCAAACTTCATTGGGGTAGGGACTGATGTGACTGGCCTAATACATTAGCCTTAATCTGCCTTCCAGTTTCTTTGCTCACATAGGGGGTAATTCAGATCTGAATGCTGGGCTGCGATCAGGTGGTCGCCGCCTACAGGGCAGGGTAAAAGTGTTGTGTAGGTGTGCGATCGCTTTTTTAGCATAGCTGCACAAACATCAGTTTGTGCAGTCTCTGCTCAGCCCAGGACTTACTCTGCCGCTGTGATGGATTACTGGTGATCGTGGCCGAAGCTGACGTCAGACACCCTCCCTCCAACTGCCTGGTCCCACCTGCGTTTCTCCCGACACTCCTTTAAAACAGTCAGTTGCCACCCACAAACGGCCTCTTCCTGTCAATCACCTTGCGATCGCACCTGCGATCGCTTTTTTTGCACCAGCCCGTCGCTAGGCACCGATGCCCACTGCAGTCGTCTGACGGGCTGGCGCATTGCAGTGCATACACATGTGCAGTTCAGATCTGATCGCCCGCTGTGCGAAAACGCACAGCAGCGATCAGGTCTGAATTACCCCCTTAATCAGTTGTTGATAACAAAACCTCTGCTTGCCTACCAATAGAATGGTGTAGAAGCTCAAACCTCCTGTCTCTTATTATTCTATTAATTTGGGGATTTGAAGTTCGATTTAGGTTCGATTTGCAAATTAAATGTTAGTAAATGAGGGGATTAAATATTCAACTATGGTAAAACATTGATTACACTGATAGTAACACTTTAAATTAATCTAGACATAAATTGTATGTACACATATTATATTCAAGCTTTTCTTCTGAAAAATGCTTAACACTAGTCTATTTCTGTAATAATACTTAATGGCAGGTTTACTTTATAGATAATACTATTTCTTTAGGAACTAAACTAAAAATATAACCCAATTATGTTGAAGTGTTATATTGTAGTAAATTCCCCATGTGTGAAAGAGGTAACTACTGTAGATATTGTATTGTTGCTGTAACTTGGTTTTGCAATATAAGACCTCGATGAGTGATGCTGATATAAGCATCTTTCTAAAAGGGTGTTATTGGGCTGTTTATTAATAGAATTATGGACAAAGAGAGGAATCTACCAACTGCACAGGTCTGGGTGTAGTATCAAATGTAAATATAATGATCAATATATCAGTACAACTAATTTGTCTAAATGTCGGTAGGTATGTGATACCAATACTTTAAAGAAATGGTGGTGCTCCCTGCGAGTGATTAAGTAGCATGTACACAAAAAACACATGCAGACACGGTGTGAGACTCTCACGGGTGGGAGCACTCTTATGGAACTGATATTTACAGTCCGGATACAGTAGACATAAGGAATTCTTTGTAAAGCGTAATTTTTAATTTTTTAATGCAATATAAAATTGAAGTAAACAAAATACTCCAAAACCATTTAAAAGGCGATATATAGACACAAGAAATGTAGACACCGAAACATGAATATAAAAAGATATACAGGTTCAAATGGATCTCTTGTTCATAAATGTAGGTATAAGGTATTGTTTGGTAACCACGTGCAGAAAGGCAGACAAGGCTACAAGGGTGTTTTGAGAATTCTGCTGCCCCCATTTGCGTTGGCATTGGATGCGGGGTGAGAGATTCTTAGTCGCACCACCCAATAGAAAATCAGAGATGGTGTCAAGGTTAATGCGAGAATATTCGTTTCTGCTTTCGGCTGATGGTATTAAGCCAGCGCAGCTGATGAGTGAATTACTGACATGCAGGCAACCCTGACACTGAAAATATAGAAGATGGGGGTGATAGATTATTTTGGAGTAAAATCCAGCATTTTGCACCTCATCCGGCTATTAAATTAGTGCTTAGCAAGTGGCAATCTGAGATAATGTTGATTAATACAGTGTAACAAATGCAAGTGGAGACTGTGTGACACTACCATTCACAAAGTAACTTCAATATTACCAGATGAAATACACTGTGTGGACATTTCAGGAATGCGGTGGAGAGTATAAAACACATAATGAGCACAATAGCCCAGCTGACTAAACGGGATGCAGTTAATTTGTCCGCTGCCGTGATCCCGACAGTCAGGATACCGACACCGGAATCCCAACAGCCGACAATGCCGACAACTGGAATCCTGGCGTACACTCATGGATGAGCCCACAAGGAGACTCTTTGTGCTCGCCCCACTGCCGGCATACTGACAGCTGGGATCTATGTTTCCTATACCATTGAGAATACAAATGCTTTAATCATAACTGTGTCGGTAGCAAAGAGATAGGGCGAGGCACATTAACTCACTGTTTTCTGCCCTAGGAGTACAGGTATACAGTCAGTTAATCACATGACCATGGGTTTGCTGTTGCATGAGCGTAGAATGCTCAAGGAGTGATAGCAAAGTTTACCATTATACAGAATCTGTACAGTCAGTGAGACCACCTTTAAGCTCCTTTATGTACGTTTTGCTGGGATGGGGTCGGGGAGTAGAAGTCCTTACAGTATAGCTACTGTATCCAGACTGTAAATATCAGTTCCACAAGAGTGCTCTCACCCGTGAGTCTCGCACCGTATCTGTACTTTTTTTGTATTAATAGAATTACTCTGCTGTGATTGTAATTTGTAATTTTTTATTTCAATGTGATATTTTATGGATTACAGTTAAGGTGGTGATGCATCAAACAGTGATAGGAGTGTAGACATGCCTGATTAAATCCAATAAACTTTTAATAATTTACAGCAAATGTTTATGGGTCAAACAGTGTCAATTTTGTGCATATTGGCCCACTTTGGTTACTCCCACAGGAGATCCCAGAGAGGATGTAACTTGGTTTTGCAATATAAGACGAGTGCGATGAATGATGCTGTTATAAACATCTATCTAAAAAGGGTGTTTTTTTAGAAATGAGCGGGTTCGGTTCCGTGAGAACCGAACCCTACCAAACTTCACTATCCGAGCCCGTATCCGAGTGAGGCTCAGGTTTTCACGCCTTACTCGGAAACCAGAACGAGGCAAAATGTCATCATCCCGCTGTCGGATTCTCGTGGGGTTTGGGTTCCATATAAAGGAGCCGCGCGTCGCCGCCATTTTCACTCCGGCATTGGAGAGTGTAGAGAGAGGACGTGTCTCCTGCATCAGTTCAGTGGTAGTGTCTTGTGCTGCATCAGTCCAGTCACAGTGGTGGTGTCCTCTGCTGCCATATGTCCAGTGCTGCTATACAAGTCCAGTCCAGTGGTGCTGTGTTGTGCTGCATCAGTCCAATGGTGGTGTCTTGTGCTGCATCAGTCCAGTCACAGTGGTGGTGTCCTCTGCTGCCATATGTCCAGTGCTGCTGTACAAGTCCAGTCCAGTGGTGCTGTGTTGTGCTGCATCAGTCCAGTCCAGTGGTGGTGTCTTGTGCTGCATCAGTCCAGTCACCGTGGTGGTGTCCTCTGCTGCCATATGTCCAGTGCTGCTGTATAAGACCAGTCCAGTGGTGCTGTGTTGTCCTGCATCAGTCCAGTGGTGGTGTCTTGTGCTGCATCAGTCCAGTCACAGTGGTGGTGTCCTCTGCTGCCATATGTCCAGTGCTGCTGTATAAGTCCAGTCCATTGCAGTGGTGCTGTGTTATCCAGCATCAGTTCAGTGGTGGTGTCCCTGTGCTGCTGTATATGTCCAGTGGTACTGCCGTATATGTCCAGTGATACTGCCGTATATGTCCAGCGGTACTGCCGTATAAATCCAGTGATACTGACGTATAATTCCAGTTTTACTGGCGTATAAATTCAGTCCAGTGATACTGCCGTAAATGTCCAGTGGTACTGCCGTATAATTCCAGTGGTACTGCCGTATAATTCCAGTGGTACTGCCGTATAATTCCAGTGGTACTGTCGTATAATTCCAGTGGTACTGTCGTATAATTCCAGTGGTACTGGCGTATAATTCCAGCGGTACTGGCGTATAAATCGAGTCCAGTGATACTGCCATATAATTCCAGTGATACTGCCATATATGTCCAGTGGTCATGCCGTATAAATCCAGTGGTACTGGCGTATAAATCCAGTCCAGTGATACTGCTGTATATGTCCAGTGGTACTGCCGTATAATTCCAGTGATACTGCCGCATAATTCCAGTGATACTTCCATATCTGTCCAGTGGTACTGTCGTATAATTCCAGTGGTACTGCCGTATAATTCCAGTGGTACTGCCGCATAAATCCAGTGATACTGCAGTATAATTCCAGTGGTACTGCCGTATAAGTCCAGTGATACTGCCGTATAAGTCCAGTGATACTGCCGTATAAGTCCAGTGATACTGCCGTATAAGTCCAGTGATACTGCCGTATAAGTCCAGTGATACTGCCGTATAAGTCCAGTGATACTGCCGTATAAGTCCAGTGATACTGCCGTGTATGTCCAGTGATACTGCCGTGTATGTCCAGTGATACTGCCGTGTATGTCCAGTGATACTTGTTAGGGTCTCCTGCCCTGTGCTGCCACGTCGTCATGGCAACCGGGAGACAAGTGCTAGTGGAGTAACCTGAGCGCAGCTGATACTCCGGTTCGGGTCTTTTGCTGTGCAGTGGTTATAGGCTCTGTGCACGGCAGGGGATCCGGTGCTGGTTTTTGTGCTCACAGTCTGTGAGGTCTGAGTGGGGCGTGGACAGCTGCACCTGCTTTATAAGGCCTCTTTTCAGAGTAAGCAGATGCTGCTGAATCTTTGTTGGTTAGTCAGTTCATGAAAGTTAGCCAGTACGGTGTAGCTTTGTATTTGTTTGTTGCTTACTGCAAATAGGCCTGGGGATTTGGTATTACACTCTGCCAATCCAGACCTAGCAGTAAGACTGGAGTCAGTCGTTTAGCTTGCTGGAGTTCTGTTACTACTCTGTGAACTTAGCAAGTTTGCGGCTGTATTCTAAGACTTGCCTGTCTAATCCTGTCTCACTGTGCTAGGTGTCAGGGGTCAGTTTAGTGGCAGTAAGCTAAAACCTGTGCACTGCAAGTGAGAAATAGGATTGTGGAGACTCTCCTTGTGTCTATCATTCCATCTCTGACCAAGGAGTTTACTGCCACACCCGTTGGTAACCCTTTAGGGTTTTGCTGTTGCCCTTAGCAACAGCATTTCGGGTTCTCTACGTATTAAAACACAACATCTTGCTTTTTATATCTGAGCAGTTATAATACAAGGGAGATACCCAGTTCCTTAGCCTCTGGGCTTCTCTGTTCACTTTGTGTGTATTTTGTTACCCTATCACCTTCTGTGTACGTTATGTCATATTCCCCAGTTTGTCTGTGAGTCCATTTGTTTTGCATAACAGTTCAAACACCAGTACATTCCTGCAGACACTGGAGTGCATAACAGTTCTGACACCAGTACTTTCCTGCAGGCACTGGTGTGCATAACATATTCAGCAGCCCAATACTCCTGTTGAAATTTTGTGGGAATATGGAGCATACCCCTCAAAATACGTTGCAACAGGTGGTCGATCAGGTGCAGGTCCTGACTCGACAATTTAATGATTTGTCCATTAAAATGCACACCTCCCAGGCTGCTGGCGGAGCTCCCGCAGCAGCAGCACCTGCAGGGGTTAAGGAGCCGAAAGTAAATCTCCCGGATCGTTTTTCTGGAGATCGCTCGCAGTTCTTTTGTTTCAAGGAGAGCTGCAAGCTATACTTCCGGCTTAGGCCTCAGTCTTCTGGGTCGGAGATTCAGCGGGTGGGCATAGTGATTTCCTTGCTACAAGGAGACCCACAGGTCTGGGCATATGGGTTGCAGCCTGACTGTCAGTCGCTTAAAAGTGTTGATGTTTTTTTTACGGCACTGGGCATGTTGTATGATGACCCTGACAAGACGGCCTCAGCCGAGGCTCAGATTTCGATCCTTAAGCAAGGGCGAAGGCCAGTTGAGGTTTACTGTACGGAGTTTCGGAGGTTGGCCCATGATACCCAGTGGAATGACCCAGCCCTCAGACACCAGTACCGAAGAGGTCTTTCTAACCAGATAAAGGACCAACTGGTACAATATCCCTTGCCTGATAGCTTGGATCAGCTCATGCAGTTATCCATCCGGGTGGATAGACGGCTGAGAGAGCGTAGGCTTGAAAGGGAGACTGAGATTTCCTTCCTTCCCAAGGGAACCTCAGACTCTGAGGAATTTTCTGAGGAGCCTATGCAGATTGGGGCTACCCGCCTCTCCTCGCGTGAGAAGACGCGGAGGAGACAACAGGGGTTGTGTTTGTACTGTGGGAATAAAGGTCATGTGGTAGTATCATGCCCAGAAAAGCCGGAAAACTTCAGGGCCTGAGGGTGATGGGAAATATCCTGTCAGGCCAGAAGTCAGAATTTCCCAAGAAGACTTTTATCATTCCGGTGACCTTGAAGATCCTCGGTCAAACTGTCAAGACTGAGGCCTTTGTGGACAGTGGGGCCGACGGGGTTTTTATGGACCGCCAATTCGCCCTGAAACACTCTGTTCCCTTAGTACCCTTGGCATCGGAAATTGAGATTTGTGGGTTAAACGGGGAACCATTATCCCAAGGTAAAATTACCTCTTGCACTAGCCAGATTTCTTTGTTTATTGGAGCCACACACTCTGAAAAATTGTCCTTTTATGTGACTGTCTGTACTTTTGCCCCATTGGTGTTGGGGTTACCCTGGTTAAGGGCCCACAATCCTCAATTTGACTGGGTCTCTGGGGAGATTCTTAGTTGGGGTACTGATTGTTTCAGGAGTTGCTTGAGCCTTCCAGTCAGGCTCTCGCAGCTAAGTTTGCCAGGATTGCCAGGGTGTTATGCAGATTTTGCGGACGTGTTCTCCAAAAAAGTTGCAGAGGTACTACCTCCCCATCGCCCCTATGACTGTGCCATTGATTTGTTGCCAAATGCTAAGCTTCCCAAGAGCAGGTTGTACTCCCTGTCACGTCCTGAGACTCAGGCTATGGCAGAGTACATTCAGGAGAACTTGGCTAAGGGATTTATCAGACCATCACAGTCTCCAGTTGGGTCGGGGTTCTTCTTCGTGGGTAAAAAGGACGGTTCGTTGCGACCCTGCATCGACTTCAGGGAATTGAACCGTATCACGATTAAAAACTCATACCCACTGCCTCTCATTTCGGTCTTGTTTGACCAGCTTTGTACTGCCACCATTTTTTCTAAGATTGACCTACGCGGTGCGTACAATCTAATCCGAATAAGAGAGGGGGATGAATGGAAGACTGCCTTTAATACCCACTCAGGGCATTATGAATATTTGGTGATGCCTTTTGGGCTCTGTAATGCCCCGGCAGTCTTCCAGGATTTCATGAATGATGTGCTCAGGGAATATTTGGATAGATTCTTAGTTGTATACTTAGATGACATCCTAATCTTCTCCCATTCCCTGGAGGAACATCGGAAGCATGTACGCTTAGTCCTCCAGAAACTCAGAGACCACCGGCTTGGGGCGAAGCTGGAGAAGTGCGAATTTGAAGTTCAGCAAATCGCATTTCTAGGATATATTATCTCCCCAGAAGGTTTCCAAATGGAGGGTTCCAAGGTACAGGCAGTCCTGGATTGGGTGCAGCCCACTAGTTTGAAGGCGCTTCAGCGTTTCCTGGGCTTTGCGAATTTTTATAGACGATTTATCGCTGGATTTTCGTCTATAGTGGCGCCCTTGGTGGCACTCACTAAGAAAGGGGCGGATGTTGCTCACTGGTGTTGTGAGGCTAAAGCGGCTTTTGCCCGTCTCAAAAGGGCATTTGTTACGGCCAAGGTGCTGCGACACCCAGATCCAGAGCGTCCTTTTGTGGTGGAGGTGGATGCCTCTGAGATGGGTATTGGGGCAGTGCTTTCTCAGATGGGAGTGTCTGATAATCGCCTTCATCCCTGTGCTTACTTTTCCCGTAAATTTTCGCCTGCCGAGATGAATTATGACGTGGGTAACCGGGAATTGTTGGCTATTAAGGATGCACTCGAGGAGTGGAGACACTGGCTTGAGGGGGCTAAGTTTGTGGTCTCAATTCTCACTGACCATAAGAATCTGGCATATTTAGAGTCAGCGAAGCGTCTCAATGCCAGGCAGGCACGATGGGCTTTGTTTTTTGCTCGCTTTAATTTTTTGATAACATATCGCCCTGGGTCAAAAAACATCAAGGCTGATGCGCTCTCGCGGAGTTTTGCTCCAATCCAGGAGACCACCGAGGAGCCGTTGCCCATTGTTTCCCCATCATGTATTAAAGTGGGCATTACCCAGGACCTCTTATCATTAGTCCTTAGAGCACAGGAGCAGGCTCCTCCAGACCTTCCGGTAGGTCTTTTGTTTGTGCCTCCTAGGTTAAGACAGCGAGTGTTCCTGGAATTCCATGCCAAGAAGTCGGCAGGTCACCCGGGTATTGCCAGAACTCGGGAGTTGCTATCTAGGGCGGTGTGGTGGCCCTCGGTGGCTAAGGATGTGGATCAGTGGGTTCGGGCATGTGACATCTGTGCCCGAAATAAGACTCCTAGAGGGGTTCCTGTTGGCCCATTACATCCACTCTCTATTCCATCTAAGCCATGGACCCACATTTCAATGGATTTTGTGGTGGACTTGCCTAAATCCTCGGGGATGACAGCCATCTGGGTTGTCGTTGACAGGTTTTCGAAGATGGCGCACTTCGTTCCACTGGTTGGGCTGCCATCAGCCAGACGCCTGTCTGAATTATTTATGCTGCATGTTGTGCGTCTCCACGGGTTGCCACTTGATGTGGTCTCTGACCGCGGATCCCAGTTTGTGGCCAAATTCTGGAGGGCATTTTGTTCCAATCTCCAGATTTCTGTCAGCTTGTCATCAGGCTACCATCCGCAGTCTAATGGGCAGACTGAAAGGGTGAACCAGTCCTTGGAGCAGTTCCTCAGGTGTTATGTATCCAAGTGTCAGACTGACTGGGTTGCTCATCTGTCCATGGCGGAGTTTGCCTATAACAACGCGGCTCACTCTGCTACAGGGATCTCTCCCTTCCTTTGTGTGTATGGGCATCATCCTAAGGCCAATTCTTTTGACCCCCTGGACTCCACGCCTGGTGGTTCCTCTGTGGTTTCGGTCCTTAGAGGAATTTGGCGGAAAGTGAAGAAAGCCCTTGTGTCTGTGTCATTAGTGACCAAAAGGGTTTTTGATAAGCGGAAAAGACCCTGCAGCTTCAAATTAGGAGACTTCGTCTGGTTGTCTACCAAGAATTTGAAGTTGAGACAGCCATCTCATAAGTTAGGCCCCCGGTTCATCGGCCCTTATAAGATCACCAGGGTTATCAATCCGGTGGCATTTCAGTTAGATCTGCCCCGTTCTTTGGGTATCAATAAAACATTTCATTGTTCCCTTTTAAAACGGGCGATTAGTAATCCTTCTTCCAGTGGAAGACCTTCCCCTCTTCTGATACGTGGCCAGAGGGAGTTTGTTGTTGAAAGGATTCTTGACTCCAAGGTGGTTCGGGGTCGGCTGTCATTTTTGGTGCACTGGAAGGGGTATGGCCCGGAGGAGCGGTCGTGGGTGCGCAGTTGTGATCTTCATGCCCCCAGACTGATACGCTCTTTCTTCTCGCAGTTCCCCGATAAACCCGGTGGTAGGGGTTCTTTGACCCCTCGTCAGAGGGGGGGTACTGTTAGGGTCTCCTGCCCTGTGCTGCCACGTCGTCATGGCAACCGGGAGACAAGTGCTAGTGGAGTAACCTGAGCGCAGCTGATACTCCGGTTCGGGTCTTTTGCTGTGCAGTGGTTATAGGCTCTGTGCACGGCAGGGGATCCGGTGCTGGTTTTTGTGCTCACAGTCTGTGAGGTCTGAGTGGGGCGTGGACAGCTGCACCTGCTTTATAAGGCCTCTTTTCAGAGTAAGCAGATGCTGCTGAATCTTTGTTGGTTAGTCAGTTCATGAAAGTTAGCCAGTACGGTGTAGCTTTGTATTTGTTTGTTGCTTACTGCAAATAGGCCTGGGGATTTGGTATTACACTCTGCCAATCCAGACCTAGCAGTAAGACTGGAGTCAGTCGTTTAGCTTGCTGGAGTTCTGTTACTACTCTGTGAACTTAGCAAGTTTGCGGCTGTATTCTAAGACTTGCCTGTCTAATCCTGTCTCACTGTGCTAGGTGTCAGGGGTCAGTTTAGTGGCAGTAAGCTAAAACCTGTGCACTGCAAGTGAGAAATAGGATTGTGGAGACTCTCCTTGTGTCTATCATTCCATCTCTGACCAAGGAGTTTACTGCCACACCCGTTGGTAACCCTTTAGGGTTTTGCTGTTGCCCTTAGCAACAGCATTTCGGGTTCTCTACGTATTAAAACACAACATCTTGCTTTTTATATCTGAGCAGTTCTAATACAAGGGAGATACCCAGTTCCTTAGCCTCTGGGCTTCTCTGTTCACTTTGTGTGTATTTTGTTACCCTATCACCTTCTGTGTACGTTATGTCATATTCCCCAGTTTGTCTGTGAGTCCATTTGTTTTGCATAACAGTTCAAACACCAGTACTTTCCTGCAGGCACTGGTGTGCATAACAATACTGCCGTGTATGTCCAGTGGTACGGCCGTATAAATCCAGTAGTACTGACGTATAAATCCAGTCCAGTGGTGGTGCTGTCCTGTGCTGTATATTATTTACTCCAAATAAAGGGGTTATTCATATTTAATCCAAATAATGTTTATATGGTTTGCCCTGTGTGGTGTAGAAGTACGCTCTCCTTTGCTGCATTTTGATATATAACTCCAGAAAAATAATGGAGCACAAAAATTTGGAGGATAAAATAGGGAAATATCAAGAACCACTTCCTCCTACTGCTACTGCTGCTGCTGTTGTTGCTGCTGGGAGTCGGTCGTCATCCCAGAGGGGAAGTCGGAAGACCACTTGTACTACTTCAACTAAGCAAATGACTGTCCAGCAGTACTTTGCGAGGAAGATGAAATATGACAGCAGCCATCCTGTGGCAAAGCGGATTACTGAGGCCTTGACAGCTATGTTGGTCTTGCGTCCGGTATCTGCCATTAGTGCAATGGGACTGCAGTGCCACTCCTAGATGGGCCAGGTGTTTCTGCCGCACACTTGTGTCGCTTAGCTTAGCCATCCGGCGACCCTGGTGAACCTCTTTTTTTTCTTTGCATCATGTGCTGTTTGGTGACTGGTTTTTTTAAGTGCCGTCCAGTCTGCCACTGCAGTGCCACTCCTAGATGGTCCAGGTGTTTGTGCTGCACTCTTGTGTCGCTTAGCTTAGTCATACAGCCACCTCGGTGCAACCTTTTGTCATAAAAACAATATTGTGAGGTGTGAGGTGTTCAGAATAGACTGGAAATGAATGTTATTGAGGTTAATAATACCGTAGGATCAAAATTACCCCCAAATTCTGTGATTCCATGTTTCCAAAACCAAAACACAAAACACGAAAAGTGCCCGCCGCACATCTCTAGTGTTTTTGGGCTGTGTAAATAGAATTACTCTGCTGTTTATTAATTGAATTACAATTCAAAAAAAGGAAACCCCTTCTCTTCAGTATCTCATAGAAAGGTTGAGTACCTAAAGTAGGCAAATATGCACATAATTGATACTCTTTGACCCATAAACATTTGTTGTAAATGATTCAAAGATAATTAGATTTAATGAGGTATAAAATAAATTAGGTTTATCTCATTTAAATGAAGAAGTTGTCCATAGCAACCAATCAGATTCTAGTACCTATTATTTTATAGAATGTACTTGATAAATGCTACTTCAAAGCTGATTGTTTGCTCTGGACAACTTCTTCACTCTTTTCGCTGCTTGATACATCACCCCCAAAAGTATTTTGCAGCACACATAATTATAAACAGAGCTGTTAATAATTTGATTTGCAAGACATGTTGGTAAGATGTTGCCTGCTATTTAGCAGACTTGGCTGGCTATATTTGCCACAAAATCCTATTTGCCTGGACTATCCAGAAGTCAACCAAATTTTGGGGAATTATTCTAGATCCCCAAGAGAGTAGGAAGCCCCTCGCCTCTGGGCACTCCTGAGAAGAAGGGTGGAGAGGGTGGGGGGGGGGGGGGGGGGTTCGCAAAATGGGCAAATGTGCACAAAATTGTAAATTCTTTCACCCATAAATATTTGTGTCAATTATTAAAGGGGGTTTGGATTAAATCAGGTGCAACTGTCACATGTAGTTTGTGATCGTGTTGATTTGCTTGATATATTAATAACAGGGTAGCAATATAAATTGCAGTTTGTTCCTCTACCTGTTTGACCAACTTGCTAACAGAATTCATAGACTGTTACATTTTGCAGTACTATGCAATTTAAAAGTAGCAAAATGTAAAAATACTAGAGATAAACCATTTGAATGTAGATGAGGATACTGTACCTCCTTCTATGAGATAGAAAAATGTTTTAAAGTACCCAGGCTCCAGCCTCTGTGGGCAGAGCCAGCCCTAGGCATAGGCAAACTAGGCAAATGCCTAGGGCACAAGCAGCTTATGCTGATTAAAATTATATGCCGCATGCCTATATTGTGTGTGACTGCAGCTGTACCTGCGTATGAAATGCTACATTACAGTTTATTCCTGGAAATCACTGTAACATAGCATTTCGTATTCAGATACAGCCACAGTCGGAAACAGAATATAGGCATGCCACGTATCATTTTAATCAGCAGAAGCTGCTTGTGCATACTAGTCACATAGCAATGCAAATAAAACACATTTTAGGCAAAAAACACACCCGACTTTAGTAGAGCTGCCAGCTGACTCATGCCAGGCATCTCCTGCTGCATGTCGTATTGAGACAAAATGTATGAGGACATATCTGTGAGTGCGGCCATGTGAGTGCTGTGTGTGGGTGGGTTGGTTGTGCAGTAGTGTTCGGCATATGGATAAGGGGCATTGTGTGTGTCATTATGTGTATAAAGTCATTAATAATGGGCGGCATATGTGTAAGGAGCATTATATGTATCATTATGTGTATAAACGCATTAATAATGTGCGGCATATGTGTAAGGGGCATCGTGTGTGTCATTATGTGTATAAGGGCATTACTAATATGCAGCATATGTGTAAGGGACATTATGTGTATAAGGGCATTAATAATGGTTGGCATAATGTGTAAGGTGCATTTGGTTTATAAGGACATTAATAATGTGTGTCATATGGGGACATTACTGTGTGGTATTATGTGTATAAAGGCATTACTAATGTGTGGCATTGTGTGTATAAGGTGCTCTACTGTGTGGCGTAACATATAGAAAGGGCACCACTGTGAGATGTAATGTGAATAAAGAGCAATTTGGTGTAATGTGAATAAGGGGCACTACCGTGAGGAGTAACGTATATAAGGTAAAGTGGTACTACTGTGTGATGTGACGTGAATAAGGGACAATATCACATAGTAAATGTGAATAAAGTTGCAGTACTGAGTGGCTTAATTTCAATTGGGGATACTTTTGTGTGGCCATGACCTTCCCAGGAAGAACACACTCCATTTTGGGCTGCATGCCGAATGTGTGCACTGTTCCTATTTAAAATATAAGGGGTAGGAGCACCAAAATGAGGACTGCATTGGGTGAGGGGTGATGGTGCTGAGAAAGGGGTGCAAGGTTAGAGGCAGAACTAATGGCAATGCTAGGGGGCACTTGCCAAAATCTTGCCTAGGGCATCATATTGCTTAAGGCTTGTTCTGTCTGTGGGGACCTATGCTGGCCAGAGAGGCAGTACCACACACTCAGAATGGCACAACCATGGTCCCTCTAAAAGCACAGGAGAATGCACCCATAGTGGATGGCAACACTTGGCTGCACCCAGTGGTGCAAGTAGAAATTCTTTCATAGTGGTACTGATAGTAAAAATGGGCATGGTCATGTGTCATGAGTGGCGTGGTCACATGAAACTAGAGCAGTGGCTACCTGACAATAGGGGCATGGTCACATTATGCCAAACACCGCAATGCCCAATACACATTATGCCACACACTGTAATGCCCATTACACATTATGCCAGACATTGTAACACCAATTACACATTATGCCACACACCGTAATGCCCATTACACATTATGCTACACCATAATGCCTTACATATTATACCACACACTGTAATGCCTATTACATATTATGCCACACACAGTTATGCTTTGACACCATTGTAAATGTCAAATTGCTTTCTAACAAATATCTAAAATACCCGCTCTAATATATACTGTGAATGCCTACGCATCTTATTACCATGTGCTATGAATGTGCGCTATATATCGCAAAACACTGCATCCCATAAGAGAAAACAATACCCACACATTATCTGAGTTCCAAAGCTCATTGATGTATATATTTGTTATTAAAAGGATATGTATTCAATATATCACAATGTACAGTATATATATATATATATATATATATATATATATATATATAGTTACATGGTTACAATTTACACAGTAAGCAATTAATACAAACTAATTCAAATACATACATGGCCAGCGATACTATTACCATATTTTGCTCAAATAAAGTCTCCATTCCATATCACTCTCTCTCTCTGTAAAATCATGCAGCCACTGGACAGTCAACATCTCCACCATCATCTGGGACAAAAGAACAGCCAGCTCTTGTGTCTGCAATCAGCTATATACTATGTAGTTTGGGGGAGTGCACAGACTAGTCTAGGGGAGGGAACTTTCTCATTCATGATGAGTCACTGGTCAGTTCATATGCAAGCAAGGTCCAGCCTTGATGGTGTAATTACAGGAGATAGCCACTGGTTAGGCATGCTGTCTTCCAGGAAATCCATGGTTCTAATAAGAGTGATTTTAGCTTTCATTCATTTAATCATATCTACTAATGGCAATGTGCTACAACTTAATAACAGGCATCAAATTGATATACACATTAATCTGGTTGCTTTGATACCAAACATGACATGTCCATCTTGCTTCGTTCCAATAATACACATACATGACTTTACTCCATTATATAATTTAATACATTATGATGTCTGGCGCTTGATATGTTCAATTTATGTGCTGTATGAAATATGTGTCGAATCTATCTTTGTGGCATGTCTGTGTAAATGCGTATGTTACCATATATTGCTGTACTCGCTGCACGTATTTGTAAGCTTAGCGACTCATAATGTGTGGAGTCTGTATGTTCTCTCTATGTAATATTTTTGACTTCGACACCATTTTCTGTCTCACACACAAAAATGCCCCTTATAAATTATGCCTCAGCAGTGGGCTATTGGGACTGCGTACCACTACCATATTTCTTAATGGTACTCCGTACCACTCTGTACCACCCTACTTTCAGCACTGGCTACACCTCCATAGTACTGGGGCATTGTTGATCTGTTGCCAGACCTGCATATTAATAATAGCATGACCTTGTTAGATATGGTATTAAAAAAAAATTCTGATTCATGATCGTGATCCTGACCATATTCCCTTGTTTTCTTCTTTTTTGTAGTTATGTGATGATTTTATTAACATAAGATATGTTTATTTTAATCTATGTAAAACAGACTATACACTATTACTTATGCTTTTGTTTAAACATGTACACAACAATTCACAACTGCACTGAGAATTTGCCTTTAAACAGGGTTTTATCCAGAACCAGCTGTTGCAAACTGAGGATTAAATGTCTGGTAAGCGAAGATTTATGATATGACAGCTGAGAAAATGAGTGAAGAGGTATTTATTTATTCTGCTATTTATAGTGTGTCTTTTGCTTTTGATATCTTTCAGAGCAAATCTTCTCTATGGTTTTTTGTCAGATATTTTGACAGGATATTAAATGAAATCACTTGACTTGTAAAATATAACTGTACTTTGGAGACCTAACAGCAGATACTAAAATCGACCAATTTGAAATATGATTAAGTGAGCTAAACAGGTTGTGCTGCTGTGTGTGACCAATTACCTATCAGCCATACTGAAATGTATATCGCTTATTCCTGGAAGACATGAAATGCCAATGAATAGTAAATATATTTGTTTTAAATGAAGACTTCTAATAAAGTGTGAAGTGGAACTATACCAAAAAAGTGACATGCAAATGTTATGGAATGTGTATATGGTTACTGCTTTGTGGCTGTTCTGTTGCATTGTGAAAGCTGGCATGGTGTGAGGGTTGGGAGGTGCACTGCTAACTGGGAAAGAATAAAGCACCCATATACACTACTACACTATAGTAGTTGGTCTTACAGATAGAGATGAATGACGACAGGGAAAAAAAAATTTAAGCAGCATTTCCTATGGTCCCATCAAGCTCTGGAAACCATAAACTGCTTGAATATGTTGCCAATTGTATGCCTTGGCATACAGTGCCCACTGGAACCTTTTAATGTGGTCTGAAAAAATACTAATAAATATAGTATTAAAATAAGACTTTGCCAAATGCACTCATTCACTTTAGTGCTCACATAGATCCTGTCAGGGATCCACCTTTCTTCCATTTTGACAATTCAATGGAAAAAGTCCATATTGGGGGCACTGCCCTTCTAGGAGGGGATGCAGTCAAAATAGCGGCTGTCAGGTGCCCGGCATTAAGGAGACTAATGCTGGAATCATGGCAGCTGTTAAAATACCAAGAGCCGGAATCCCGACCACCGCTGGGTATTCCCATTCGGTTTGTGGGTCCATGCCACCAACTGAGTAGGAATATAACCTGTGGCAAGCCTAGCAAGCCAATGGACCCAAAGCATGGCAAGTGCAGCGAGCCCACAAGCCGGCGAGGGGACTTGCTGCCAGGATTCCGACAGATGGGATGCTTCTGTCGGTATACTGACAGCCGGCACCCTATCTGCCGTTAATACATCTGTATTCCGCTAGGAGCCCTGTCCTGCATAACAAACTTCCCTATTAGTCAGTAACTAATCAAAGAGGCTTCACTCAGACTGGCTAGAGTGTAAGAAAGATGATCTGATTGGCAAGCAGTGGTTAAATCTCTTGTGGTGCTTAGCAGAAAGTAGGGATCTATTTACTAAGCCTTGGATGGAGATAAAGTGGATGGAGATAAAGTACCAGCCAAGCAGTTTCTAACTGTCATTTTTCAAACCCAGCATGTGACATGGCAGTTAGGATTTGATTGGCACTAAAATGTGCCTTATGGAACGCACGCTCCGTTTGTAACAAATTAACATCCATACATGACCTCTTCAACTTCTATCTGCTTGCTATAACAGAAACTTGGCTCACACAATCAGACACGGCCTCCCCTGCAGCACTGTCACATGGTGGTCTCAACTTCACACACACCTCCAGGCCTGGTAACTGTAAAGGAGGTGGGGTTGGATTATTACTTTCCCAATCTTTCACGTACACAGTTCTACCACAAGTATCATCACTCACATTCACATCATTTGAAGTACATTCCATCAGGATTTACACTCCTTTGTGCATGTTGCAGCTATCTATCGCCCACCTGGGCAACCCAAACAATTACTAGAAGATTTTTCTGCCTGCCTCCCTCACTTCATATCCTCTGACATCTCCACTATCATCATGGGTGATTTCAATATTGCTGTTGATAGTCCAAAATCTGGTGCTCATGCCTCCAAACTACTCTCTCTAACCTCCTCTCTCGGCCTCTCCCAATGGACTGACTCCTCTACTCATCAGGAGGGTATCTGCCTTGATCTAGTATTCAACAGACTATGCTCAGTTTCTTAATTCACTAACACCCCTTTCCCTCTCCCAGATCACAACCTTATCACCTGCATGCTCTCCACCATTACTTCAAACTCAGAGTCATTGAAGTCCTCTAATCCTGCTCAAACCCTCAGACATATTAACAAAACTAATTTTCAAGAACTGTCCACCTCTCTGCTACAACTGCTCTCACCTATTTCTGCATTTACTTCTCCTGAGACTGCTGTATCACACCTGAACCAAACTCTAGAACTAGCCATTGTCCAAGTGACTCCAGCTAACCATCTCACTCCACGTAGGTCAAGATGTCAACCGTGGCACTCCAAATTAACAAGACACCTACAAAATCATGGCGTAAATATCGTATTCCTAGCGACTTTCTCACATATAAGACTGTCTACCACTCTTATCGTAACGCTCTGGACTCTGCCAAACAAACATATTTCCAAACTCTCATCTCTGCTCAAGCCTATAACCCCAAATAACTTTTTAATACATTTAAATCACTTCTGAACCCTCCCTCACTCAATCCACCAGCCACTATCAAGGCACAAGATCTTGTTCCCTACTTCAAGGACAAGATTGATGAGATCTGAGATGAAATGGTATGCTCTTCCTCAGCCAGTGACCTGTGTAATTCTCTACCTGATCCCTCTGGCTATCTTTCCTCATTTGATCCCACAAGTGTAGATGAATTGTCAACACTCTTCTCAACCTGCTACTCTACTACCACTTATCTTGAGCCTATACCCTCACAAGTAAGTAAATCTCTGTCTCCTGTACTCATCCCAACCTTAACTAACATTTGTAATCTCTTTCTACTGGTATCTTTCCTTCACTGTTCAAGCATGCACTGATTACTCCCATTCTGATAAAAACAAAATTCTGACCCAACACTCTTTCAAACTACCGTCCCATTTCTCAGCTGCCATACCTCTCCAAGCTACTTGAGAGCCTTGCCTACACTCGCCTCACACACTATCTTAAATCACACAATTTATTTGACCCACTTCAGTCAAACTTTCGTTCCCAGCACTCCACAGAGACAGCACTGACTAAAGTAGTGAATGATCTAGTCACCGCAAAGTCCAAAGGCCATTACTCTTCTTAGATCTCTCTGCTGCTTTTGACACTGTTGACCATTTTCTTCTCAAACAAACACTATAATCCCTAGGTCTTAAAGACACAGTCCTCTCTTGGTTCCTATCCTACCTATCTAATCGCTCCTTCAGTGTTCGCTTCCCTGAATCCACCTCCTCTTCGCTACCTCTCTCAGTTGGAGTACCACAAGGCTCGGTCATAGGTCCTCTGCTTTTCTCAATCTATACCTCATCTCTTGGGAAACTAATCAGATCTTTTGGATTTCAGTATCATCTGTACACAGATTATACTCAAATCTACCTATCCTCCCCCAGATTTGTCACCATCTGTATTGGTCAGGGTCACTGATTGCCTTTCTGCTGTTTCATCTTGGATGTCATCTCACCACCTCAAACCTAATATTTCCAAAACAGAGTTACTTATATTTCCACCGGCCAATAATAGTTACCAACCTGATATGTCTATCACTGTTGAGAACTCAACAATCAATCCTACCCCACAAGCTCGCTGCCTAGGTGTCATACTTGACTCAGAACTGTCATTTGCTCCCCACATTCAATTTGTCTCAAAATCATGTTGCGTGCATCTAAAAAAACATATCCAAAATACAACCATACCTTACACAACTCTTCGCTCATCTCAAAATATCTCCCAACCCGACCTCTATGCTCTTTACAAGATCTGCGTCTCTCATCCACACTCATTACTTGCTCCAATGCATGTTTGCAGGGCTTTCTTCGGGCTGCACCCACTCTGTGGAATTCCCTACCAAGCACAATAAGGCTCTCCATTAGTCTCCAAACCTTCAAGTGTTCCCTGAAAACTCACCTCTTCAGGCTACCTTATCACATTCCAGAACCGCTCACTCAACCTTCATAAGCTTTCCTATCCAATTATATCCCCACTGTACAGTCCACACATATCCTCCACATATTTTCTCTTTCTTCACTTTACCTTCTTTCTGACCGTGGTTCATCATTGCTGTGATGTGATATCATGCAACCCACCTAGAACCTTTGCAATCCAGTGGACAAATGTGCAATAGATTGTGCCTTTCCTTGTGTATCAATGCCTATTTCCCTATAGATTGTAAGCTTGCGAGCAGGTCCCTCCTACCTCTATGACTGTTTGCTATCCAGTTTTGTTTTATCATTGTGTCCAATTGTAAAGCACAACGGAATTTGCTGCGCTATATATGAAACTGTTAATAAATAAATAAATTATGTGGTTTGTTTGTTTGAATAGTATTTCTCTGTGAGGATGAGGCTGTAAACACTGAAGGGGGTGGTAATCTGAGAATGAGGATGACATCTTGCCACTGTAGAGCCAGTTTGTGCAAGGAGAGATTAATTGCTTCTTTTTTGGTGGGGGCTCAAACAAACCAATCATTTGATCCACAGTCGTGTGGCAGACCCTGTCGCTGAAATGATTGCCTTGTTAAAGTGTGCATGTCCTGTCTATACAACATAAGGGTGAGTGGGAGGGCCCAAGGACAATTCCATCTTGCACGTCTTTTCTTTGCCACATCATTCCAGGGGTGCTGCCCTGTGTGGGGTGCTGCCCTCTGCCCTATCAGTCCAGGGGTGCTGCCCCACTGCCGTTCAAGTCCAGGGGTGGTGTTGTCTGTCTGCTGTGCTGTGTAATTCTCCAGGGGTGCTGCCTATGATGTATAAGTCCAGGGGTGCTGACGTATAATTCCAGGGGTGCTGCTGTCCTTGATCCTAGGTTTACATGAAAGCCTAGAGCAGATATGAAACAAGCTTCAACATCACAAAGAGATTTGTGAAAACTAGCCGCAAAGGTAGAAATGGAAATTGCCGAAGTGTTTTTAAATAAACTGAGGAGAGACCACATTTGTGGCCAAAGTCAGTGTGAGTCAGAAGAAACTGAATCATAATCCAATGCAACTGAAGGAGAGGTAAAAGTGATATTTTCTGCCGGAGCATTAGAGAGAGGTTCTTCTCAATTATTTCATGTTAGGGACTCACTAAAATGAGTGGCTCCAATTAGTCAACCTTAATTTTGATTTATTATTGATGTTCCACATTTTGGGATTATTTATTTAGAAGATACACATTTGTTCTACTGGGATCTTCTTTTCCTAATGGCTGCGTAGGGTTATCGTAAGACCTCATGGTGTTAGAAGAACAGATTTTCAGTGCTTCAGCTTTCCATTGCACTGCAGCACTAGATGGGCCAGGAACTCCTGTGAGGCACAAACAGTTACTGAATAAGGCCCAGTGTGGAGTCTCATATTGTTTTACAGCCAGGAAGATGTCTGGCTTGCCAGGCTGAGGCATGCTGTGGGCACAGAGGTTAGCATTGCTTCCTCCCACAGTCCTATTTATAGTATGAAATGAGTTTGGACTGTACAGTGGTAAGCTCCAGTAGGGAAGGGGTTCAATAACTTTACCGAACCCACCCGAACTCATGCGTGTAACTGGGAGCTGTGAAAAACAAAAATAAGACATCTGCCACAAAATATGTAAATAAAAATGCAATAAAAAAATGGAAAACAAGAAACCCACGAGATTTTCAGAAAATAAATCTCCAGACTTCGTGAAGGGGAAAATTTCCAATCTTGATCTGATCCTATGGTATACACCAGTTTATTTGCATTCCAGCATTAAATCCAAGATTATTTTAATACCTGAAAATGGAGAAGGGGGACAATTTTGGACGCTTTGACCCCTAGTTTTTCAGTTTGTCCAATAATGTGGTAATTAATAATTATATGTTTGCTTGGTTGAAGTCCTTTCTGTTCCACACCAATATAGGAGTGGAGGTGAAAGCCTGTGTGTTGTTCCTGATTGCATGTGCCTCTCTCATTTTTAATCACCTTCTTGACACTGTCTTCTTCCTCTTGCCTCTTCTCATAATGTGAAAAGTCATTAAATATGGAGGTGTTACTGTGTGTTTGAAGCTAGCTATGATTCAGAGAACTTGGCAAGCTTTTTCCAGGGGGACCACCTGCCGCTGAAATGATGGGTTTATTAAACTGTGCATGTCCTGTATAAACAACATAAGAGTGGGTGGGAGGGCCCAAGACAATTCCATCTTGCACCTCTTTTTTTTTTCTTTGCATTGTGTGCTCTTTGGGGCCTAGTTTTTAAAACTGCAATCCTGTCTGCCACTGCAGTACCAGGTGTTTTTGCCGCACACTTGTGTCGCTTAGCTTAGTCATCCAGCAACCTCGTTGCACCTCTTTTTTTTTTCCTTTGCATTATGTGCTCTTGGGGGCCTATTTTTTAAAACTGCCATCCTGTCTGCCACTGCAGTGCCACTCCTAGATGGGCCAGGTGTTTGTGCCGCCCACTTGTGTCGCTTAGCTAAGTCATCCAGTTACCTCGGTGCAACCTTTTGGCCTAAAAACAATATTTTGAGGTGTGAGGTGTTCAGGATAGACTGGAAATGAGTGGAAATGAATGTTATTGAGATCAATAATACCGTAGAATCAAAATTCCGCCCAAATTCTGTGATTTTAGCAGTAGTTATGTATTTTTCAAAAATCATCCAGATCCAAAACCTGAAAGGGTGGTTTTGGCTAATCCAATCCAGATCCAAAACCTAAACACAAAACCCGAAAAGTGTTCGCCGCACATCTCTACTTTGAATGGGTAATTTAAGAAGTTAATAGCTTGGCATTTATGTATTCCCAATCAGCAACCAACAGTTTTTATCTGCTTCAGCATTAAATTCCTGGGTGATTTAAAAAGCTAATTATAGTACATGCTGTATACCAGTTTCACTTTGGACTTGATTATGATATTTTCTTTGTATATTAGAGAATGCTCAGTTTTCTTTATAGCCTTTTCTCATGAATTTAATACTCGGTTTCTTTAACTTGCCAAGAAGATTTCGGGCTAGATGCGTCATCGCTTGGAGAGTGATAAAATGTAGGGAGATAAAGTACCAGCCAATCAGCTCCTAACTGCCATGTTACAGGCTGTGTTTGAAAAATGACAGGAGCTGACTGGCTCATACATTTTTTTCTCTATTTTATCACTCTCCAAGCAATGACACATCTAGCCCTGTAGCACATATGTACTATAGACTGTAGACCAACTCAAAGAGAAAGATTATAATAGAGATTACTGTAAATATTTCTGATCCATTTTAATGACACTATGCCTAACATTCTATTAAAATCTAATCCCACTGGAACTGAAACTTCAGGGTGGAATGTCATAAATGTAACAGGAATACATATCATAGGTCCTGAATTGGATTTGTACATAAACCTGATGGTGTACTGTATATACAAATCTGGTGGTGATAATTGACAAGCTGCAATGTTTGTAATACGTGCTGGAGGAGCCGTGACGTGCTGAGAGCTGTGACCCAAAACCGGAAGTTGGCAGCTGCACGTGTGGGAGAGTGGTGCCAGTGAGGGGGGAGCGGAATCTGGTGTTTGTGCTGTGCCTGTACTGGACAGGGGACAGAGCGGGCACCGGAGATGAGGGCCGGTACTGAGAGAAGCGGATTGTGCAGCAAGAGCAGTAGCTGCCGCTGCAGCTCTTTGTGGAAGTTGTGTAAGGGGCTGCATTTTGTGTGAGGGGCTGAGATACTGTGCGACTGTGTGAGGGGCTGCATTTTTTTTTGTGTGTGAGAGTCTGAGATATTGTGTGAGTGTGTGAGGGGCTGCGTTTTTGGAGCATGTAAGGGGCTGAGTTATTGTGTGAGGGACTGCGTCTTTTGGGTGAGTGTGTGAGGGGCTGAGATTTTGTGTGTGTGTGTGAGGGGCTGCATTTTGGTTATTGTGTGAGTGGCTGTGTTTCTGTATGTGAGTTAGGAGCTGCATTTTTTTGTGAGTGTGTACTAGGGGCTGCCCGGTGATGCTGTTGCGGCCTGGGCCGGAGATTGCTGCTGCCGCTATCGGAGGAGCGTGACGGAGGGGGCCGTAGACTGCTGCCATTGCTGCTGCTACTACTTGAGGAGCTTGCTGCAGAGAGCCGGGGACTACTGCTGCGATAAAGAAATAGATCAGGAGGCACACAAGGATCGATAAGTATAAGCTTACTACATTACTGTATAAGTGACTATTTTTTTTCTTCCTGTCCTTCTGTATCTCCCCTTGTCCTTGACTGTATTGTTTTATCAATTACTGTTCTGTTATTAAATATTGTTTTTCTTCACAGCTAAGCTACAGTACTGTATTGTATTGCATAGATTGTGACCTTTACTGTATTTTATTTATACTTAGTTTATAGTTTTTGTCCTTTATTTATTTATTGTCCTTTATTGTCCCTTATATATTGTCCTTATTTATAGTTGTCCCCCTCTTTTTTATTTCTAAAGGTAACAGGGAGTTAGCACTAATTAAAAATGGGGGTGGCCGCGATTGAGAATCTCACTCAGTGCGCGTCATGCATGATGTATGCGCACCTGGTACAACAGTCTGAGTGTGGGTACATCTGTACGAGATGTGAGCTAACGTCCACCCTGGAAGCCCAGGTAACTGATCTAGAGCGGACCGTTACGCGACTGAGGTGTGTTCACAATCTCGAGCAATGTTTAGATGGAACGGAGGAGTTGCAGGGGGGGATCACTGGTAGACGAGGATCATCAGGTAGACAGCTGGGTCACGGTTTGTCAAAGTCGAAAAATATCATAATGCATATGCCTTGTACTAACACCAGGCGCATGCCCGCTGTGCGCGCGCCCATTCTGCCGTGCGTGCACATACTCGCAATTTGCGTATGATCGCTCCCATGTTCCTGCGGTTGGTGTGCGCATTTACGGTAATGTTTGTGAGCGTATAGAGGGTTATCAAAACATTTCATATTTAACCCAAATAGTGCACATTGTACACATAGCCCCCTGCACCACATCAGAAAGAAATAGCTGTTTAAAATAGTTACTGAACAAAGGGATTCACCTTTACAGGATAGGAGAGGACAGAACAAGGTTACAAGGTGGTGTTTGGTATTCAGCTGTAGGGTATTTTAAGGGAAACATTCCGGTGTTGGTTAGAGGAAGATCGCATGTTGCAGCGTATAGTTATGTGCAGAAGTAGAATATAGATATAAAACTGTATTTACTATGTATTATGTATGCGGCGGGAATCCCCCCAAGAGCAGTTGAGAATGACATCGCCCACCTTTTCAAATCAACCTATGACCTCTCCTGTAATGTAAATGAACATCTCTGTGTCAAATAGACAAAGGGATTACAGTGACCATTGTATTGTTTTGGATGAAGTGAATAAATAGAGCTTGCAGCAGGCTTGGTCACACAAGACTCTGAACGCTTTCTACCTGATAGCGGAGGACTGGTCCAGGACGCGCTTGCGAACGAATTCTCACGTATGTACATTCTCTATAGCCATTATTCTGTTTAGATATCATGTTAGCTTGTAGTGTATAAATTGTATTGTTATTTCCTTTTGTCTAATTAATCCGCAGTGGCCTTAGAACCCTGTGGTTTTACCCCATATCGGTGTTGTGTCCTCATTTCTCTGCTAGGGGTTATAGGGTTATTATATTCACAAACTGCTTAAGGTTTTAACGTGTATTTGGTAAACGGTACGCACTGTGAGTACTTTGTACCGACAGCGCTGCACAAGGTTTAAAGTGTATCATCATTACAGTGCCGTGCTGCAGAAGGTTTAAAGCATAAACGTATCATTACATTGTATCACTAACAAGGTTTAAAATCTATCATCCTATTGTGTGCGCGCAGTGTGTACTTTCACTCCCGGCGCGGCGTCCTGTACGCTAAGTCCGTAAGCTATAGGACTCTGTACGCAAATAGCGTACACAGTACGTAGCGTGTGTATTCAATCCAGCGGCCGCAGCGGCCCCACGATAAAGGTGTATTTAAAGTTATAGCTTTATGTTTAAAGATAATAATTGACATTATCAGGTTAGAAGGCAGAAGAAGAGGGGGAGGGGGAGACAGGACATCTCTGATCTGCCAAACCCCAACAAATTAGCCCGATTGGATGAAGAATCTGAGGATGGCAGTGAGGAAATGACGGAACCGGAGGAGACTGTTCTCGATAGCAACCAGAGGAGTGGTCCCCCTGGTACAGATGGGAAAAAAGTAAGTGAGGTACCTAGTCAGATTGTGGTGGTAGGTGATTCTATTATAAGGAGGACAGACAGGGCAATCTGCTACCGGGACTGTGATCGCTGTACAGTCTGTTGTCTTCCGGGTGCTCAGGTACGGCACATTGCGGACCGGGTAAATAGATTGTTGGGAGGGGCTGGTAAAGACCTGGCGGTCTTGTTGCATGTTGGCACCAATGACACAGTTAGTGGTAGGTGGGATGTCCTTAAGAAAGACTATAGGGAATTAGGCAAGAAACTTAAGGCAAGGACATCTAGGGTAATATTCTAAACATTACCAGTACCACGTACTAGCCCAGGGAGGCAGAGGGAGATTAGGGAGGTGAATGTTTGGCTTGGAGACTTGTGTAGGAAAGAAGGGTTTGTGTTCTTGGAACACTGGGCGGACTTCTCAGTCAGGAGCCATCTTTTTTGTCACGATGGATTGCACCTGAATGAGGAGGGGGCTGCGGTGCTGGGGGGCAGGAAGGTTAGAAGGTTGGAGGAGCTTTTAAACTAGGAGCCTGGGGGGAGGGTTTAGCTAAAAGCTATGGGTCAAACAGTGAGAACAGTAAGGATAGGGATAGTAATCAATTTGGGGGTGGAGCAGGGGAGAGCGAAAGATCAGCCGGCAAGGGTATTTGAATGGGTATTAACACTGGAAATAATGACACAGGTATTGCCCAAGATATTAGCAATTTATCACCTAATGACGAATATGGCTCAACAATAAGGTATATAGAAAATGATGTCCATAGCATAAGGGAAGATACTAACATCAGGGGGGGGGGGGGGGGGTTTAAAAAGTCTTAATGGGTCAAATAGAGATAGTAGTGGGGAAGGCTGTATTAAGCATGATGGAGGTGGAAAGGGAGGGAAGAGAATAACAGTCTGTAAAGGGTAAATCTAGTAAGGCACTTGTAAATATAGATACGTTACCATTAAAACAAACAGGCAAGGGAGAAGCTAAGTTAAAATGTATGCTTGCAAATGCAAGAAGCCTATCCGGTAAAATGGAGGAATTGGAAGGGCTTGTATCAGAATTTCAGTATGATATTATAGGTATTACGGAAACATGGTGGGACGACTGGCTTGAGAATTTGGAGGGATATTCTCTTTTCATGAGGGATAGGGCTACCAAAAGGGGAGGATGGGTATGTCTCTTTGTTAAACCATCTCTAGATCCAAACTTAATAGATGGTATTTATGAGGGGACTGGAGATAACGTGAAATCACTATGGGTTGAGATCACAAGTGGGGGCACAGAAGCAAAGAAACTAATCATTGGCATATGGTACAAGCAGCCAGATATTAGCATACATGATGAGGAACAACTCTTAGTGCAAATTGAAAAAGCTATGTGAATGGGGGACATCCTAGTGGTAGGGGATTTTAACTATCCGGATATAGGGGGTCATTCCGAGTTGTTCGCTCATTGCCGATTTTCGCTATATTGCGATTAGTCGCTTACTGCGCATGCGCAAGGTTCGCAGAGCGCATGCGCTTAGTTATTTTACACAAAAGTTAGGTATTTTACTCACGGCATAACAAGTTTTTTCATCGTTCTGGTGATCGTACTGTGATTGACAGGAAGTGGGTGTTTCTGGGCGGAAACTTGCCGTTTTCTGGGCGTGTGCGAAAAAACGCTGGCGTTTCTGGGAAAAACGCGGGAGTGTCTGAAGAAACGGGGGAGTGTCTGGGCGAACGCTGGGTGTGTTTGTAACGTCAAACCAGGAACGAAACTGACTGAACTGATCGCAATGGCTGAGTAAGTCTCGAGCTACTCAGAAACTGCTATGAAATTTCTATTCGCAATTCTGCTAATCTTTCGTTCGCAATTCTGCTATGCTAAGATACACTCCCAGAGGGCGGCGGCTTAGTGTGTGCAATGCTGCTAAAAGCAGCTAGCGAGCGAACAACTCGGAATGAGGGCCATAAATTGGAGTAACGAATCATGTGTAAAAACTAGGAGCAGCAGATTCTTAAATACATTAAAGGATTAAAACTTGTCTCAATTAGTCGAGGACCCAACTAGAGGTAAAACTATTCTGGACCTAGTTATTACCAATAATGTGGACATTATATCAAACACTAAAGTTGGGGAGACCTTGGGAAACAGTGACCACTATATGATCACATTCGACATCAGTTTCAAAAAGCATAGCTATAAGGGAACAACTAAAACATTAAACTTTAGAAATGCTAACTTCAATATGCTGAGACAGGCACTAAACAACATTGACTGGGAAGTTTTGTTTCATGGTGAAGACACATCGGAAATGTGGGTAGCTTTAAATGGGTTGCTTGATAGCAATATTCACAAATTCATTCCCATGAGTAGTTAACGAAGGAGTACTAAACATAAGCCTATGTGGCTTAATAAGGAGGTCAAAGAAGCAGTGGCTAAAAAGAGGCGTACTTTCAAAACATTTAAATCTAATGAAGGGGAGGAGTCATTCCAGCATTATAAGGAATGCAATAAAAAATACAAAAAGGTAATAAGGGCAGCTAAAATTGTAAATGAAAAGCAAATATGCTATAGAGAGTAAAACCAATCCTAAAAAGTTTCTATAAATACATAAACAGTAAAAGGTTAAAGAAGGCGAACATAGGCCCATTAAAAGATGAATTGGGAGCTTTGATAAATGATGATAAAATAAAGGCTGAAATACTGAACAATTTTTCCCCTCAGTATTCACCAGGGAGGAACAGATGATGAGTGTAGTGCATAATGACAGTGAAGGTAATGACTCTTGGCTTGATGCTTGTTTAAGTGAGGCAGTAGTCCTGGAGAGACTAAGCAACATAAAGATTAATAAATCACCAGGCCCAGATGGTTTTCATCCGAGGGTCATTACGGAGCTTAGGTCACAGCTAGCAAAACCCCTATACTCGATTTTCCATAGTTCAATTACATCAGGCATGGTACCAAAGGATTGGTGCATAGCTGAGGTAGTGTCTTTATTTAAAAAGGGAACTAATAATAACCCTGGTAACTATAGACCAGTTAGTTTAACCTCTATAGTGGGTAAAATATTGGAAGGTATTTTGAGGGATAGCATAGAGAATTGTCTGCAGGTTAATAAGATTATTAGCAAAAGTCAGCATGGGTTTGTAAGAAGCAGATCATGTCAAACTAACTTAATTAGCTTCTACGAGGAAGTGAGTGAGAACATTGACCAGGGAAAATCAGTGGATGTGGTGTATTTAGATTTTGCAAAAGCTTTCGATATAGTGCCTCACAGGAGACTGATCATCAAATTAAGGGAACTTGGCCTAGGATATACTATTTGTACATGGATAGGCAATTGGCTGGATAACAGAATATAACGAGTAGTGGTCAATGAGATGTTCTTCAGCTGGGCACCACTAGTCAGCGGAATACCACAAGGGTCCATACTTGGCCCGCTACTGTTCAATATATTTATCAATGACCAAGGAATAGGCCTGGAAAGCACAGTGTCAATCTTTGCAGATGATACTAAACTGTGTAAGGTAATTAATTCAGAAAGCAATGTGGAGTCTCTACAGAATGACTTATTTAAACTTGAAACCTGGGCGTCTAAATGGGGAATGAGGTTCAATATAGAAAAATGCAAAGTTATGCATTTTGGGACAAAAAACACACATGCATCCTATACTCTTAATGGGGAAAATATAGGGCTAACTGTGGTGGAAAAAGATTTGGGCATGCTCATAGATAATAGGCTTAATAACAGTACACATTGTCAAAATGCAGCAAAAAAGGCAAGTAAAGTGCTTGCGTGCATAAAATGGGTCATTGAGACAAGGGACGAGGATGTAGTCCTGCCACTGTACAAATCATTGATACATCCACATCTTGAATATTGTGTTCAGTTTTGGGCACCATATTATAAAAAAGATATTGGGGAACTAGGAAGAGTTCAAATGCGAGCTATTAAATTGATTAAAGGGTTAGAGACACTGGAGTACGAGGAAAGGCTTACTAGGTTAAATATGTATACACTAGAAAAGAGGCGTCTAAAAGGAGACATTGGGGTATATTTACTAAGATTCGTATTTTCCCGTTTGAGGTCAAAATTCAATCACGAATGACATCGAAAGTGTAAATATGCAACTTTTTGAATTGATTACGACTAATTTACTAAGCTGCCGTATTCTGCATTTTCGGGTTTTCCGATGTCGATGTCATTCGTTTTTTTTTGGCAGTGTTTTACGTAAGTGACTTGTAAAACACTGCCGACTTTAATACAATGAATCTCGGCCGGATCTGAGAGATCCGTGCTGGGCTTCATTGTGCACCTTGTTAAAAAAAAAAAAAAATGTTTAAATGTAAAAAAAAAATTGCGTGGGGTCCCCCCTCCTAAGGCAAACCAGCCTCGGGCTCTTTGAGCCGATCCTGGTTGCAGAAATATGGGAAAAAAATGGACAGGGGTTCCCCCATATTTAAGCAACCAGCATCGGGCTCTGCGCCTGGTCCTGGTTCCAAAAATACGGGGGACAAAAAGAGTAGGGGTCCCCCGTATTTTTGAAACCAGCACCGGGCTCCACTAGCTGGACAGATAATGCCACAGCCGGGGGTCACTTTTATACAGTGCCTTGCGGCCGTGGCATCAAATATCCAACTAGTCACCCCTGGCCGGGGTACCCTGGGGGAGTGGGGACCCCTTCAATCAAGGGGTCCCCCCCAGCCACCCAAGGGCCAGGGGGGGTGAAGCCCGAGGCTGTCCCCCCCATCCAATGGGCTGCGGATGGGAGGCTGATAGCCTTTGTTCAAAGTGAATGATATTGTTTTTAGTAGCAGTACTACAAGGCCCAGCAAGCCTCCCCCGCAAGCTGGTACTTGGAGAACCACAAGTACCAGCATGCGGCGGAAAAATTGGCCCGCTGGTACCTGTAGTACTACTACTAAAAAAATACCCCAATAAAGACAACACACACACACACCTTGAAAGTATAACTTTAATATATCCATCCACACCTACATATACACATACTTACCTTATGTTCACACGAGGGTCGGTCCTCTTCTCCAGTAGAATCCATGGTGTACCTATTGAAAAAATTATACTCACATAATCCTGTGTTTTAGGCTCCTCGGTAAATCCTTTTGTAATCCACGTACTTGTAAAAATAAAAAAACGGATACCCGACCTCGCACTGAAAGGGGACCCATGTTTTCACATGGGTCCCCTTTCCCCGAATGCCTGGAACCCCCTCTGACTTAAGTCCATGAAGGTTCCATCAGCCAATCAGGGAGCGCCACGTTTTGGCACCCTCCTGATCGGCTGTGTGCTCCTGTACTGTATGACAGGCGGCACACGGCAGTGTTACAATGTAGCGCCTATGCGCTCCATTGTAACCAATGGTGGGAACTTTCAGGTCAGCGGTGAGGTCACTTTCGGTCAACCGCTGACCTGAAAGTTCCCACCATTGGTTACAATGGAGCGCATAGGCGCTACATTGTAACACTGCCGTGTGCCGCCTGTCAGACAGTACAGGAGCACACAGCCGATCAGGAGGGTGCCAAACGTGGCGCTCCCTGATTGGCTGATGGAACCTTCTTGGACTTAAGTCAGAGGGGGTTCCTGGCATTCGGGGAAAGGGGACCCATGTGAAAACATGGGTCCCCTTTCAGTGCGAGGTCGGGTATCCGTTTTTTTATTTTTACAAGTACGTGGATTACAAAAGGATTTACCGAGGAGCCTAAAACACTGGATTATGTGAGTATAATTTTTTCAGCAGGTACACCATGGATTCTACTGGAGAAGAGGACCGACCCTCGTGTGAACATAAGGTAAGTATGTGTATATGGTGGTGTGTATGTATGTATTAAAGTTATACTTTCAAGGTGTGTGTGTATTGTCTTTATTGGGGTATTTTTTTAGTAGTAGTACTACAGGTACCAGCGGGCCTGGTTTTCTGCCGCATGCTGGTACTTGTGGTTCTCCAAGTACCAGCTTGCGGGGGAGGCTTGCTGGGACTTGTAGTACTGCTACTAAAAACAATATTCATTACTTTGAACAAAGGCTATCAGCCCCCCATCCGCAGCCCATTGGATGGGGGGGACAGCCTCGGGCTTCACCCCTGGCCCTTGGGTGGCTGGGGGGGACCCCTTGATTGAAGGGGTTCCCACTCCCCCAGGGTACCCCGGCCAGGGGTGACTAGTTGGATATTTGATGCCACGGCCGCAAGGCACTGTATAAAAGTGACCCCCGGCTGTGGCATTATCTGTCCAGCTAGTGGAGCCCGGTGCTGGTTTCAAAAATACGGGGGACCCCTACGCTTTTTGTCCCCCGTATTTTTGGAACCAGGACCAGGCGCAGAGCCCGGTGCTGGTTGCTTAAATATGGGGGAACCCCTGTCAATTTCCCCCCCATATTTTTGCAACCAGGGCCGGCTCAAAGAGCCCGAGGCTGGTTTGGTTAAGGAGGGGAGACCCCACGCAATTTAAAAAAAAAAAATTATAACATTTCCCACCCCTTCCCACTGATAAACATGCACGGATCTCATGGATCCGTGCATGCCTATACAAACACGGGATAAAAAAGCAGGTCTGTTTTTTTTTTTAGCACTTTTTCACGATTTGTATTTCAGCACGGCAGTGTTTGGCTATTGTCGGCAGTGTTTGTGTTTTCCACTTTTTAGTAAATGACCGATTTCTAGCAAATTGCAGGCGTATTTGACCGATGGTGTATTGATTCGTGATTTTTTCCTAGGACTTCCAAAATATTACGAATGCCCTCATCACTGCCGAGATTTTTGCTTAGTAAATTACCGAGATGACACTTTGAAGAAAAAACGGCATCTCGGTCAAAATCGGGACCTTAGTAAATATACCCCATTGTTGATATTTTCAAATATGTAAACAGTCATTACAAGGAGTTAGCAGGGGATTTGTTTATTAAAAGAACTCTGTATAGGACACGTGGGCACTCGCTGAGGCTAGAGCAGAGAAAATTCCGTACACAACATAGGAAAGGGTTCTTCACGGTAAGGCCAATAAAGATTTGGAACTCCCTGCCAGAGACGGTAATAACGGCAGACTCTGTAAATGCATTTAAGAATGGACTGGACACATTTTTAACTGGAAAAAGTATCTGGGTTATAGCATTTAACATAGCAACATTAATATCTGGGAGTGTTAAGAATCATAGTTGTCAATTGGTACTAAACCATTACTTCAGCAGGTGCATTATAATATGAACAGCTTAACACAGAATACAGGGGCATTTTGCCTCTCTTCAACCTCACTAACTATGTAACTATGTTTGGAGAGTGGAGTGGGAGTAGTGACTGGGACCATTCTACAAAACAGGTGTGTGGGGTCTGTTTTGTAGGCCTGCCAAGACCAAGGTCTGCATTGTTGAACAAAGACTTCCTATACTCCTCTGACCAGTTCTGAAGACCGGTCTGATATTCACGATGGTAATCCAAAGCGGCATCTTTGGCGCAGCACTTGGATCACATACAGTATGCTGGCAGGAGGTGTTTTTATTCTGTACAGATACTGCATTATAATATTACTTGTACACAGTGGCAGCTCCAGAGTTGGGGCTGCAATGCAGTCAAAAATTCAAATAAAGGCGTCACGCCAACCGACACCCAGTTGGAGATGCTTCCCTATTTGAATTTGGACTGTATTGCAGCATCACCTCTGGAGCTGCCACTGGTTGTACGATATTGCACATCCCCTCCCTTGTGGGGAAGCAGCTGTGCAATACCATACTTATAAGAATCAGGACCAATGTTTGATAAAAGCAAAGCAACATGTTGATTGTATATAGTGGTTAAACTGATATGATAAAAATCCAATAATACTCTGCTAATTCATGTAATAGGAGATCTCTCTCTTATAATGGCTAGATAAATTTCTTCAAATTGAAGACCCAAACTCACCTTATAAATAATTTAAAAGATATAATAGAGACAGGATGCCCCACAGGGGATAATAAAATAGCACCTCAGAATATGTTATCAATAAAATGGTGTTAGAAAACATAATTAGGGGCCTATTTATTATTTGGGGGACCAATGTGAAGACAGCGGATCCGAAGATCAGTTGTCCCTACAATCCCTATCACTGTTACTTTAGCTTGACCTCTGCAGTGCTAATGGCCATGCATGTACTTGGGTTCACACATGTGCAACTTCCTACAGAGGGAGCCAAACAGGGGCAGAAGGATCTGAAAAGGGGACTGTTAGTAACCTACATATTGCAGCTGCACAAGAAGTCACAAAGTAGTAATATTCATACCATTGTATTTATTCTGTATTTATACAGACTGAATTGATGCAGGATACACTTATCAACAGTGGCAGCTCCTACTTATTTTAAGTAGGGGGGTTGCCGTTAACCCCAGTCCTTTGAGGAGAGGAGACATGGAACCCTGGGTCCTGGCACCTGTACAATGGGTCCGGCAGATGCTGTGACTGGTGCATGCACAGACACCGTGGTGAGATTGAGAATCAGAATCAGGTTTATTGGCCAGGTATACTTGCGTATACTAGGAATTTGTCTTCGGTTTGCTTTACAACAGCCAAGTAGGTAACAGATAAGCAGGTGGGGGGGTAAGCAAAGTCACACAGATAGGTATACGGTAGGAACACAAGTGAGTTACATGTACGTCTAGTCAGTCAATGTTCAGGAGTTCAGCAGGCGGACCGCTTGGGGAAAGAAACTTTTGAGGCTTCTGGTGGACCTGGCGGGGACGGCCATGTAACGCCTGCCTGAAGGAAGCAAGTTAAACATGCTGTGGCCGGGGTGTAGCTGGTCTTTTACTATCTTCATTGCCCGCTTTTTAGCTCTGGACAAGTACAGGTCCTGAAAAAGACAAAGATAGAATTTTTCCCGGCGCTTAACCAAATACCCAGGTTTTATATAAACAGAGTTGTCGCAGCCTTCATATAGTTAAGGGATACTCTACCCTTATAGAAACAAAAAAACACAGAAAGATTTGAAAGCGCTGACACTCTGTATATATGTATATATAAAAAATATATATTTATTTAAACTTGAGTGTTTTAGTTCCACACAAGAAAATACAAGAAAAATAAAATCAGCAATACATTTAAAAATACAATTTATCTCTATAATAAACCATGTATATAACCCTCTTTTCTGGTCCCTAGAGACTGTAGCAACTAATGGTTACTTTAATCTCAACACTGGTGTGTCAATTAAGTCTCTGTGGAACAGAAAAGCTCCTTTTCCCTGCAACACAATATCTTTAATCACTTTGTAACTATTTGTACAGGACAGAAAACACATGTAAGATTTCCAATTATTCCTATTAAAACACCATAGCACTCCTTTTTTATAATAACATTCTAAGGTCCACAATATGAAGATTTTCTTTGCTTGGTAATTAGATTTTGTTTAACGTTCTGACGCCAGATTTTAATCAGAAGTATAACTGCAGTATGTTGGAGTCTTTGATTCAAAGATTGAACAGCGTGCACGCTGCTAGGGTATTCCAACTTTCTCCCAGCACAAGCAAAAGTCAATTGCACATATGATGTTGAAACATGGCCATGTATGGATTAAACAACAACTTTACCCCTCTTGGTGTCCGTGGAGAATTATCACTGGTCAGTAGAACTCCCGGCTCTGGTAGCTAAATTCCATTTACTTGAGCCAAGTCTGGAGATCCAAAACCAGTTCCACGTGGGTTCACAAGGCTTACAGGGATAACCGTTAGGCGTGTCTGCTGATGCTGCTAAAACGCGTTTCTCCGCCTCACATCACCATCGGCGGCTTCATCAGTTAGTAAATGTCCAAGGTGTCCTGAAGATCTTTTTATTTCAAATTTTCGCGGTGCGCGCGTGCGCACACCCGCTGCGTTTCAAACCTCATTCTTATTGTTGTTACCCTCTGTCCGACCTCTATTCATCTGGATAAACGCCAGCACCTGAGTCCGTTTTTACATACGTTGAATCGCTATTACGCAGTTATATTGAGATCTATAGTTTCAGACCTTATTTGCATTTATAACACAGACTCCTCATTATCATCATTAGTCTTTCATAATAAGAACAAGTTAGTATAATCGGAACCACCTCTTATAAATACTTTCATTATTACACTTTCATATATATATATTTTAAAAACACTCAATTATCAATTAAATACCTGGGTAACATAATATCTATATTACACTAATCCATTCATTACATTTCATCCTATAAATATACCATTAATAAACCCTTATTTATATTAGTACTGTTAATTATTTATTTATTTACTAGTTGGCTAGTCATAATTTATGTTCTTTTATATCTATATTTTTATTTTTATTTATATTTTTATTTTGAGACACTTCTTTATAATGTTATTTATAACCCCTACTCGTATTTTTTTATGTTTATATTGATTAATTTATTTCATTTATTTATTTTATGTATATAATCTAATTAATTTAATTCGTTTTGGATGTCACGAATTTATATCTGTGTGCCAATCGATCTCATTCGGCATTTATCCATAGATATCTAGGAGAAAAAGGAGACTCAAACCTACTACTACATACCCCCCCCAAATTTTTTTTTTTTTTTTTAACTACTATTTCTCCTTATGGAGAGATATATTTTTACTATAAAGATTCCCCATCATCTTCGGGTTTTTTTCCCTATCAGATCTTCCATTGCCATGATAGGGATAGAATGATCTTATACTCGAAAATGAGATACTTTAATAACTTACCCTATTTTAACCCCCTATATAGGAAATCCTCAAACCATAATTTTCGTCTGTGTACTATAGATCCCACTTGATCCTTGGCCATACGCATTCACTAACAGCGAATACTATATCCAACATATATAAACTCCTTGTTGTTTTTATTTATGTCTTCATTGTCCCCCATTATTTTATTTTATCTTTTCCAGTGACCACGATAAACGTCTCAAGTCACCGAGATTGTATCTCAAAGAGGACAATGAAAACATAAATATATTATTATCCATATCATTCAAGGGGCTCCTCCTACTAATTATGTTTATCCAAGAATTTTTATCTTACCAATGGATCTTACTTTCATAATGATATCTTATATGTTGTTAAGTTCTACTGTATCATTAAGTCCATTTGGGAACATAGTGTTTAGCCGAAAGATCCAGAATGCTTCCCGTCGGCATAATTGACCAAACCTATCCCCCCCTCTACTAGTAGATTTTATCTGTTCAATCCCTTTAATTTTAATATCTTTAAATGTAGAATAAGAACAGTGTGCAGTGTGGCTGGAAAGCGGATGTGTTTTAATCCCTTTATTGATGTTCCTCCAATGTTCCATGAATCTTGTATTTAATGTACGTGTAGTGCGACCTACATATTGCTTTCCACAGCCACACTGCACAATGTATATAACATAAGTGGACCTACAATTAATAAATTGATTGTTTTGAAAAACTTCTCCACTCTGATTAGATATGATTAGATATAGCTTGACAAAGGCCCTCTGAAGGGCAGAAACGCGTTGGTGATTAGTTGGAGGGACCCACAGGAGCCAGAAGGAAGCGTTTGACTGTTGCTGCAGAATCCCGGGAAACAGCATTTAAAGCGCTTTTGGGTGGACATTGTTAGACACCCCAACATTTCTGGTACATGGGCTCACCAGTTCGTGGTGGATTTTAGTGTTTTTTCATGAATTTTATTCAGTGAACCGCACATTTAGGTTGTGTTTTTAGCGAATGGATATGTCGTGTACTGCACTTTAAATAAATTAATTTTGCACATTGAAATACAATACTTCACTATATTTCGTCATTTCCTCCTAATTTTGGGTATTACACTCCCATGTGGAGTGGTGAAGTGGTGGAGCAAGTGGAAGGTGACGAGCCGGGCACCATCGTAGATGAAAGGAAGTGACATCACAAGTGTATAAGGGTGGGCGCTATAGACACCCCACGGATTTCGGTACGTAGGCTCGCCTTAATATGGTGGATTCCAGTTCCTGAACCCTTTTCTTTTTGTCTCTTCATCTATTGACCTTATGTGAAGGGATTTTTACCCTACTGTACTTCACTATATATTGCTCTCTTTTTATTTGTATGTTTACATGTATTACATGCCATTTTTCCACATTTATGAAATCCTGGGGGTCTGACGGGAAGCCAGGTGTTCTCCACTGCAAGTTGTTCTTGCCTACGTTCAAAATGGCTAGAAACCAATTTTGATTTTAGATTTTCAGATCTTCTAAAAATTATTGTGCCATTTAGATCTACCACATCCTTTAAAACTCTATCCATTTTAAGGAGTTCTGAATTTTTCTTAATAATTCGTTTTATTTCATGGGCGCAGCTGTTATACTTTGTCGTGAATAGGGCTGATCTTCCCTCCTCTAGACTTGTTATTTCAACATCCCTTTTATTTTTCCGTTCTACGTTTAGAAGTTGCCCTCTATCCAATTTTCTGACATCACTCATAGCACTTTGTATAATACCCCATGGATAACCCTGTTCCAAAAATGATTCAATCATGGTATGTGCCTGTTTTTCAAACACTTCTTCTAGTACAGGTCCTGGACTGAGGGAAGGTCGGCCCCGATGATCTTCTCTGCGGTTCTGACCACCTTTTGGAGCCTGCATCTGTCCCTCGCGCTGGCGGAGCTGTACCATACGAGTATCGAGGAGCACAGTACCGACTCCACAATCGCGGAGTAGAAGAGGAGCAGAAGCTTCTGTGGGATGTTGAACTTCCTTAGTTGCCTGAGAAAGAACAACCTCTGCTGCGCTTTCCCAACAGTGGCGTCAGCGTTGGACCCCCATTTAAGGTCCCGGGAGATTGTGGTCCCTAGAAACTTGAAGGAGTCCACTAGCGATACCACACTGTCAGCAATCGTTAGCGGAGGTGCACTAGATGACTTCTTCCTGAAGTCCACTATCATCTCGACAGTTTTGAGGGGGTTGAGCTTGAGGTTGTTGTGGATGCACCACTGGGCCAGCAGTCGCCCAGCATCTATGGACTGCATTGGCTGCAACTCATAGAAGCTGTATTGGGCTGCTTGAAAGGCAGGAAGTGGCTTCCTACAGGAATCCAGCTCTCTGCCTATGACAGCCCGGTCTGACAGTCACGGAGGGAGGAAACACTGCCCAATAGAACTGTCTTGTGTATCTGTGCCTGACAGGTAGGACTTCCAATAGGAAGTCATTGCCAGTCACAGTGAAGCCAGTGGAGTTTCATGGGCAGTACAGATGGTGTAATGGTTTGCATTACTGCCCTACAGCACTGAGGTCTTGGGTTTGATTCCCACCATGGCCCTAACTGTGTGGAGTTTGTATATTCTCCCTGTAGTTGCGCGGGTTTCCTCCGGGTACTCCGGTGTCCTCCTACAATCCAAAAATATACCAATAGTTTAATTGGCTTCCAACAAAAATTAACCCTAGTGTGAATGTGTGTGCATGAACATGTGGTAGGGAATATAGATTGTAAGCTCCACTGGGGCAGGGACTGATGTGAATGGCCAAATATTCTCTGTAAAGCGCTGCGGAATGTGTGTGTGCTATATAAATAACTGGTAATAAATAAATAATAAATAATAATAATGGACTGCATATGACTGAACTGACACTGAGCGGGGTGGGGGATTTTACCTGGGGGGCTGCAGTCCTGCAGCACATAGGTAAAATGCACCACTGCTTATGAATGAAGATATACTTGTAAATGCAGACCAAAGGATAAAGCTGTGAGTCCTGAGGAACAGGAATCCAGGGATATTTCAAGAGTGTTGTGGCAAAACAGGTATACAGGCATCCAGAAATCTGGGCAAGGAAGATCACGTTTCCTTATTCTTATGTTTGCCTTTTGTTCTGACTTAATACTTAGCAGTGGCATTGGGCTGAATTTGAAAGCATTAGTCAAAAATAGGTCCAGGTAATAATGAGTGACCATAAGAAGTTGACGGGTAAATGTATTATGTGTCAGTATGGGGGAGAAGCAGTATCAGCGCGTGTTATGTGCACTGATACCGCTTCTCCCCCACACTGGTGGTGCTGGCTCCATATCGGTGCTGCTATTTAAAAGATAGCAGGCCGATATGAGGGGGTGAAGTATGAACAGTCAGAATCGCTGACTGTTCCGACACCTGTAGCTGTCGATTTCAACATCTGCAGTTGGCAATGCTCACACACCACAGCAAGGACCCAGCTGTCCCTGGCTATGGCGGGTGCTGGCTCTGGACTGCGCAAGGGATCGCGCATGAGTAGCGAGATCCAGGGGCGGATTGGGAACTAAAAGTGGCCCTGTAAAATTTGTAGAAGTGGCCTGACATGGGCAGCACAAGAGGTATAACATACCGTGCAGCCATGGCAGCATCACTGGATTGCAGAGTTGCTGTACTGCAGAGATGGGATAACAGAATGAATGGGAACAATACAGTGTACTGAGTGCAGTGGGCTGCCTGTCATGTGGGGGGTGGGGCCGAATGACAACACACAAAACATGCCCCACATACATGTCAGCCCGCAGGAATCTTCCTGGCGAGCCCTATGTCCAAATCATCCCTGGTACTGTCTGGCTGCCTGCAGCTGAATGCATTATGATGTCACAGAGATACTGTCTGCCTGCAGCTGAGTGCATTGTAATGTCACATACGTTCTGTCTAGCTGCCTGCAGCTGAATGCATTGTGATATCACAGAGGTAGTGTTTGCCTGCAGCTGAATGCATTGTGATGTCACAGTGGTAGTGTCTGTCTGCAGCTGAATGCAGTGTAATGTCACAGAGGTACTGTCTGTCTGCAGCTGAATGCATTGTGATGTCACAGAGGTACTGTTAAGCTGCCCGCACTTCAATGCATTTTGATGTCACAGTGGTACTGTCTAGCTGCCTGCAGCTGAATGCATTGTTTTGTCACAGTTGTACTGTCTGCAGCTGAATGCATTGTGATGTCACAGAGGTACTGTCTGTCTGCCATTGAATACATTGTGTGATGTCACAGAGTTGCTGTGTAGCTGCTTGCAGCTGAATGCAATGTGATGCCACAGAGGTATGGTCTGTCTGCAGCTGAATGCATTGTGTGATGTCACGGAGGTACTTTCTAGCTGCCTGTAGCTGAATGCACTGTGGTGGCACAGAGGTACTTTCTAGCTGCCTTCAGCTGAATGCATTGTAATTTGTGATGTCACAGAGGTACTGGTTAGCTGTCTGCAGGTGTATGTATTGTGAAGTCACAGAGGTACTGTTAAGCTGCCTGCACTTGAATGCATTTTGATGTCACAGTGGTACTGTCTAGCTGCCTGCATTGTGATGTCACAGAGGTACTGTCTATCTGCAGTTGAATACATTGTGTGATGTCACAGAGGTGCTGTCTAGCTGCCTGCAGCTGAATGCAATGTGATGTCACAGAGGTACTGTCTGTCTGCAGCTGAATGCATTGTGTGATGTCACAGAGGTACTTTCTAGCTTACTACAGCTGAATACATTGTGATGTCACAGAGGTACTTTCTAGCTGCCTGCAGCTGAATGCATTGTGATTTAATCATGGCATGTGAATTACTGAATAATAACACCACAGTTAATAAAAAACAATTCACACAGCAAATAGTGGGCCTGATTCAGATTTGTATATAAACCTGATGCTTTACATCAGTGATGGGGAACCTTTGGCACTCCAGCTGTTGTTGAACTACACATCCCAGCATGCCCTACTACAGTTTTAGCATGGCCAAATAGCAAAACTTGGGCAGGGCATGCTGGGATGTGCAGTTCAACAACAGCTGCAGTGCCAAAGGTTCCCCATCATTGGTTTACATGCAAATCTATTGGTGTGGGAACTGCCTATGTGCAGGACCCCTTCTGTATATGCGAAGAATGAGTCCTGCATGGTCGCTTACAGCCCCTCTTAGCCACAGCTGAATTGACATGCTTCAACTTTTGGGGGGTGAAGCAGAGGCAACAACTGGGACCTTTCTACAAAATGAATTAGTAACTAATTAAGCAGGCATTAGCTCTCAGTGCAGAGAGATAATAACAAGTAAAATCTAGAGATGAGCGGGTTCGGTTTCTTTGAATCCGAACCCGCACGAACTTCACTTTTTTTTCCACGGGTCCGAGCGACTCGGATCTTCCCGCCTTGCTCGGTTAACCCGAGCGCGCCCGAACGTCATCATGACGCTGTCGGATTCTCGCGAGGCTCGGATTCTATCGCGAGACTCGGATTCTATATAAGGAGCCGCGCGTCGCCGCCATTTTCACTCGTGCATTGAGATTGATAGGGAGAGGACGTGTCTGGCGTCCTCTCCATTAGAATAGAGATAGATAGATTAGATAGAGAGAGATTGTGCAGAGTCGCAGACAGAGTTAGTTTACCACAGTCAGTGACCAGTGCAGTTGCTAGTTAACTTTTATTTAATATAATATATCCGTTCACTTCTCTCTGCTATATCCGTTCTCTGCCTGAAAAAAAAAACGATACACAGCACAGTCAGTCACACAGTGTGACTCAGTCTGTGTGCACTCAGCTCAGCCCAGTGTGCTGCACAGTCATCAATGTATAAATTAAAAGCTTATAATTAATTGTGGGGGAGACTGGGGAGCACTGCAGGTTGTTAGCAGGAGCCAGGAGTACAATTATATTAATTAACAGTGCACACTTTTGCTGCAGGAGTGGTGACCAGTGCCTGACCACCAGTATAGTATTGTTGTATACTACTAATATCTCTTTAAATATCAACCAGTCTATATTAGCAGCAGACACAGTACAGTGCGGTAGTTCACGGCTGTGGCTACCTCTGTGTCGGCACACGGCAGGCAGTCCGTCCGACCAGAATTGTATTATTTATTATTATATACCTACCACCTAACCGTGGTTTTTTTTTCATTCTTTATACCGTCATAGTGTCATCCTAATTGTTACGAGTATACTACTATCTCTTTATCAACCAGTGTACAGTGCGGTAGTTCACGGCTGTGGCTACCTCTGTGTCGGCACACGGCAGGCAGTCCGTCCGACCAGAATTGTATTATTTATTATTATATACCTACCACCTAACCGTGGTTTTTTTTTCATTCTTTATACCGTCATAGTGTCATCCTAATTGTTACGAGTATACTACTATCTCTTTATCAACCAGTGTACAGTGCGGTAGTTCACGGCTGTGGCTACCTCTGTGTCGGCACACGGCAGGCAGTCCGTCCGACCAGAATTGTATTATTTATTATTATATACCTACCACCTAACCGTGGTTTTTTTTTCATTCTTTATACCGTCATAGTGTCATCCTAATTGTTACGAGTATACTACTATCTCTTTATCAACCAGTGTACAGTGCGGTAGTTCACGGCTGTGGCTACCTCTGTGTCGGCACACGGCAGGCAGTCCGTCCGACCAGAATTGTATTATTTATTATTATATACCTACCACCTAACCGTGGTTTTTTTTTTCATTCTTTATACCGTCATAGTGTCATCCTAATTGTTACGAGTATACTACTATCTCTTTATCAACCAGTGTACAGTGCGGTAGTTCACGGCTGTGGCTACCTCTGTGTCGGCACACGGCAGGCAGTCCGTCCGACCAGAATTGTATTATTTATTATTATATACCTACCACCTAACCGTGGTTTTTTTTTCATTCTTTATACCGTCATAGTGTCATCCTAATTGTTACGAGTATACTACTATCTCTTTATCAACCAGTGTACAGTGCGGTAGTTCACGGCTGTGGCTACCTCTGTGTCGGCACACGGCAGGCAGTCCGTCCGACCAGAATTGTATTATTTATTATTATATACCTACCACCTAACCGTGGTTTTTTTTTCATTCTTTATACCGTCATAGTGTCATCCTAATTGTTACGAGTATACTACTATCTCTTTATCAACCAGTGTACAGTGCGGTAGTTCACGGCTGTGGCTACCTCTGTGTCGGCACACGGCAGGCAGTCCGTCCGACCAGAATTGTATTATTTATTATTATATACCTACCACCTAACCGTGGTTTTTTTTTCATTCTTTATACCGTCATAGTGTCATCCTAATTGTTACGAGTATACTACTATCTCTTTATCAACCAGTGTACAGTGCGGTAGTTCACGGCTGTGGCTACCTCTGTGTCGGCAGTCGGCAGGCAGTCCGTCCATCCATAATTGTATTATTATTATAATATATACCACCTAACCGTGGTTTTTTTTTCATTCTTTATACCGTCGTCATAGTGTCATACTAGTTGTTACGAGTATACTACTATCTCTTTATCAACCAGTGTACAGTGCGGTAGTTCACGGCTGTGGCTACCTCTGTGTCGGCAGTCGGCAGGCAGTCCGTCCATCCATAATTGTATTATTATTATAATATATACCACCTAACCGTGGTTTTTTTTTCATTCTTTATACCGTCGTCATAGTGTCATACTAGTTGTTACGAGTATACTACTATCTCTTTATCAACCAGTGTACAGTGCGGTAGTTCACGGCTGTGGCTACCTCTGTGTCGGCAGTCGGCAGGCAGTCCGTCCATCCATAATTGTATTATTATTATAATATATACCACCTAACCGTGGTTTTTTTTTCATTCTTTATACCGTCGTCATAGTGTCATACTAGTTGTTACGAGTATACTACTATCTCTTTATCAACCAGTGTACAGTGCGGTAGTTCACGGCTGTGGCTACCTCTGTGTCGGCAGTCGGCAGGCAGTCCGTCCATCCATAATTGTATTATTATTATAATATATACCACCTAACCGTGGTTTTTTTATACCACCTAACCGTGGCAGTCCGTCCATAATTGTATACTAGTATCCAATCCATCCATCTCCATTGTTTACCTGTGGTGCCTTTTAGTTCTGCCTATAAAATATGGAGAACAAAAAAGTTGAGGTTCCAAAATTAGGGAAAGATCAAGATCCACTTCCACCTCGTGCTGAAGCTGCTGCCACTAGTCATGGCCGAGACGATGAAATGCCAGCAACGTCGTCTGCCAAGGCCGATGCCCAATGTCATAGTACAGAGCATGTCAAATCCAAAACACCAAATATCAGAAAAAAAAGGACTCCAAAACCTAAAATAAAATTGTCGGAGGAGAAGCGTAAACTTGCCAATATGCCATTTACCACACGGAGTGGCAAGGAACGGCTGAGGCCCTGGCCTATGTTCATGGCTAGTGGTTCAGCTTCACATGAAGATGGAAGCACTCAGCCTCTCGCTAGAAAACTGAAAAGACTCAAGCTGGCAAAAGCACCGCAAAGAACTGTGCGTTCTTTGAAATCCCAAATCCACAAGGAGAGTCCAATTGTGTCGTTTGCGATGCCTGACCTTCCCAACACTGGACGTGAAGAGCATGCGCCTTCCACTATTTGCATGCCCCCTGCAAGTGCTGGAAGGAGCACCCGCAGTCCAGTTCCTGATAGTCAGATTGAAGATGTCAGTGTTGAAGTACACCAGGATGAGGAGGATATGGGTGTTGCTGGCGCTGGGGAGGAAATTGACCAGGAGGATTCTGATGGTGAGGTGGTTTGTTTAAGTCAGGCACCCGGGGAGACACCTGTTGTCCGTGGGAGGAATATGGCCGTTGACATGCCAGGTGAAAATACCAAAAAAATCAGCTCTTCGGTGTGGAGGTATTTCACCAGAAATGCGGACAACAGGTGTCAAGCCGTGTGTTCCCTTTGTCAAGCTGTAATAAGTAGGGGTAAGGACGTTAACCACCTCGGAACATCCTCCCTTATACGTCACCTGCAGCGCATTCATAATAAGTCAGTGACAAGTTCAAAAACTTTGGGTGACAGCGGAAGCAGTCCACTGACCAGTAAATCCCTTCCTCTTGTAACCAAGCTCACGCAAACCACCCCACCAACTCCCTCAGTGTCAATTTCCTCCTTCCCCAGGAATGCCAATAGTCCTGCAGGCCATGTCACTGGCAAGTCTGACGAGTCCTCTCCTGCCTGGGATTCCTCCGATGCATCCTTGCGTGTAACGCCTACTGCTGCTGGCGCTGCTGTTGTTGCCGCTGGGAGTCGATGGTCATCCCAGAGGGGAAGTCGTAAGCCCACTTGTACTACTTCCAGTAAGCAATTGACTGTTCAACAGTCCTTTGCGAGGAAGATGAAATATCACAGCAGTCATCCTACTGCAAAGCGGATAACTGAGGCCTTGGCATCCTGGGTGGTGAGAAACGTGGTTCCGGTATCCATCATTACTGCAGAGCCAACTAGAGACTTGTTGGAGGTACTGTGTCCCCGGTACCAAATACCATCTAGGTTCCATTTCTCTAGGCAGGCGATACCGAAAATGTACACAGACCTCAGAAAAAGAGTCACCAGTGTCCTAAAAAATGCAGCTGTACCCAATGTCCACTTAACCACGGACATGTGGAGCAGGGCAGGGTCAGGACTATATGACTGTGACAGCCCACTGGGTAGATGTATGGACTCCCGCCGCAAGAACAGCAGCGGCGGCACCAGTAGCAGCATCTCGCAAACGCCAACTCTTTCCTAGGCAGGCTACGCTTTGTATCACCGCTTTCCAGAATACGCACACAGCTGAAAACCTCTTACGGCAACTGAGGAAGATCATCGCGGAATGGCTTACCCCAATTGGACTCTCCTGTGGATTTGTGGCATCGGACAACGCCAGCAATATTGTGTGTGCATTAAATCTGGGCCAATTCCAGCACGTCCCATGTTTTGCACATACCTTGAATTTGGTGGTGCAGAATTTTTTAAAAAACGACAGGGGCGTGCAAGAGATGCTGTCGGTGGCCAGAAGAATTGCGGGACACTTTCGGCGTACAGGCACCACGTACAGAAAACTGGAGCACCACCAAAAACTACTGAACCTGCCCTGCCATCATCTGAAGCAAGAAGTGGTAACGAGGTGGAATTCAACCCTCTATATGCTTCAGAGGTTGGAGGAGCAGCAAAAGGCCATTCAAGCCTATACAATTGAGCACGATATAGTAGGTGGAATGCACCTGTCTCAAGTGCAGTGGAGAATGATTTCAACGTTGTGCAAGGTTCTGATGCCCTTTGAACTTGCCACACGTGAAGTCAGTTCAGACACTGCCAGCCTGAGTCAGGTCATTCCCCTCATCAGGCTTTTGCAGAAGAAGCTGGAGGCATTGAAGGAGGAGCTAACACGGAGCGATTCCGCTAGGCATGTGGGACTTGTGGATGCAGCCCTTAATTCGCTTAACAAGGATTCACGGGTGGTCAATCTGTTGAAATCAGAGCACTACATTTTGGCCACCGTGCTCGATCCTAGATTTAAAGCCTACCTTGGATCTCTCTTTCCGGCAGACACAGGTCTGCTGGGGTTGAAAGACCTGCTGGTGACAAAATTGTCAAGTCAAGCGGAACGCGACCTGTCAACATCTCCTCCTTCACATTCTCCCGCAACTGGGGGTGCGAGGAAAAGGCTCAGAATTCCGAGCCCACCCGCTGGCGGTGATGCAGGGCAGTCTGGAGCGACTGCTGATGCTGACATCTGGTCCGGACTGAAGGACCTGACAACGATTACGGACATGTCGTCTACTGTCACTGCATATGATTCTCTCAACATTGATAGAATGGTGGAGGATTATATGAGTGACCGCATCCAAGTAGGCACGTCACACAGTCCGTACTTATACTGGCAGGAAAAAGAGGCAATTTGGAGGCCCTTGCACAAACTGGCTTTATTCTACCTAAGTTGCCCTCCCACAAGTGTGTACTCCGAAAGAGTGTTTAGTGCCGCCGCTCACCTTGTCAGCAATCGGCGTACGAGGTTACATCCAGAAAATGTGGAGAAGATGATGTTCATTAAAATGAATTATAATCAATTCCTCCGCGGAGACATTGACCAGCAGCAATTGCCTCCACAAAGTACACAGGGAGCTGAGATGGTGGATTCCAGTGGGGACGAATTGATAATCTGTGAGGAGGGGGATGTACACGGTGATATATCGGAGGGTGAAGATGAGGTGGACATCTTGCCTCTGTAGAGCCAGTTTGTGCAAGGAGAGATTAATTGCTTCTTTTTTGGGGGGGGTCCAAACCAACCCGTCATATCAGTCACAGTCGTGTGGCAGACCCTGTCACTGAAATGATGGGTTGGTTAAAGTGTGCATGTCCTGTTTTGTTTATACAACATAAGGGTGGGTGGGAGGGCCCAAGGATAATTCCATCTTGCACCTCTTTTTTCTTTTCTTTTTCTTTGCATCATGTGCTGATTGGGGAGGGTTTTTTGGAAGGGACATCCTGCGTGACACTGCAGTGCCACTCCTAGATGGGCCCGGTGTTTGTGTCGGCCACTAGGGTCGCTAATCTTACTCACACAGCTACCTCATTGCGCCTCTTTTTTTCTTTGCGTCATGTGCTGTTTGGGGAGGGTTTTTTGGAAGGGACATCCTGCGTGACACTGCAGTGCCACTCCTAGATGTGCCCGGTGTTTGTGTCGGCCACTAGGGTCGCTAATCTTACTCACACAGTCAGCTACCTCATTGCGCCTCTTTTTTTCTTTGCGTCATGTGCTGTTTGGGGAGGGTTTTTTGGAAGGGCCATCCTGCGTGACACTGCAGTGCCACTCCTAGATGGGCCCGGTGTTTGTGTCGGCCACTAGGGTCGCTTATCTTACTCACACAGCGACCTCGGTGCAAATTTTAGGACTAAAAATAATATTGTGAGGTGTGATGTGTTCAGAATAGGCTGAAAATGAGTGTAAATTATGTTTTTTGAGGTTAATAATACTTTGGGATCAAAATTACCCCCAAATTCTATGATTTAAGCTGTTTTTTAGTGTTTTTTGAAAAAAACACCCGAATCCAAAACACACCCGAATCCGACAAAAAAAATTCGGTGAGGTTTTGCCAAAACGCGTTCGAACCCAAAACACGGCCGCGGAACCGAACCCAAAACCAAAACACAAAACCCGAAAAATTTCAGGCGCTCATCTCTAGTAAAATCCCGGGTAACCTGGTGAGTAGCAGAGGTTCCTCGGTTTGTAAGCACAAATATACAGTAGTGCATAGCGAAACAAACTCCATAAACATTGGAGTACGCAGGAAGAAATCAGGAGCAGGAATCTAGAGATATTGCAATAGAAAAACTGGTCATACTTACCTACTTTATTGAATACCTCTTTGGGAGCTGCCCAGAGAGGAAAAGCAGGTGGGCAGTGATGGGGACGGGGTTATGTTAATAACGTCATTAGGTCCCGTCTCCTCTGCCAGCAATGCGGTTTTGCTATATTTATTTCTGCATTCTGCCCACTTCACTATGAAATGTGGGCAGAACGTGGGAGGGGAGGGGTGCCCACTCTTCTGTGTCTGTGGGAGACCACCTGAAAAACTGTATGTCTCCCACAGGATACGGGAGAGTAGCAAGTATGAGACAGGCATACACAGTAACAGGAACAGGCATCCAGAAATCTTGGCAAGGTGGATAACAGAAGCTCACAAGAACACGGTCGAGCACATGAAACGTTAATGACCTAGCGAAGGATGCTAGGACCAGACAGACTTAGGGGTCTATTTACTAAGCCTTAGATGGAGATAGAGTGGACGGAGATAAAGTACAAGCCAATCAACTCCTAACTGTCATTTTTCAAACCCAGCCTGTGACATGACAGTTTGACACTGATTGGCTGGTACTTTATCTCCATCTATGTTATCTCCATCCAAGGCTTAGTAAATAGACCCCTCTCATAGATGTCAGTTGTAAACCAGTGGTGGAACTACCATCGGTGCAGCCGATGCAGTGCACTGGGGCCCACCAAAAGGAAAGGACTCACAACCGGCAGCATTATCAGCAATACTTATTGAGTTTTAGCTGCTGGCAGACTCATGCAAAAAATATGAAGGAGGAGGCGGTCCGTCCGGAAAAAAGGGAAGGGGGGCCCGCACCTTCCCCCTCCTCTCTATCCTGTCCCCGACTCCCCTGATTCTCATCTGCTCTATTCTGTTGCTGGCTCCTGGACCTTAACCTATAATCACGTCATGTTGTTGTGTAATGATTGCCACCGTGCTGTCACTGGAGAGGAGACCCGAGCGGCTGGAAACTGTGAGAGTGGAAGACAAGCCATGCCATTACCGGAGGGTGGGGGGCGAGGAGCACAGTGATGGAGAGAGCACATTAATGGCTGTACATGGGTGTGGCACACTACTGTAAATACAGCAGGGGACACACTACAGGGAATACAAAGGGGGAGCACATCACAGGCTAACAATTAGGGGGGCATATTTTTGGCAATACAGAGGGGGGTACAGTAGAGACAGTACTGTGGTTGCAGCACATTACTGTCAATAAAGGGGGCGGGGACTGCATTAATTGCAATATAGAAGGGTTGGGGGGTGGGGAAGTGTCTTAATGGAAAAACAGATAGTAGAGGAAAAGCACAATAATGGAAATACAGCAGGAAGGGGTAAAATAATGGCCATATACAGGGGAGAGGTGGCGGTGCAAAATCTAGACATACAGGGGGTGTAATACTGGACATATAGATGGGGGGTGGAAACACGATACAGACACAGTGTCATTATGCAAAACATATAGACAAGGGGGGGAAATTAGTACAAGATGTAGAGATATGGGTGGGCAAAAGCAATACAGACCATGCAGACATTGAGCAATATCTAATCATCCCAGAGAGAAGGTAAACTGGGACTGTATTCATAATGGATAATTGACATTTGTTAATACTTGATCCCATCTTCCTTTTTTATAAGATGTTTTGAAGTATACATATTTAGATAGGCAGCCTTTATACTCACATTACTATTGCACTGATAATTTATATTCTGTGTACCATTAACATGCGGTGGGGTGAGGTAAGTGAGGCAGAGCCTTTCCTGACATACTAACGTATAAGCCAGAGTTTTGACTATATAAAGCAGGCATGTCCAAAGTTTGTGTAGGAAAAAACAATGGTTCCCTAATACACACCGAGTGAAAAATATTACTACATAATAGTCAGATAATACGGAGATCTTGGTTGCGTATATCTGCAGATATAGGGTTAAGCCCCCAGGCCGATCGACACGGCCTCTCCGTCACTGGGGGTCCCTAATACTAGGTATGGGTCCGGGGTGCAGGACCCCATAACGTCGGCACAGGTAGGCTACCCCAGGTCAGCACACAGGTGAGAGTTAATAAGGGTTAATAAGAAGCACAGTAGTGCTATGTAAGTGGTGTGATTAAAATAATACAAAAATATATACAAAGTGATAGGGAAAATCATAAGTGTTAATAAAGTGTTAGGGTGTGCCGACCTGAAGCAGCCCAGCCATACCGACACAGGGGCCACCACACCCCACACCCACCCCATAAACAATTACAAATATGTCTGGGTTGAATTCCCAGTGTAAGGCCACATGGTAATGGCTCCTACAGCATCTGAGAGCCAGCTTACCTGGAGATACCCCTAACTTCTCCTGTGGCAGTCTGAAGTCAGCAATCCCTCCTAATGCTGACCCATGCATGCCTCTCAATACAATACAAAAAATGGTGAGCTGCTCAATCAGATAGTGATGTCACTCAGGTGCTAAAAGGGAGGGGTAATTATGTGTATGAAAAAACAATGGTTCCCTAATGCACACCGAGTGAAAAATATTACTACATAATAGTCAGATAATACGGAGATCTTGGTTGCGTATATCTGCAGATATAGGGTTAAGCCCCCAGGCCGATCGACACGGCCTCTCCGTCACTGGGGGTCCCTAATACTAGGTATGGGTCTGGGGTGCAGGACCCCATAACGTCGGCACAGGTCGGCTACCCCAGGTCAGCACACAGGTGAGAGTTAATAAGGGTTAATAAGAAGCACAGTAGTGCTATGTAAGTGGTGTGATTAAAATAATACAAAAATATATACAAAGTGATAGGGAAAATCATAAGTGTTAATAAAGTGTTAGGGTGTGCCGACCTGAAGCAGCCCAGCCATACCGACACAGGGGCCACCACACCCCACACCCACCCCATAAACAATTACAAATATGTCTGGGTTGAATTCCCAGTGTAAGGCCACATGGTAATGGCTCCTACAGCATCTGAGAGCCAGCTTACCTGGAGGTACCCCTAACTTCTCCTGTGGCAGTCTGAAGTCAGCAATCCCTCCTAATGCTGACCCATCCATGCCTCTCAATACAATACAAAAAATGGTGAGCTGCTCAATCAGATAGTGATGTCACTCAGGTGCTAAAAGGGAGGGGTAATTCTGTGTAGGAAAAAACAATGGTTCCCTAATGCACACCGAGTGAAAAATATTACTACATAATAGTCAGATAATACGGAGATCTTGGTTGCGTATATCTGCAGATATAGGGTTAAGCCCCCAGGCCGATCGACAAGGCCTCTCCGTGACTGGGGGTCCCTAATACTAGGTATGGGTCTGGGGTGCAGGACCCCATAACGTCGGCACAGGTCGGCTACCCCAGGTCAGCACACAGGTGAGAGTTAATAAGGGTTAATAAGAAGCACAGTAGTGCTATGTAAGTGGTGTGATTAAAATAATACAAAAATATATACAAAGTGATAGGGAAAATCATAAGTGTTAATAAAGTGTTAGGGTGTGCCGACCTGAAGCAGCCCAGCCATACTGACACAGGGGCCACCACACCCCACACCCACCCCATAAACAATTACAAATATGTCTGGGTTGAATTCCCAGTGTAAGGCCACATGGTAATGGCTCCTACAGCATCTGAGAGCCAGCTTACCTGGATATACCCCTAACTTCTCCTGTGGCAGTCTGAAGTCAGCAATCCCTCTTAATGCTGACCCATCCATGCCTCTCAATACAATACAAAAAATGGTGAGCTGCTCAATCAGATAGTGATGTCACTCAGGTGCTAAAAGGGAGGGGTAATTCTGTGTAGGAAAAAACAATGGTTCCCTAATGCACACCGAGTGAAAAATATTACTACATAATAGTCAGATAATACGGAGATCTTGGTTGCGTATATCTGCAGATATAGGGTTAAGCCCCCAGGCCGATCGACAAGGCCTCTCCGTCACTGGGGGTCCCTAATACTAGGTATGGGTCCGGGGTGCAGGACCCCATAACGTCGGCACAGGTCGGCTACCCCAGGTCAGCACACAGGTGAGAGTTAATAAGAAGCACAGTAGTGCTATGTAAGTGGTGTGATTAAAATAATACAAAAATATATACAAAGTGATAGGGAAAATCATAAGTGTTAATAAAGTGTTAGGGTGTGCCGACCTGAAGCAGCCCAGCCATACCGACACAGGGGCCACCACACCCCACACCCACCCCATAAACAATTACAAATATGTCTGGGTTGAATTCCCAGTGTAAGGCCACATGGTATTGGCTCCTACAGCATCTGAGAGCCAGCTTACCTGGATATACCCCTAACTTCTCCTGTGGCAGTCTGAAGTCAGCAATCCCTCCTAATGCTGACCCATCCATGCCTCTCAATACAATACAAAAAATGGTGAGCTGCTCAATCAGATAGTGATGTCACTCAGGTGCTAAAAGGGAGGGGTAATTCTGTGTAGGAAAAAACAATGGTTCCCTAATGCACACCGAGTGAAAAATATTACTACATAATAGTCAGATAATACGGAGATCTTGGTTGCGTATATCTGCAGATATAGGGTTAAGCCCCCAGGCCGATCGACAAGGCCTCTCCGTCACTGGGGGTCCCTAATACTAGGTATGGGTCCGGGGTGCAGGACCCCATAACGTCGGCACAGGTCGGCTACCCCAGGTCAGCACACAGGTGAGAGTTAATAAGGGTTAATAAGAAGCACAGTAGTGCTATGTAAGTGGTGTGATTAAAATAATACAAAAATATATACAAAGTGATAGGGAAAATCATAAGTGTTAATAAAGTGTTAGGGTGTGCCGACCTGAAGCAGCCCAGCCATACCGACACAGGGGCCACCACACCCCACACCCACCCCATAAACAATTACAAATATGTCTGGGTTGAATTCCCAGTGTAAGGCCACATGGTAATGGCTCCTACAGCATCTGAGAGCCAGCTTACCTGGATATACCCCTAACTTCTCCTGTGGCAGTCTGAAGTCAGCAATCCCTCCTAATGCTGACCCATCCATGCCTCTCAATACAATACAAAAAATGGTGAGCTGCTCAATCAGATAGTGATGTCACTCAGGTGCTAAAAGGGAGGGGTAATTCTGTGTAGGAAAAAACAATGGTTCCCTAATGCACACCGAGTGAAAAATATTACTACATAATAGTCAGATAATACGGAGATCTTGGTTGCGTATATCTGCAGATATAGGGTTAAGCCCCCAGGCCGATCGACAAGGCCTCTCCGTCACTGGGGGTCCCTAATACTAGGTATGGGTCCGGGGTGCAGGACCCCATAACGTCGGCACAGGTCGGCTACCCCAGGTCAGCACACAGGTGAGAGTTAATAAGGGTTAATAAGAAGCACAGTAGTGCTATGTAAGTGGTGTGATTAAAATAATACAAAAATATATACAAAGTGATAGGGAAAATCATAAGTGTTAATAAAGTGTTAGGGTGTGCCGACCTGAAGCAGCCCAGCCATACCGACACAGGGGCCACCACACCCCACACCCACCCCATAAACAATTACAAATATGTCTGGGTTGAATTCCCAGTGTAAGGCCACATGGTAATGGCTCCTACAGCATCTGAGAGCCAGCTTACCTGGATATACCCCTAACTTCTCCTGTGGCAGTCTGAAGTCAGCAATCCCTCCTAATGCTGACCCATCCATGCCTCTCAATACAATACAAAAAATGGTGAGCTGCTCAATCAGATAGTGATGTCACTCAGGTGCTAAAAGGGAGGGGTAATTCTGTGTAGGAAAAAACAATGGTTCCCTAATGCACACCGAGTGAAAAATATTACTACATAATAGTCAGATAATACGGAGATCTTGGTTGCGTATATATCTGCAGATATAGGGTTAAGCCCCCAGGCCGATCGACAAGGCCTCTCCGTCACTGGGGGTCCCTAATACTAGGTATGGGTCCAGGGTGCAGGACCCCATAACGTCGGCACAGGTCGGCTACCCCAGGTCAGCACACAGGTGAGAGTTAATAAGGGTTAATAAGAAGCACAGTAGTGCTATGTAAGTGGTGTGATTAAAATAATACAAAAATATATACAAAGTGATAGGGAAAATCATAAGTGTTAATAAAGTGTTAGGGTGTGCCGACCTGAAGCAGCCCAGCCATACCGACACAGGGGCCACCACACCCCACACCCACCCCATAAACAATTACAAATATGTCTGGGTTGAATTCCCAGTGTAAGGCCACATGGTAATGGCTCCTACAGCATCTGAGAGCCAGCTTACCTGGATATACCCCTAACTTCTCCTGTGGCAGTCTGAAGTCAGCAATCCCTCCTAATGCTGACCCATCCATGCCTCTCAATACAATACAAAAAATGGTGAGCTGCTCAATCAGATAGTGATGTCACTCAGGTGCTAAAAGGGAGGGGTAATTCTGTGTAGGAAAAAACAATGGTTCCCTAATGCACACCGAGTGAAAAATATTACTACATAATAGTCAGATAATACGGAGATCTTGGTTGCGTATATCTGCAGATATAGGGTTAAGCCCCCAGGCCGATCGACAAGGCCTCTCCGTCACTGGGGGTCCCTAATACTAGGTATGGGTCCGGGGTGCAGGACCCCATAACGTCGGCACAGGTCGGCTACCCCAGGTCAGCACACAGGTGAGAGTTAATAAGGGTTAATAAGAAGCACAGTAGTGCTATGTAAGTGGTGTGATTAAAATAATACAAAAATATATACAAAGTGATAGGGAAAATCATAAGTGTTAATAAAGTGTTAGGGTGTGCCGACCTGAAGCAGCCCAGCCATACCGACACAGGGGCCACCACACCCCACACCCACCCCATAAACAATTACAAATATGTCTGGGTTGAATTCCCAGTGTAAGGCCACATGGTAATGGCTCCTACAGCATCTGAGAGCCAGCTTACCTGGATATACCCCTAACTTCTCCTGTGGCAGTCTGAAGTCAGCAATCCCTCCTAATGCTGACCCATCCATGCCTCTCAATACAATACAAAAAATGGTGAGCTGCTCAATCAGATAGTGATGTCACTCAGGTGCTAAGAGGGAGGGGTAATTCTGTGTAGGAAAAAACAATGGTTCCCTAATGCACACCGAGTGAAAAATATTACTACATAATAGTCAGATAATACGGAGATCTTGGTTGCGTATATATCTGCAGATATAGGGTTAAGCCCCCAGGCCGATCGACAAGGCCTCTCCGTCACTGGGGGTCCCTAATACTAGGTATGGGTCCAGGGTGCAGGACCCCATAACGTCGGCACAGGTCGGCTACCCCAGGTCAGCACACAGGTGAGAATTAATAAGGGTTAATAAGAAGCACAGTAGTGCTATGTAAGTGGTGTGATTAAAATAATACAAAAATATATACAAAGTGATAGGGAAAATCATAAGTGTTAATAAAGTGTTAGGGTGTGCCGACCTGAAGCAGCCCAGCCATACCGACACAGGGGCCACCACACCCCACACCCACCCCATAAACAATTACAAATATGTCTGGGTTGAATTCCCAGTGTAAGGCCACATGGTAATGGCTCCTACAGCATCTGAGAGCCAGCTTACCTGGAGATACCCCTAACTTCTCCTGTGGCAGTCTGAAGTCAGCAATCCCTCCTAATGCTGACCCATCCATGCCTCTCAATACAATACAAAAAATGGTGAGCTGCTCAATCAGATAGTGATGTCACTCAGGTGCTAAAAGGCAGGGGTAATTCTGTGTAGGAAAAAACAATGGTTACCTAATGCACACCGAGTGAAAAATATTACTACATAATAGTCAGATAATACGGAGATCTTGGTTGCGTATATCTGCAGATATAGGGTTAAGCCCCCAGGCCGATCGACAAGGCCTCTCCGTCACTGGGGGTCCCTAATACTAGGTATGGGTCCGGGGTGCAGGACCCCATAACGTCGGCACAGGTCGGCTACCCCAGGTCAGCACACAGGTGAGAGTTAATAAGGGTTAATAAGAAGCACAGTAGTGCTATGTAAGTGGTGTGATTAAAATAATACAAAAATATATACAAAGTGATAGGGAAAATCATAAGTGTTAATAAAGTGTTAGGGTGTGCCGACCTGAAGCAGCCCAGCCATACCGACACAGGGGCCACCACACCCCACACCCACCCCATAAACAATTACAAATATGTCTGGGTTGAATTCCCAGTGTAAGGCCACATGGTAATGGATCCTACAGCATCTGAGAGCCAGCTTACCTGGAGATACCCCTAACTTCTCCTGTGGCAGTCTGAAGTCAGCAATCCTTCCTAATGCTGACCCATCCATGCCTCTCAATACAATACAAAAAATGGTGTGCTGCTCAAGCAGATAGTGATGTCACTCAGGTGCTAAAAGGGAGGGGTAATTCTGTGTAGGAAAAAACAATGGTTCCCTAATGCACACCGAGTGAAAAATATGACTACATAATAGTCAGATAATACGGAGATCTTGGTTGCGTATATCTGCAGATATAGGGTTAAGCCCCCAGGCCGATCGACAAGGCCTCTCCGTGACAGGGGGTCCCTAATACTAGGTATGGGTCCGGGGTGCAGGACCCCATAACGTCGGCACAGGTCGGCTACCCCAGGTCAGCACACAGGTGAGAGTTAATAAGGGTTAATAAGAAGCACAGTAGTGCTATGTAAGTGGTGTGATTAAAATAATACAAAAATATATACAAAGTGATAGGGAAAATCATAAGTGTTAATAAAGTGTTAGGGTGTGCCGACCTGAAGCAGCCCAGCCATACCGACACAGGGGCCACCACACCCCACACCCACCCCATAAACAATTACAAATATGTCTGGGTTGAATTCCCAGTGTAAGGCCACATGGTAATGGCTCCTACAGCATCTGAGAGCCAGCTTACCTGGAGATACCCCTAACTTCTCCTGTGTCGGTACGGCTGGGCTGCTTCAGGTCGGCACACCCTAACACTTTATTAACACTTATGATTTTCCCTATCACTTTGTATATATTTTTGTATTATTTTAATCACACCACTTACATAGCACTACTGGGCTTCTTATTAACCCTTATTAACTCTCACCTGTGTGCTGACCTGGGGTAGCCGACCTGTGCCGACGTTATGGGGTCCTGCACCCCGGACCCATACTTAGTATTAGGGACCCCCAGTGACGGAGAGGCCTTGTCGATCGGCCTGGGGGCTTAACCCTATATCTGCAGATATACGCAACCAAGATCTCCGTATTATCTGACTATTATGTAGTAATATTTTTCACTCGGTGTGCATTAGGGAACCATTGTTTTTTCCTACACAGAATTACCCCTCCCTTTTAGCACCTGAGTGACATCACTATCTGATTGAGCAGCTCACCATTTTTTGTATTGTATTGAGAGGCATGGATGGGTCAGCATTAGGAGGGATTGCTGACTTCAGACTGCCACAGGAGAAGTTAGGGGTATCTCCAGGTAAGCTGGCTCTCAGATGCTGTAGGAGCCATTACCATGTGGCCTTACACTGGGAATTCAACCCAGACATATTTGTAATTGTTTATGGGGTGGGTGTGGGGTGTGGTGGCCCCTGTGTCGGTATGGCTGGGCTGCTTCAGGTCGGCACACCCTAACACTTTATTAACACTTATGATTTTCCCTATCACTTTGTATATATTTTTGTATTATTTTAATCACACCACTTACATAGCACTACTGTGCTTCTTATTAACCCTTATTAACTCTCACCTGTGTGCTGACCTGGGGTAGCCGACCTGTGCCGACGTTATGGGGTCCTGCACCCCGGACCCATACCTAGTATTAGGGACCCCCAGTGACGGAGAGGCCTTGTCGATCGGCCTGGGGGCTTAACCCTATATCTGCAGATATACTCAACCAAGATCTCCGTATTATCTGACTATTATGTAGTAATATTTTTCACTCGGTGTGCATTAGGGAACCATTGTTTTTTCCTACACAGAATTACCCCTCCCTTTTAGCACCTGAGTAACATCACTATCTGATTGAGCAGCTCACCATTTTTTGTAATGTCCAAAGTTTGGCCTGGGGGCCAATTGTGGCCCGTGCTCAAATTTCCACCAGCCCGCAGCCTCTGTGAAAGCTATTTTAGGGGTGTGGCCTGGTGTTTGAAGGCTAGAGAGTCGTCTCTCTGCTGAGATCCTTCAAGGGCTACCCATAAATAGCTAAAGCAGACATCTTCTCCCTGCTAAGCCCACTCTACTGCTCACCTGATATTTAGGAGACCAGAGGAGACTGAGCAGCGGAGCCGAGGAGTGTATAAACTCGCTCCTGTGTGCCTTCCCCTCCACCTTAGGCCGGGATCCTCAGCGCAGCGTGCCCCGTCCATGGGCATCTCAGACCACACAGAGAGACCCAGCATGATGTGAAACGGCTAGCAGAGTCCTCTGCTGGACCCCTGCTTCTGCCGTGGATTGGCGGCGAATAGCAGGCTAGTTTACTGTGCTCCCCTGGGACTCTGCAGTGTGACTGGGACGGCGCACCTGCGGCGGTGGTCATCTTGAAAAGGTATGCGCCCCTAATTTTATGCTCTCCCCAACTAAACAATATATATATCAAGGTGCGCTATTACTGGGACCCCCTCTTCTATATCTGGATAGGTGGGTACTATATCTGCATCCTTTATAACTGAACAGTGCCAGCTCTTATTTATATGTTATAAATATGTGCTGTGCCATCCTGGCACTCTGACCATAATAACCAGGCAGCGGATGACATCCTGTGGGCTAGTGTTTTTGCCTGTCTTGTCACTCTGCTCAGAGTTGCATGTGTTATATATGACTCTTTTTGCCATCATCTGAGCCTGGGAGCCCATTGCTGCAGCAAACAGTTGTCCAAGTGTCGCAGTCGATACCAACAGCTCCCTCTTGTCAACTTTTACCGCCATGCTGGATAAATGCAGGTTCCAAGAGACTTGAACATTTGCTAAGAAAATGCTGAGCTTGTTTGGCTTGACATACTTGTGCAAGAAGATATTCTAGGTTATGAACCATAATAAAAACTGCGTGAGGACAAGACTAAGTGTCTCTCACCTGCGTGACATCTCGCACATCAAAACCACTGTCTTTGAGCCAGACCTGGCCTATTTACGCAGTTGAGTTCTCAGTATCACCCTTCACATTAGAGCAGGTAAGACAAGTTATTTGTTTAGTCTTCTGAGGTGATTAATGTTTCAAAGAATGCCCCCACAAATTTTCACCTCACCAAAACTGGCTTCTTTGCAAAAAGTTTGGACAGTGGGTAAGGTGTGGAGTCAGTAAGTGATATTGAGCAAGGGGTATTTCAGTGGGTGAGGTATGGGGAAAGGCAATGATGGTGAGTGAGGATTTGTGGTGAGGGCAAATACAGTGGGTATGGTATTCGTCAGGGAGTGTTGCTGAGTGAGGGGTATTTCAGTATTTAGAGGATGGTATCTGTGATTATTAGTAAGTAAGAAGTACTATACATAGCATTTATGGATGTGCAAGAGGTATATCATTGGGTGGGTGTAGTATATGGAGAGGTGTTCTACCGAGGCACTTTTGCAATGAGGCCTACTCTATGTAGGATACTTAATTTTCTCTCAGCATGCAATATGACAGCATCCATTCAGGTTTCTACTATTACTGTGGGAAAATACTAACTGTAGACACATGAGGGTCCCTCCCCCAAATCTTTATTTTCCACTGGGGGGGCAAAGCATATTTCTGCACCAGAACCTACGGCACTCTAACGCCGCTGCTAGTGCAAAACATAATGGTGGTTAGTAGTAGCCAACCTGATTTCTGGCCATAGAACAGACTTGGAAGAACAGCACCTCTGGAACTTTCCAGAACTGCAGCTCACATAATCAGAGGCATGGTGATCCCTGGCGGCAAGAAATCATACTGCAGGGAAATAATGCAAAATAGAACATAGGGGGTATGCGTATGCACCATAATGCATTGGCGCATCGCGCAACAGCACCGGGCATCGGTGCCTAGCGCCGGGATAGTGCGAAAAAAATTATTGCACGGGCGATCGCAAGGTGATTGATAGGAAGTGGCCGTTTGTGGGTGGCAACTGACTGTTTTACAGGAGTGTCCAGAAAAACACAGAAGGGACCAGGCATTTTCAGGGAGGGTCTCTGACGTCAGCTCCGGCCCTGATCAGCAGCAAACAATCGCAGCGGCTGAGTAAGTCCTGGGCTGTGCAGAGACTGCACAAACTGATGTTTGTGCAGCTTTGCTACAAAAGCGATCTCACACTTGCACAGCACTTTACCCCTCCCCCTGTAGGTGGCGAATATCTGATCACAGGACTGCAAAAAAACGCACCCTAGCAATCAGGTCTGGGTCCGAGAATCAGCACCATCTGAAGAGGGTGAAGATTGCACATGTCAAGCTCCGAAAATTTAGTATTTTCAAAGCTTGATGATTTTAGGTCCTCAGAACAGTGATCAAATCGGGGCTGAAAGGTAAGAAGGAGATATCTGTGATTATTAGCTTTATCTGTGATCATTAGCTTCATAATGAATCCCTTAATTTCTATAAAAGTAGGTTAAAAGACGCGTGTCGTAAAAAGGGGTGTACCCCCAAGAGTACAGGAAGATATTGATTAACTGGGGAGGCAAGGCTGATGAGGAGATAGTGGGTGACTGGGGAGGCAATGTAGCTAGAGCCAATGGAAGTCCCAGTGGGATAGGGCCCTGGGAATTTCCTCCCAGGCTCGGTGCTGTTATTGTGGGAATCCGTGGCAGAAATAGGCAATAGGTGGCAAACTAGGCTGCACTGGTAGCCTCTGCTCCCAATACAACATCTAATGCACAGTTATCTCATCACCCCAATATAACACTTTACACACAGTCATTTCATCATCCCCCACTAGAAGGAGAGATAGGGAGAGAGCAGGTGAGAGGCTCATGGGGGGGGGGGGGGCTAGGAGAGAGAGCAGGTTAGGTGTACTCAGGGGGAGAGCTAGGAGAGAACGGGTGAGGCACACAGAGGGAGAGCTAGGGAGAGACCGGGTGGGGGCACATTGGGGAGAGCTAGAGAGAGAGCAGGTGAGAGACACATGGAAGGAGGGCTAGGGAGAGAGCAGATGAGAGGCACACAGGGGAAAGCTAGGGAGAGAGCAGGTGAGGCACACAGGGGGAGGGCTAGGTGAGGGTTATGTGAGGGAGGGCTATGGAAAGAGCAGGTGAGGGGCACACAGGGGGGAGAACTAGGGAGAGAGCAGGTGAGGTGCACACGGAGGAGGGATAGGGGGAGAGCAGGTGAGAGGTACACATAGGGAGGGCTAGGTGAGGGGCATATGGGGGACGGCAAGGGAGAGAGCAGACTAGGGGCACACAGGGATAGAGCTAGGGAGAGAGCAAATGAGAGGCACATGGAGGAGGACACGGGAGAGAGTAGGTGAGAGGCACATGTGGTGAGGGCTAGGTGAGAGGCACATGTGGTGAGGCTAGGTTAGGGGCACACGGGGGGAGGGCTAGGTAGAGAGCAAGTGCAGGGTACATAGGAGGGAGCTAGGGAGAGAGCAGGTGAGAGGTACACATAGGGAGGGCTAGGTGAGGGGCACATGGGGGACGGCTAGGGAGAGAGCAGACTAGGGGCACACAGGGATAGAGCTAGGGAGAGAGTAAATGAGAGGCACATGGAGGAGGATTAGGGAGAGAGTAGGTGAGAGGCACATGTGGTGAGGGCTAGGTGAGAGGCACATGTGGTGAGGCTAGGTGAGGGGCACACAGGGGGAGGGCTAGGTAGAGAGCAAGTGCAGGGTACATAGGAGGGAGCTAGGGAGAGAGCAGGTGAGAGGCACACAGGGGGAAAGATAAGGAGAGAGCAGTTGAGAGGCACACAGGGGGGTTGTAATTAGTCTTTATCTGTCCTACTCTGCGGTGGGTATGTGCGCTCTTGTTGATCCGACTCCTGGCTTTTGTGGTGAGTGCAGCGCTGACAGGTGCTGGTGCACGGGTCCCCACTCCACCCCTGCTCAAACATGTCTCCTCCATGCAGTGGTGGCGTCCGACCCAGGTACAGTTTGTGCTTGTGTTATGGCAGCAATGGTTCTGATGGTGACCTTGCCACACAATGCCTCTCCCCGGCTGCAGTTCTGGTTACAAACGCTGGCTCTGACAATGTCTCTGCCCTGGGTGGGCATGATGACATCACGCCCAGCACTGAGGAGCGTAGCGACGGGGGAGAAGGGCATCCCACTTGCTGAAGAGCAGGCTCAGTCTCCTCCTCCGTGACAAGCTTCTGCTGGTGCTGCTGGGTGACACCTCCACATGCACACAGTTATGTTGCTTAGCGAAGCGATACAGCCCAATCTGGGGGGAGGGGGATGTAGAGCATGGCACAGCATGTGGCAGACCAGCAATCCTCCACCGTCGCTGGCCCTAGGCTTGGGATGCCCCAAGGCATTTGCCTATAATACCTATTCTTAGAGCCAGTTTTGCGCATACACAGTAGACTGTGGCACAATGTCAGAGTCTACTGTGCCATGGAGGGAAGGGAGTCCACCCGCAGTCTGCACACAGGCAACCTCCTCTGTTAAAACACCCATGGACTGAGTCTGTATATGAAGCACAAAAGAACTGCATCTTAGCTACATCTCGTTGCATCTAAGACACAATTTTGGCAAAAATGATGCAAAAAAGACATTCAAAGCTAGCAGAGTCTCATGGGACCTGGCATGCCACGAGTGGCTGTTTGACACAACTGCAGCAAAGATGTATGATTACACATCTATTGGAAATAAAAAGAGAGGGAGTGGGAAACAGAGAAGTGAGGTGCAAAATTTGGAGACTCAGGGCCTAATTCAGCATGGATCGTAGATGTGTGACATGCGGTGGGATGCCCAGCACAGGGCAAGTACACCTCGCAATGCCAGGCCCTTCCCCCCTGTGCAAATATGCGAGCGCATCACACAACGGTGATGCTCTCGCATGTTTAGGGTTGCTCTCTGCCTACACAGCCTTGCTGCTAAGGCAGGCGGCAACCCACCATCTTTTGGGTCGCGGCGGTGTGACGTCACGCGAAGCCACCACGGCTCGCCCCGCAAACAGTCAGGAAACACCTGCATTGTCTGGACTGCGCCCCCCCAAACTTCGCTGCAATGCCCCTAAAAAGCTGCAGCGAAGCCCCTCCCACCCTGCTAACGCCTCTGCCTGTCAATCAGGCAGTGGTGTTCGCAGTGTGAGATGCCATCGCATCTCATTGGGTGCGCATTCTGCTCTTGCGCACACTGCACAGGGCATCAGCATGTGAATACTGCAGCAGCAGCATTCCATGCTCAATTAGGCCATCAGCATGTGGTAGGGTTTTGTGAAAAAGGGGGGGGGGGGGTTAGAGTATGTTTAAAGGCTGAGGGGCTAGACAAAAGTTTGATTGATTGGGGTAGGTCATTCCAGGGAATTGGAGAAGCACAGAAGAAGTCATGATGGTGGTAATGAGAGGATGTGATCAGGCAGGAGGAGATGCGGTGGCTGCTAGCTGAGCGGAGCAGACAAGAGGGAATGTGAGTGTAGGTAAGGTTGGTAATGTGGTGGAGTGAACTGCTTGAAACTTGAGTGAGTGGTAGTGATCAGAAAAGTTAAAAGTATCTGGTCATTGGCTAAGAGAGGAGTAATTTGAGGATTGCAAATTCGGATCCTGGGGTTTGATATAATGCTGTTTGTGTCTCTTTCCAGTATACCTTTTTTTTGCATGGTTTCAAATTAATTCATCCTCAACCTGGTCTATCTGACTGACTCTTCAAACACAATAACATAAGTAAAAAAAAACCAAGCTGTTTTCTAATTCACACTTTAGAAAATCTTTCTATATTTGATGCAGAACACACACAGCCTTTTTGCAATATTACAACTTCTGACTTGCAGTCGATCATTGAAAGCAAGACATTTATGACATACTTTTAAGTGAAACATAAATGAAAACCTTTGTATAATCCAAATGCATATTATATTTATCCTGTTTAACCTAAGATCTAGCATTGAGGACTTTCTTTTCAGTTGCTGTACACAGATATGGCAATTCTAAGATGCTGCCAGTAGATGGCTGCAGTTTCTCATCTAGCTTACATGAAGCAGAATAATAACTTTGTTGTGCATTGTTTTGAATTGTTCAATAAAAGATACAGAACTATCAATCAGTTTGTGGCAGTAAGTGGTTCAAAAGCTAATTGTATACCAGTTCTAAATCTGCTATAAGCACTAGGTTAAAAGCTTTTCCTTTTCCATTCCAGACACTCTTATTTGCTGCATTGGTTAATATTACCCTGGGCAAAAAAGGTGAGGTTAAAAAATGAACAACAAAATGCAACAGTTCTGATAAAAAAATAAACAAACCTGTTAGTTTATATATCTATGTACATAGAAAAAACAGATATGTACTAATATAAGAAGAAGAAGAAGAAGAAAATAAATGTAACAAAAATGTTTGCTAGTCACTGAAAATTATAATAGATTTAAATACTTTTTAATGTTATTTTTATTCAATGTATAAAAAACTTTTGCTATTCACTAAAGATTATAATAAATTTAAATACATTTAATGTTATTTTTATTCAATTTATATATATGTTTATTGACATTTAATAGTGTCTATTAATCGAACAGATGTAAGAGGTTATGGGGTATATGCAATTGCGGTCGAATTGCCGCAAAAGTTGAAAAACGGGGCATTTTCGACAAAGAAAAAACATGTCCAATTGGATTCGACAATGCAATACAGTACTTTTCGACAAAATATCTTCCGTTTCAGACTCGACTTTTTGCGATTCGACATTTTTAATATTCGACATGTCTGCAGTGGTAAAAATGCGGCTTTTCGACAAAAGTATATTCAATTGAAGAATGTCGATTTGACAACAGTGCTTTTCGACAGTAATTTTGTCAATTTCATTCCGCCTCACTTTGCTGGCGGAATCTAATAAAAAAAATTAAAAACATGTTTTTTTTGTTTTGTTTTTATTGCTAATAGCATATTTATTTATAATAGAAGGGATTATGTACTTGGTTTGTCTATTAGGAGACACAAGTATTATTTACATATTTTTTAAAAGATAATTTTTTTTAAACTGACTAATAGAAAGAGCATGGTTTTCAGTGGGAAGGGGTGGGAATGGGTTAAAATCCTGAAAAAAATGCATGGGGTCCCCCCTCCTAAGCATAACCAGCCTCGGGCTCTTTGAGCCGGTCCTGGTTGTAAAAATACGGGGGAAAAATTGACAGGGGATCCCCCATATTTTTAGAACCAGCACCGGGCTCTGCGTCCGGTCCCGGTGCAAAAAATATGGGGGACAAAAGATGTAGGGGTCCCCCGTATTTTTAACACCAGCACCGGGCTCCACTAGCTGGACAGATAATGCCACAGCCGGGGGACACTTTTATAGCGGTCCCTGCGGCTGTGGCATTAAATCCCCAACTAGTCACCCCTGGCTGGGGTACCCTGGAGGAGTGGGGACCCCTTAAATAAAGGGGTCCCCCCTCCAGCCACCCAAGGGCCAGGGGTGAAGCCCGAGGCTGTCCCCCCCATCCATGGGCTGCGGATGGGGGGCTGATAGCCTTGTGACAAATAAAAGAATAGCAAGCCTCCCCCGCAAGCTGGTACTTGGAGAACCACAAGTACCAGCATGCGGGGGGGGGGGAACGGGCCTGCTGGTACCTGTAGTTCTACTGCTGTGGCCACTGGTGATACTGGAAGGTTATGCAACACTGGTTGCAAGCTCCAGGACCCCCTCCATGCCTGCGCCCTTCTGATTACGGCAGTGGTTTAAGATTAATTTATCTGTGCTCCACTCTGACGCCCCTTGGAACCTCAGGGACAAGAACAACTGTGCCCTTTGTATCCGTATCCACTGGGCCTGTGAGCATGCAAGTATTGGAAATCTAAACAGGCTCTAGCATGCCCAGCCAGTTACTATCTGTGGTAAAGGATTGTTCCAGAGAAGTTCCAGGAGTTTAACCTCGCTTCTCTGAAGGCATAGGTTGCTGCTGCCAGTGTGAGGTGGAGAGGGAGAACAGCTGCATAGGGGCACAGAATAGGATGGTGTAGGAGGTTTCATAGCTGGTGACATGGCAGGGGACAGTGTATAAACACAGAGCTGCACCTAGGCTACCATACCAGCAGCACCTACTATAGCCTGATTGCTGATGCTCTGAATGCCCCAGTATCTATTCTTTCTGGCTGCTGCTGCCTCCTCCTACCCACTGCTAGTCTCCGATCTCCAGGATGCTGGGGTTCTGAATGATCAGCATAGTTAGAGACAGCATGATCGCCGAGTGGTAGCATCTGGCTGCTGTCAATGGACCCCATTTAAGAAAAAAGTTTAATTCCAATGTGATAGCAATTGTCATGTTTATAATTCTGAGTGATAGTGTAGGACTTGCAGAAAAATGGTGTCCATTGAAGTGCACCTGCAGCCAGTGTCTCTGCAAGAACACTGAGGGTAGCATGGTACATCACTGAGTGGAGCTATGGTACCCCCATAGCTTGCATCACCTAGCAACCAGGACACATTCATCTGTGTTAGTTTCAATGCTTTCTCATTGCTGGTAAAGTTGCATGTTGTGACTGCTGTGTGCATGCGCCATTGCCGGCCTGTGTTGGGGAAGCGCTCTGTGGTTACCAGGCTTACAGCTATGGTGGCAGGCAGTGAGCAATGTATGGCCTCTGACAAGTCCCAGACCCTGGCCCAGCGCCTGAACTGCCGCAGTGATGACAACAAGAGCACCTGGAAGAGGGTGCTGGCCGACATCTAGCAGAAAGCCAAGGAAAAGAGGTTCCCCAGAGGGGTCCTGCTGGAGGTGTTTGGGGAGCTGCTGAAACTGCTGCTCAGGTGCCTGGCAGACTCCATGGCAAGATATAGGGAGCTGTCCGACGAAATCCTCAACTACTGTGTGACCAATGTTCCCAGGCCTAAGGAGGCACTGTCATACCTGTTACCAGCGGTGTGAGTTATGCCAGGAGCATCCCAGGTAGGGTACAACCACACTGGGTGCTCTAAGCTATGCCAGGATCATTATTGTGTAAGGGACATTATGGTGTGGTGCATAATGTGTAAGGGTCATTATAATGTGTGGCACAATGTGTAAGGGGCATTATGGCATGGTGCATAATGTATGGGGCATTACCGTGTGGTGCATAATGTGTAAAGGGCATTACAGTGTGTGAAAAATGGTGTCAGGGGCATTACAGTTTGGTGAATAATGTGTAAGGGGCATTACTATAAGTATGCAAAATTACAAATAATGTAAAGAGCATGGATCAAGATTTTTTTTCTCCTGTGGGGGACAATTTCTGTGGGTGCAAAGTTTGGGCGTAAGGTAGCCTTTTCTTGCAAGGCCATGCCCCTAGCATTGAGGCTATGTTCCCTATTTTGGCACATGCAAATGTTTCTCGCTATGCTACATTTTTAAAATAGGTGGAGGGAAGGGCACATTTTTACTGTTCGCATTGGGAGCCATATTGTCTAGAAACCGCCCTGGCTGCAACGTTAAAGGTTTTGATCAAAATATGAACTATAATCCCCATGGTCTATTATGGTGAGTGCATCCACTATATACAGTATATATCCAAAGGAAAGGGACAGCACTTTAAGGACTTTTAAACTTTCAGTGTCATTATACTCAGTCTTCATAAGCATAAAAAGACAATCACCTACAGCAAGTGAAGAAGCTACTTACCAGCCATATGTAGGAGAAAGAAACTACAGGAAGAAAGGCAGCCACTGATGATGTCACAATGCCTCCAGCTGCAGATGCAGCCGGCTTAACATTGCATAGTAACCCTCCGAAACAGCCAAAGCTTTCGTCCCAGCAGTGCTGTAAAATATAAGACAAAGGAGGAGAAAAGACTTATGTAAACCACCTTTGAAACAATTTATGAATGTGGTAAACCACCACCACCACCACCACAGAGGGGACCATTAAAAGAATATAAGATTATGAATAACTCCCAGAATAGTGATGGAGTGAACAGGTTAGTACATATATAGCACAATATACACAGAACAACACAAAAATGACAGAATATCAAGCATACTCTTAAATTCTTCAACATTAATGTGTGAACAACAACAACAACAACAACAACACAACAATACATGATCTTAAAGCAACAGTGGTGTTCATTCCGAGTTGATCGCTCACTGCTGATTTTTGCAGCGCAGTGATCAGGTGAAAAATACGGCATTTATGCACATGCTTATGGCCCGCAATGCGCACGCGCGACGTACGGGTACAAAGCTGTTTGTGGTTGTGCTCAGGTTCTAGCAAAGTTTTTAGTCACACTGACGGCCGCAAGAAGATTGACAGGAAGGGGGCGTTTCTGGGTGTCAACTGACCATTTTCAGGGAGGGTTTGCAATAATGCAGGCGTGTCTGAAAAAACGCAGGGGTGGCTGGGCGTTCGCTGGGCGGGTGTATGACGTCAAATCCGGACGCGAATAGGCTAAAGTGATCGCAAGCGCTGAGTAGGTTCAGAGCTACTCAGAAACGGCACAAACTGTTTTTGCAGAGCTGGCCTGCACATCGTTCGCACTTCTGCTAAGCTAAAATACACTCCCCAGTGGGCGGCGGCATAGCGTTTGCACGGCTGCTAAAAACTGCTAGCGAGCGATCAACTCGGAATGACCCCCAATATCACAAAAAATATATATAAAAAGGTATAATAGCAAAAACACATTTTTATCAATCTTCAACAATATTTTCAAGGAAAAAAATAAATATATATTTACACACACAGCCTAATATATATGTCATTATCTCAGTAGGGGACCTAGAAATGTGGGATTTAAAATTTTGGATAAGGGATACTCAACCTGTGTGTATATATATATATATATATATATATATATATATATATATATATATATATATATATAAATAACATATATATATATATATTTTTTTTTTTTTTTATATAATATTATTATTATTATCCTTTATTTACAGTATATGGCACCACAAGGGTTCCACAGCGCCCAATTACAGAGTACATATGCACATAATCAAAACAGGAAAACTGACTTACAGTTGAAGACAATATAGGACAAGTACAGGGTAACTAAGCATAACTACAACAGTAAACGACATAGAGATAAGTTCCAAGGTGGCCAAAAACTGCGGGATTTGGGCAGTTGAGGATTATTAAAGTAAAAAAAGGATAAGCACATGAGGGAAGAGGGCCCTACTCGTGAGAGCTTACATTCTAAGGGGAGGGGTGGACAGACAGGGGTGACACAGATGGAATATATATCTATATATAGCTAAATATATCTATTTATATATATATATATTTATATATATATATATACACACGCATACTGTATATACATATATAGTGCAGCGGCACTCCAGCAGACTTTGTAATAGCATAAAAAGTATTCTTTATTAGTCCAACGGTGTTTTAGGGATATACCCCGTCGTCAGGGACAAGCATTCACAAAATGACACAAACAATATAGAAAGTTTGTATACATCAATTTTCCACTGGAAAGGATAAGGGGAGACCGTGGGCACAGAAGAAAGTCACTTAGACAGTACCCTAACTTCCGTATGGGTAAGCGGGGCTGATGAAAGATTAAAGACCAAGGGGGTAATTCAGAGTTGATCGCAGCAGCAAAATTGTTAGCAGTTGGGCAAAACCATGTGCACTGCAGGTGTGTCAAATATAACATTTACAGAGAGTTAGATTTGGGTGGGTTATTTTTACTGTGCAGGGTAAATACTGGCTGCTTTATTTCTACACTGCAATTTAGATTTCAGTTTGAACCCACCCCACCCAAATCTAACTCTCTGCACATGTTATATTTGCCCACCCTGCAGTGCACATGGTTTTGCCCAGCTGATAACAAATTTGCTGCTACAATCAGGTCTGTATTAGCCCCCAAGTCCATTATCGACGAGGTGGCCACCGCACGGTGGTTCCTCTGGTTCTGTCCCAAGCTCCTCATCCTCTGGTGGGTCCTGGTAGGTGTGCTGATCGAGTCTGAATGCTTAAAGGGCGTTGATTATCGGATGGAGTAGCTGGTTGGAATGGGGAATCTGTATCACTCATGGAAGTACTGGAGTAAGTGTTTTCCCTGTACTGTTTGCGGGGATGGTAAGGTCTATGATATTGAGGACTCGTTACTGTATGGCTCCACAAATACTTAATAGCAGAAGCACCAATGTGAGAGACCGAGAATACCATGGGTTAATAAGTGTACTTTAACTACTGATGACACTTCTAGGTGAGCAAAAACCTCATGGCCTATAGTTAGTACAGATTTAGATCTACCAGCTCTGTACAACACTCATTTTCTTTCTAGTTATACAAGAGGCCCTAATATAACCGATAAAGTTGTCAAATTAGATGTATCCACATTGACTAAAAAACAACAAACACATTTTCAGTTACCTTAATCGGGCTGCTTTAGATGTTTGGGTTGGGCAACATGTAGTACCCTCAATACGGGGTCTACTTTTAATCACTCCCATCTGGGTAAATCCTTTAAGATCCAGCATAGGGTGACTTGCACAATGACACATGTTATCTACATGCTGAAATGCCCCGGTGGACTTGCGTATATTGGCAAGACCCAGAGACAATTTCGTGAGCGAATGGCCCTTCATCGTAGTGCCATTAAATTAGCACTTGAGAAGGGTCATAGCGATCAATCTGTAGCGCATCACTGTTTACAAGCACGTCATAGCATTGCCAGTATGCGTGCTATTATTATAGATCATGTTCCCCAGTCCCTGTGTGTAGGAGATAGAAACAAGATCCTCCTATAATGCAATAGTAGATGGATCTTTATTCTTAATACAGTATCACCGGGTGGGCTAAATGAAAACCTGGGTTTACAATGCTTTTTATAATCTTGCCCGAGTATGATGTGTAAATTGATGTATTTACTAAATTACTTATTAGCATGCTGATTTACTAACCTATAATGGTTATTGTGCATATGGGTGTGGTATAGCGGTTCGAATCAATTTTTCCCGACAAAGATTAGTCCGACAGTGATTGTCAGACAATTTAGTTTTACCGTCAAACTATGGTTCGACATTAATCATACCTCGACATAGATAACTTAGACAATGAAAGTAAACAGACCCCTTGAAGATCGACAGCGTGTATGCAGACATTAAAAAAGCCCGACAATTATCAATTAGATACGTATTACACAGACACTGTTGAAGACCGACAAAGCATATATAGACATTTTAAAGTCCGACAGGACATAAGTCAGATAAGCTCAAGACCGACAAACAAAAGACCGACAAAGCATATGTAGACATTTTTTAAGTCCGACAGGACATAAGTCAGATAAGCTCAAGACCGACAAACAAAAGACCGACAAAATATACAGATGTGTCCACTTACATCTTTGCTGTTTTGCTAAATATTGCACAACATGCAAAACACGGCTAAGCTGTTTTTTTACGAGTAACAAGTGGATAGATTTTTAAATTATTATTTGCTATGATAGAACATGTATAAAGTAACATATTAAAGAAGCAAATTAAGAAAAATCACAAGGCATGGCTAAATCTCTGAGTCTATGGCATGCAAAACTGTGCCATACATGGCGGGATATAGCAAAGATGTATGTGGACACATCTGTATGTAGACATTTTAAAGTCCGACAGGACATAAGTCAGATAAGCTCAAGACCGACAAACATTCATTATCAAAAAATAATATTACACATAACTGAGACATGTAGTTCTCCTAACCACCCCTGTACACTCAGTCACGGCGTCGCCACCATACCTGGACGCAACGCTCTCAATAGGTATTGTGGGTGGACGGGACTCATCGCATCTCGTCTTGGACGGCCCCCCGTCACCAGCAATAGCTACTGAGGGGTGTGTGTGTGTGTGTATGTGGGGGGGGGGGGTATGGTTCACCCCGCCACACCAGAGCATCAATAAAATAGTGAACATGAACACTGTGCATGTTTAATGATTTCAATACAGGCCCTTATCATCTGTCCTGAGACTTGTAGTTCTCCTAACCACACCTGTACACTCAGTCACGGCGTCGCCACCATACCTGGACGCAGCGCTCTCAATAGCTATTGCGGGTGGACGGGACTCATAGCGTCTCGTCTTGGACGGCCCCTGCGTCTGAGGTTAGATGGCATGGTGTCGTTGCTGGGGTGACGATGGAGGCGGAAGAGGGGTGACTGATGGGGGCTGGGACCTGTAGTTCCACGGATGAGAGTAACGCTGTTAGCATAGGCGCGTCTGAGGTTAGACGGCATGGTGCCGTTGCTGGGGTGACGATGGAGGCGTCCAGGACAGGGCGCCCAGACATCGCAGGGGGGGCGGACGGAAGAGGGGTGACTGAGGGGATGGGGTGCTTTGCGGGGAAGGGTGGGGGTGTGTGGGGTTTGGCCTTGCACTCATGACTTTGGCCTGTATGGTTTGGGCTTGGTAGCTGTAAGGTTGACAGGTGTGGCTGGGACCTGTAGTTCCACGGATGAGGGTAGCGCCGGGGGTAACGCTGTTAGCGTAGGCGCATCTGAGGTTAGACGGCATGGTGCCGTTGCTGGGGTGACGATGGAGGCGTCCAGGACAGGGCGCCCAAACATCGCGGGGTGGTGGTGGGGCGGACGGAAGAGGGGTGACTGAGGGGATGGGGTGCTTTGCGGGGAAGGGTGGGGGTGTGTGGGCGTTTGGCCTTGCACTCATGACTTTGGCCTGTATGGTTTGGGCTTGGTAGCTGTAAGGCTGACAGGTGTGGCTGGGACCTGTAGTTCCACGGATGAGGGTAACGCTGTTAGCATAGGCGCGTCTGAGGTTAGACGGCATGGTGCCGTTGCTGGGGTGACGATGGAGGCGTCCAGGACAGGGCGCCCAGACATCGCAGGGGGGGCGGACGGAAGAGGGGTGACTGAGGGGATGGGGTGCTTTGCGGGGAAGGGTGGGGGTGTGTGGGCGTTTGGCCTTGCACTCATGACTTTGGCCTGTATGGTTTGGGCTTGGTAGCTGTAAGGCTTACAGGTGTAGCTGGGACCTGTAGTTCCATGGATGAGGGTAACGCTGTTAGCGTAGGCGCGTCTGAGGTTAGACGACATGGTGCCGTTGCTGGGGTGACGATGGAGGCGTCCAGGACAGGGCGCCCAGACATCGCAGGGGGGACGGATGGAAGAGGGGTGACTGAGGGGATGGGGTGCTTTGTGGGGAAGGGTGGGGGTGTGTGGGGTTTGGCCTTGCACTCATGACTTTGGCCTGTATGGTTTGGGCTTGGTAGCTGTAAGGCTGACAGGTGTGGCTGGGACCTGTAGTTCCACGGATGAGGGTAGCGCCGTGGGCTGTTGGGGTGACCACCATCCACCCGCCTAACCTATTTGGAGCTGAGGGTACAGGTGTGTACGCGGCGACATGTATGTAGGAGGGTAGTCTTGGGGAAATGAAAGTCTCAGAAGTCTATGATATCGATATATTGGCCCATGTCCTAATAATTTGTCTGTGTTTTGCGTGCCGGTATTATTTTATTCTTTTTATATGTATGTATTGTCTAGGTATATGATGTCGGTCTTTTATGTGTCGGTATTATTGCTGTCTGTTTTATGATTTGTCGATCATTTGCATGTCTATGCCTACACTGTCGGTCTTTTACTTGTCGATATTATCGAGGTCTGTTTGATTAATTGTCGGTCTTTTTTCTGTCTATGTATGCACTGTCGGGTTTTTGTCATGTCGGTCAAATGCACGTCTGACTTGTGTTTTGTCGGTCTTTTGTGTGTCTGCATATATACTGTCGGTCTGTTGTGTTTCGGTATAAATCTTGTCTGATGAAGGACTTGTCGGTCTGTTGTGTTGTCGATTTATGCGATGTCGGTTTAGAGGTGTTCGATGTGACTGTTGTCTGACTTATGAACTGTCGGTCTTTGTTCTGTCGGACTGTTGGTCTTGTCGGGCTTTCCTTTGTCTTTATTTTAACTTTGTCTGACTTTTAACTGTCGGTCTCTCACTATTGTCTAACTGGTGTCTTTCTGTCTACTGTTGTCGGTCTTTTCGCTGTCTGTATTCTTCATGTCGGCGAGTCAGCCGGAACCCGTGCATACATGCATCATTAATATATCTGTATATTGCTATATATTCAATTAGTAATTCATCATGTCCCGATCTGTGTATATTATTTGTGGGTGGAGGTTATATTCACTGTTTATTCACATTTTTGTATTGATTTGTATTATTTATTTCTTTATTTATTAATTAACAGTTTCTTTTATACCGCAGCAAATTCTGTTGCACTTTACAATTGGACACAAGGAAAAAACAAAACTGGATAACAAACAAACAAACAAACAAACAAACTAACAAACAAACAAACGGTCATAGTGCTCGCAAGCTTACAATCTATAGGGAAATATGCATTGATACACAAGGAAAGGCACTATTGCATATTTGTCCACTGGATTGCAAAGGTTCTAGGTGGGTTGCATGATATCACAACACAGCAATGATGAACCATGGCCAGAGAGAAGGGGAAGTGAAAGAATATATGTAGAGGATATGTGCGGACTGTACAATGGGGGTATAATTGGATTGGAAAGCTCATGACGGTTGAGTGAGTGGTTCTGGAATATGATAAGCTAGCCTGAAGAGGTGAGTTTTCAGGGAACGTTTGAATGTTTAAAGACTAGGGAAAGAGTCTTATTGTGTGTGGTAGGGCATTCTACAGAGTGGGTGCAGCCCAAAGAAAGTCCTGCAATCGTGCATGAGAGCAAGTAATGAGTGTGGATAAGAGACATAGATCTTGTGAAGAGCAGAGAGGTCGGATTGGGAGATATTTTGAGATGAGCGAAGAGATGTATATTCGTGTAGTATGGTTAATGGCCTTATGTGTGAGTAAAAGTATTTTAAATTGAATACGGTAGAATACAAGTAACTAATGGAAGGACTGACAGAGTGGATCTGCAGACGATGAACGCCTAGCAAGGAAGATTAGCCTCGCAGCTGCATTCAGAATGAATTGTAGTGGTGAGAGTCTCTTTTTGGTATAACCAGTAAGAAAACTATTGCAATAATCAATGCAGGAGATAATGAGAACATGGATTAGAGTTTCTGCAGTGTCTTGTGTAAGGTATGGTCATATTTTAGATATGACTTTTAGATGCATGTAATATGATTTTGAGACATATTGAATGTGGGGAGCAAATGACAGTTTTGAGTAGGACACCTAGGCAGCGAGCTTGTGGGGTAGGGTTGATTGTTGGTTTCTCAGCAGTGATAGAGATATCAGGTTGGTAACTACTATTGGCCGGTGGAAATATAAGTAACTCTGTTTTTGAAATAATAAGTTTGAGGTGGTGAGATGACGTCCAAGATGAAACAGCAGAAAAACATTCAGTGACCCTGACCAATACAGATGGTGACAAATCTGGGTAGGATAGGTAGATTTTAGTATCATCTGCGTACAGATGATACTGAAATCCAAAAGATCTGATTAGTTTCCCAAGAGATGAGGTATAGATTGAGAAAAGCAGAGGATCAAAGACCGAACCTTGTGGGACTCCAACTGAAAGAGGTAGCGAAGAGGAGGTGGACTCAGAGAAGCGAACACTGAAGAAGCGATCAGATAGGTAGGATAGGAACCAAGAGATGACTGTGTCTTGAAGACCTAGGGATTGTAGTGTTTGTATGAGAAGAGAATGGTCAACAGTGTCAAAAGCAGCAAAGATATCTAGAAGAATAATAAGTGAGTAATGACGTTTGGACTTTGCAGTGACTAGATCATTCAATACTTTACTCAGTGCTGTCTCTGTGGAGTGTTGGGAACGAAAGCCTGACTGAAGTGGGTCAAATCAATTGTGTGATTTAAGAAAGTGTGTGAGGCGAGTGTAGGCAAGTCTCTCAAGTAGCTTGGAGAGGCATGGGAGCTGAGAGATAGGATGGTAGTTTGAGAGAGAGTTAGGGTCAGAATTTTGTTTTTTTTCAGAATGGGAGTAATCAGTGCATGCTTGAACAGTGAAGGAAAGATACCAGTAGAGAAAGAGAGATTACAGATGTTAGTTAAGGTTGGGATGAGTACATGAGACAGAGATTTACTTACTTGTGAGGGTATAGGCTCAAGATGAGAGGTAGTAGAGTAGCAGAATCTTCATTTGTGGGATCAAATTGGGAGAGAGTACCAGAGGGTTCAGGCAGATAATTGAGCAGGTCACTGGCTGAGGAAAAGCATACCATTTCATCTCGGATCTTATCAATCTTGTCCTTGAAATAGGAAGCAAGATCTTGCGCACTGATAGTGGCTGGTTGGTTGGTTGAGGGAGGTTTCAGAAGTGATTTAAATGTATTAAAAAGTAATTTGGGGTTAGAGGCTTGAGCAGAGATGAGAGTTTGGAAATATGTTTGTTTGGGAGAGTCCAGGGCATTTCGATAAGAGTGGTAGACAGTCTTATATGTGAGAAAGTCACTTGGAATACGATGTTTACACCACTGACATTCAGCTTTCTGTGAGAGTTTTGTAGGTGTCTTGTTAATTTAGAGTGCCACGGTTGACATCATGACCTACGTGGAGTGTGATGGTTAGCTGGAGTCACTTGGTCAAGGGCTATTTCTAGAGTCTGGTTCAGGTGTGATACAGCAGTCTCAGGATAAGTAAATGCAGAAATAGGTGAGAGCAGTTGTTGCAGAGAGGTGGACAGTTCTTGAAAATTACTTTTGTTAATAATTCTGAGGGTTTGAGGAGGATTAGAGGACTTAAATGACACTGAGTTTGAAGTAATGGTTGAGAGCATGCAAGTGATAAGGTTGTGATCTGAGAGAGGGAAAGGGGTGTTAGTGAATTCAGAAACTGAGCATAGTCTGGTGAATTGTAGATCAAGGTAGTGGCCCTCCAGATAACCCTAGATTGCATGTAAAGGAATCCTTGGCAAATTAATAAAGGCTACCATTGTGGCAAAAGTTTAGTTGGTTATAGATGAAAGTGACACTTTATGTGAGTATGCAAACACCAGGCCAGCAAGCTTTCATTAAATATGCATAACTAAGCAATATTGCAAACCCAGGTATTAACAGTCGCAAACAAATCATGATATAACAACTGTTCTTAGACTGCATGAGGATGTGAGAGGGTAACATATGTACATACGTTTAAATAGACAGATGAGTTTGCATGAGGATGAAAGGCAAGTTGTATGTCTGTGTCTTTGTTGTAATGTTGTTTGTCTGTTTCCATCCTGTTTAAGCCCTGACTAAATACTTTTAAAATATATTTTATAACCTTTTTAAACTTTTAAACAACCCTTCTAATACAACCCTGATCAGCCCGGCTGATCAGCCTAGCTCCTCTCCTCAAGAATGGATTCTATCCATGTGTGTCCAATAATTCAAATCAAGGCCTAACACCCCACCCCCAGTTACAGAGGATGCAATAAAACTCCACTAGTATAAACACTGATAGCAGATTACCAGCAATTTAGAAAGTTGAAATAAAGTGTCATCCTAGTATACAATAATAACTGCTGATGTAAATATAGCTGATGTATTCTAGATGTGTTATTGTTTGCCGCATCTCCTAGGAACAAGCTGACAACTTCCTGTGAGCTGCTGGCCCGGTGCAGCCTTCTGTCCGGGGACTTGGGTCTTCACTACGCGACTCGGAAGGTGGCGCCGGACAGGTGAGATCTATTAACAAACTCAGTACTTGTTAAGAGCACTATATATACAGATGTGTCCTCAAATATCGTTGCTGCGTACTGTGTAGCGGGAGCATTGCAACTCACGCCTGCGCCTTGCGTTATAAGTCCCATTATAAGTTGTGGTATTAATGTATCGTCACATTATAATTGCAACGTGCATACTACTTTCTGTCCACCAGATGTCGCTTTTCCTAAGCTGTACAGCGCATGCCTCAAATAGCCCATATACCCTTCCCAGTGCTGCCTGCTGATTGATTGACATTTATTGTGACAATAAAAAACCATTAATCACTTCCCTTTATAAAAAAGTCCCCTTCTACAAATACAATGCCATGCTGCTGCTCTGTTCACACAATTCATTTTGTCATTACATTGTGTACTAAGATGGTCATTCCAAGTTGATCGTAGCTGTGCTAAATTTAGCACAGCTACGATCAGGCACTCAGACATGCGGGGGGATGCCCAGCACAAGGCTGCCCCCCCTGAAATGCAAAAGCATCGCAGAGCGGTGATGATTTTGCATCTCAGGAGTTACTCCTGGCCAGCACAGCTCCTGCGGCTGGCTGGGAGAACCTCTTCACTGCCCCAGATTGCAGCTGCTGCATGTGATGTCACGCAGCTGCCATGGCCCGTCCCCCCAACGGTCCAGCCACGCCTTCGTTGGCCGGACTGCACCCCCCTCCCACCCATCGACCACCTCTGCCTCAGAAATATGTAATGCACTGTACCACTGGGTCCCTATCTCATTAATATGACTTCCAGATGGTCTCCATTGCTTTTTAAAATGGGGCAGCAAATCAGACAAAACACATCACATATACACCAGGGGTGCTTACTCTTACCATGGTTGGCTGTGGCCTAACATATCCAGACACCACTCACAATGTGTCCACCCCCGGGTTCGATACCCAGTGGGGTGTGCAATTATTATTCTTTTTTTAATGTAGTTATTTATTATTTTTGAATGCAATAAAGTTATTTGGTGTGTTGCTTCTTCCCTTTAAATCTGAAAAAAATTATCTTCTACAGTATTCTATGCCAAGTACTAAAATACTTATGTTTATATATATATATATATATATATATATATATACACAGTTATTTTTGTGGTTTACAAGTGTATTCATGCACTTATATATTGCAGCAGATGTGGTGCATTGTGATACTACAGCTTTGAGTGGCACCGCAGGCAGGGACACAATGCACACATGCAGCTTGGTGCAGGTTGATGGAACCAGGGACCCATCTTTCTACCCAAAGCTGCATGTGTGCATTGTGCCCCTGGCTGCGGTGCCACTCAATGCTGTAGTATTAGAATGTACTACATCTGCTGCTATATATAGCAATTTTTTTTCCATAAATGCAATGATGCACATGTGCTGCATCATGAAAACCATGGTTAAGAGTTGCACTGCTTTCTGTATGCGTGTACCTAAGCACCTCCCCAGCGATTATTTACTGTTACAGTATTCAATGTTATGGTACAGTATGCTGCAGCCCAATTCACACTATATGGATTTTGTCTTTAGATTGTGTACTGATACCTGACATTTCTTAGCATAAACAGTTTTCAAATCTAAGCTTAAAGTACTTGTACAGGTGTTGTGAAATATTGCTCCCTACCCTTTAAAACTCAATGCAGGCTTCTACACCTCCCCCCACTACAGTATCACTCATTACTAGCGTGGCTGCGGGAGGTGCTTTGGTACAGGCATACAGTGAGCTCAGTGGGAATGAATACTAATGAGTGATCAATGGGGGAGGTGCAGAAACCTGCATTGAGTTGCATACTGTAGTGTAGGGAGCTGCCTAGACTGTGAACAATACAGTGTAAATAGCGCCTCATCATACCGTGGCATAGAATACTGTAGAAGAGAATTGTTTTCAAATTTAAAGGGAAGAAGCGACACACCAAATAACTTTATTGCATTAAAATTAATAAATACATAAAAAAAATTGAATGCCCCACTGGGTATTGAACCCGGGGGTGCACGCATTGCGGGCAGTGTCTGTATTCATTAGGCCACAGCCAACCATGGTAAGAGTAAGCACCCCTGGTGTATATGTGATGTTTTGTCTGATTTGTGGCCCCTTTTAAAAAAAAGGCAGATTGAATCCAAGCATGGCGGCACAGCAATGGAGATCATTTGGAAGTCATATTAGTGAGATAGGGACCCAGTGGTACAGTGCATTACATATTTCTGTAATTTGATAGCAAAGAAACCTGAAAATCTTACTGAGTTAACAAAGCTGTTTATACTAATAAAATCCAGGATTTAGTACACAATGTAATGACAAAATAAATAGTGAATAGGGTGAACAGGGCAGCAGCATGGCATTGTACTTTGTAGAAGGGGACTTTTTTATATAAAGGGAAGTAGCAACACACCAAATAACTTTATTGCATTAAAAAATAAATAATAATTGCACGCCCTGCTGGGTATCGAACCCAGGGGTGTACACATTGCAGGTGGTACCTGTATTCATTAGGCCACAGCCAACCGTGGTAAGAGTAAGCACACCTGGTGTATATGTGATGTGTTTTGTCTGATTTGTGGCCCCATTTTTTAAAAAAAAAGTTGGATTGAATTTGCCAATCATGGCGGCACAGCAGTGGAGACCATCTGGAAGTCATTTTAATGAGGTAGGGACCCAGTGGTACAGTGCATTACATATTTCTGTCCATTTGATAGCAAAGAAACCTAAAAATCTTTCTGAGATAATAAAGCTGTTTATGCTAATAAAATCCAGGATTTAGTACACAATGTAATGACAAAATGAATAGCTAGAGTAAACAGGTGGCAGCATGGCTGGGGGAGGTGCTTTGGTACAGGCATACAGTGAGCTCAGCGGGAATAAATACTAATGAGTGATCAACAGGGGAGGTCCAGAAGCCTGCATTGAGTTGTATACTGTAGTGTAGGGAGCTGCCTAGACCATGAACAGTAAAGTGTAAATAGCGCCTCATCATACCATGGTATAGAATACTGTAGAAGAGATTTTTTTTTAGATTTAAAGGGAAGAAGTGACACACCAAATAACTTTATTGCATTAAAAAATAAAAACATTACAAAAAATAATAATAATTGCGCCCCCCGCCCCACTGGGTATCAAACCCAGGGGTGCACGCATTGTGGGCAGTGACTGTGTTCGTTAGGCCACAGCCAACCATGGTAAGAGTAAGCACCCCTGGTGTATATGTGATGTGTTTTGTCTGATTTGTGGCCCCGTTTAAAAAAAAGTCAGATTGAATCTGCCAAGCGTGGCGGCACAGCAGTGGAGACCATCTGGAAGTCATAGTAATGAGATAGGGATCCAGTGGTACAGTGCATTACATATTTCTGTCCATTACATATTTCTGTCCAAACCTGAAAATCTTTCTGAGATAACAAAGCTGTATATGCTAATAAAATCCAGGATTTAGTACACAATGTAACAACAAAATGAATTGTGTGAACAGGGCGGCAGTGTGGCATTGTATTTTGTAGAAGGGGATTTTCTTATAAAGGAAAGAACGTGATTGGCCAGCCTCTCGCAAATCACTGCCTAGTGCCACAGCATTGTATTCAGCACTGTAGTCTTAACGTGGAGCATTCGCCAACCAGCGGTTAAACTGTGTATTACATGGCATGGGACACAAAGCACGCCATAACGTTATTTACAACTCGCGACTCAGTATCCTAAATAGTACGCTATGAGCAATGGTGTTTGAGGACACATCTGTATCTGTATTGTTTGTGTCATTTTGTGAATGCTTGTCCCTGACGACGGGGTATATACCCGAAATGCTGTTGGACTAATAAAGACTACTTTTTACGCTATTACAAAGTCTAATGGAGTGCTGCTGCTGCATGTATACCTGTATTGGGCCACGCCATTTCACATATTGATGGCACTGCAGCTCTTACTAACAGTACCCATTCAGGAGTGCCGGGCCATTGGTTCCTATATATATAAATATATATAGATCCAGAGAAGTTGCACTCGCATACTGAACTGTCACAACTGCTGGGGTGCAATAGCCAGAGATCAGTCCCCTCCAGAAGCTGTCTCAAACATAGAAAAAGTGACAAGGAAAGCACTCACCAGGCTTCTTCAAAAGTGAAAATGGGATTTCTTTAATTCAGCTCACATAGTTTACAGGGTCAGGGTCAACGTTTCGGTCCTCTATGGAACCTTTGTCAATACCAAAATTTTAGGCTGCCATCTCCCCTGCACACATCCTGCCTGTGGAGCCATTAATACCCTAAGGGACAGCCCACCAATTAATTCCTAGCCAGTAGGGAGCTCGTATCTATTATTTGCAGCAAAATGCTAGTATGTCCACCAAAAAGCCAAGACCAGTGTGTAGAAGTTAATAACCACAAGCAGCAAAAATAAATGATAAAGGCAATAATGAAATGACCATACAGAAGATAAATGGAAGCAGTTCCTGGCGGTGGAACGCACGCCACCACCGTGGAACGCATTGCGCTTCCTGCCTCAGAATGCGCACTTCCGGTCGCGCGTCATCTGACATAGCGCGCGTCATCCTGCGTCTCTTAGCAACCAGCCTGGCATGTATCACTAGGACGCAATGCCCGCTTTGGCACCGGAGACAGGGGATAGGTGTAGCAGTGGGTAGTATTGCAGAATAACAACATTACAACATGTCAGAGCTGGCGCTATCAAGATAACACCTTACCCATAAAAGTTAGTGAATATACACACTGACATGCATAGCTGCCATCAAGTCATCAAAAATAGTAATACAGTATATCGAACAACTAAAAATAAATGTATAATTACGGGGTGAAAAATGCACTGGATATATCGGTTGTTATATAGGCTTCCCACGGTATTTGTAGCTCCATAATTCCAAAACATTCCAAGAGCACCAATGCAGAAAAGAAATCTTAGTCAAGTGAGTACATATAAACACCACACAGATGAGTCCTCGTGTTCAAAGGTATATAAACACAAAGATTCACTTATCATAAGACAATAAATGTAAATACTAAATATTAAAGCCTGTGGGTCAAGGGGTGCCATGTAGCCATGGCCAGCAAGCTCAACGGTACCAGAACACCCCAGCACTGTCAGGATAACAGAAAAATAGAAAAAATAGAGTAAAAATTTATTGAAAATGGACGTAGATCTATATGAAAATATGGAGCGGGTTCTGTTCATTGAGTCCTTTAGGGAACACTGTCCCGAGAAAGTGGATCCAGTAGGCTTCTCTCTTTAATAGGAGCTTGCCCCTATCGCCACCCCGGTGTAATGGTGGAACCCAGTCAATCATCATGCATATTAGAGTTGAAAGTTGATGTTGAAGTTGCAAGAAGTGTGCTGCGACAGGTTTGCCGGTTTTGCCGGTTGAGTATGCCAAATGGATTGAGGATCGGTGTTGGTTCATTCTCTCACGGAACGATCTAATAGTCTTACCGACATACATCTTCCCACAGGAACAAGTCAGAAAATAGATGACGTGATCCATCATACATGTCAGGTGGTGTCTGAGTTTTATCTTCGTGCCATAAAGCGGATGGCTGAAGAACTGCCCAGTTGTCATGGATCTGCAAGTGGTACATTGCAAGCACCTGTAGCAGCCATATCGTTTATTCAGCCATTGGTCCTTACTGGAAACAGGGGGTTTCATTGTTGGTCTGAGAAGCATATCCTTCAAATTGCTCCCACGCTGTATACTTAATAGGGGTGTCGCCGAACCGATGGTCTTGAATTTGGGATCACTTTTAATGATATGCCAGTTCTTCTTTACCGATTTTTGCACAATTAGTAATCTAGTGTTGCAACTAGTTTTGAAGATGATACGTTCGGACCCAGTGGCTCTGTGAGCAGTGGTATCCCCTGTATTATGCAGTCTATGAGCTTTAACCAGACAGTCAGAGATAACTTTAAAAATATACTAATAAATTAGTATATTTTTTCCGGGCGCTTTAACAGAGCTGATTTCTTAAGCAGCTGTTAAAATAGGGTGATAGTCAGTCACCACATGTGGCAAAGCAAGCAAAAAGATAAAAACAGCGCTACCAGGGGCTAATATTCATACCAATATACAAATTTAATGAATGATGTTAAAATACCATAAACACATACACATAAAATAAAAAATGGACTCAAATACAAATAAAATAAGCCTCAATGCCAGTATTATGACCAAAGTAGTTCGCTATGGACACTATAAAGGCCAAGCGATGAATGTGAATGTTCCAAAGCTTTAACATGCAGTGACCATGCACGGATAACCAGTTTATAATTACAAGATCCCAAGTGGAAAAATAGCCGGGTATTCCACCTAGTGAGGTGATGGTGATTCTGTCCTACGCCAATGTTAATGGTGGTTCTCCCCTTTTATTAAACGTCCACACTAACGGATTCTGGATAGGTGTCCGGATGGATGAATGTTGAATGGGTTAGAGCTCTAAAGACCACTATGGGTCATCCCAAACATGAATGTCCAGATATATGGAAAGCAATGGATGGTCAATTCCATGGACCGCTGCAGACGGTCCCAATTACTGGCCTGGCGACGTCCTGGTCATAGGCTGGCAAACTAACGCGTTTCACTGTCTGTTTGGCAGCTTTATCAAAGGTAGTGTATTTGAGGCTCAATACCCCTTATATAGGGGATTCAATAACACAGATAATTAGCACCTGAACAAACTTAATGACATAGACATGTTCAAAACAATCTTATATTTTTGTCCTCATTGGGGGATTTTTATTATTCAATCTATGTTTACCATATGTGTAGACCTCTCCCCTTTTATAATCATTCAAATCTCTCTGAAATTTTTTACATTTTGCTTCAGTTATCTGCTGTTCAAATTTCAAGACCCTTTCCGTGACCTTATGATCTCTTTCTATGAATTCTGGATCCTTGCTATGTGTTTCTAATTTACTTTTTAACACATTAATTTCTTTCTCTAATGATCTGACTTTCTCAGTCCTATATTTAATCACCAACCCTATAAGTTGTTCCGAACATTTATCCAGAATGGATTCCCATTCCTTCTGATAATTATCATTTCCCCCAAAAATGGATGGTTTGGTCACCCTTAAACCCAGAGGGATCATTTTTCTGTCAAGATATTTTTGTAGATTGGTCCCATCTAACCAATTCTTAGTCTCAGATCTCAACAATTCTTCTAACTTAAAAAAATCCTCTTTCAATATACTATCCTCTTCCCTCCTATAATCCTGTCCCGACAGCTCCCATTTAGATAAATACGTTTGTCTCCTGCTGTTTCTATTATCAAAGTTAGAAAAACAGCTCATGTCAGCAGCCCGAATAAGACTATGTGTAGCAGCAAACAGAAATACTTTAAAAATACACTAATAAATTAGTATATTTTTTTCCGGGCGCTTTAACAGAGCTGATTTCTTAAGCAGCTGTTAAAATAGGGTGATAGTCAGTCACCACATGTGGCAAAGCAAGCAAAAAGATAAAAACAGCGCTACCAGGTGCTAATATTCATACCAATATACAAATTTAATGAATGATGTTAAAATACCATAAACACATACACATAAAATAAAAAATGGACTCAAATACAAATAAAATAAGCCTCAATGCCAGTATTATGACCAAAGTAGTTCTCTATGGACTCTATAAAGGCCAAGCGATGAATGTGAATGTTCCAAAGCTTTAACATGCAGTGACCATGCACGGATAACCAGTTTATAATTACCAGATCCCAAGTGGAAAAATAGCCGGGTATTCCACCTAGCGAGGTGATGGTGATTCTGTCCTATGCCAATGTAAATAGTGGTTCTCCCCTTTTATTAAATGTCCACACTAACGGATTCTGGATAGGTGTCCGGATGGATGAATGTTGAATGGGTTAGAGCTCTAAAGACCACTATGGGTCATCCCAAACATGAATGTCCAGATATATGGAAAGCAATGGATGGTCAATTCCATGGACCGCTGCAGACGGTCCCAATTACTGGCCTGGCGACGTCCTGGTCATAGGCTGGCAAACTAACGCGTTTCACTGTCTGTTTGGCAGCTTTATCAAAGGTAGTGTATTTGAGGCTCAATACCCCTTATATAGGGGATTCAATAACCCAGATAATTAGCACCTGAACAAACTTAATGACATAGACATGTTCAAAACAATCTTATATTTTTGTCCTCATTGGGGGATTTTTATTATTCAATCTATGTTAACCATATGTGTAGACCTCTCCCCTTTTATAATCATTCAAATCTCTCTGAAATTTTTTACATTTTGCTTCGGTTATCTGCTGCTCAAATTTCAAGACCCTTTCCGTGACCTTATGATCTCTTTCTATGAATTCTGGATCCTTGCTATGTGTTTCTAATTTACTTTTTAACACATTAATTTCTTTCTCTAATGATCTGACTTTCTCAGTCCTATATTTAATCACCAACCCTATAAGTTGTTCCGAACATTTATCCAGAATGGATTCCCATTCCTTTTGATAATTATCATTTCCCCCAAAAATGGATGGTTTGGTCACCCTTAAACCCAGAGGGATCATTTTTCTGTCAAGATATTTTTGTAGATTGGTCCCATCTAACCAATTCTTAGTCTCAGATCTCAACAATTCTTCTAACTTAAAAAAATCCTCTTTCAATATACTATCCTCTTCCCTCCTATAATCCTGTCCCGACAGCTCCCATTTAGATAAATACGTTTGTCTCCTGCTGTTTCTATTATCAAAGTTAGAAAAACAGCTCATGTCAGCAGCCCGAATAAGACTATGTGTAGCAGCAAACAGAAATACTTTAAAAATACACTAATAAATTAGTATATTTTTTTCCGGGCGCTTTAACAGAGCTGATTTCTTAAGCAGCTGTTAAAATAGGGTGATAGTCAGTCACCACATGTGGCAAAGCAAGCAAAAAGATAAAAACAGCGCTACCAGGTGCTAATATTCATACCAATATACAAATTTAATGAATGATGTTAAAATACCATAAACACATACACATAAAATAAAAAATGGACTCAAATACAAATAAAATAAGCCTCAATGCCAGTATTATGACCAAAGTAGTTCTCTATGGACTCTATAAAGGCCAAGCGATGAATGTGAATGTTCCAAAGCTTTAACATGCAGTGACCATGCACGGATAACCAGTTTATAATTACCAGATCCCAAGTGGAAAAATAGCCGGGTATTCCACCTAGCGAGGTGATGGTGATTCTGTCCTATGCCAATGTAAATGGTGGTTCTCCCCTTTTATTAAACGTCCACACTAACGGATTCTGGATAGGTGTCCGTATGGATGAATGTTGAATGGGTTAGAGCTCTAAAGACCACTATGGGTCATCCCAAACATGAATGTCCAGATATATGGAAAGCAATGGATGGTCAATTCCATGGACCGCTGCAGACGGTCCCAATTACTGGCCTGGCGACGTCCTGGTCATAGGCTGGCAACTAACGCGTTTCACTGTCTGTTTGGCAGCTTTATCAAAGGTAGTGTATTTGAGGCTCAATACCCCTTATATAGGGGATTCAATAACACAGATAATTAGCACCTGAACAAACTTAAGGACATAGACATGTTCAAAACAATCTTATATTTTTGTCCTCATTGGGGGATTTTTATTATTCAATCTATGTTTACCATATGTTTAGACCTCTCCCCTTTTATAATCATTCAAATCTCTCTGAAATTTTTTACATTTTGCTTCGGTTATCTGCTGCTCAAATTTCAAGACCCTTTCCGTGACCTTATGATCTCTTTCTATGAATTCTGGATCCTTGCTATGTGTTTCTAATTTACTTTTTAACACATTAATTTCTTTCTCTAATGACCTGACTTTCTCAGTCCTATATTTAATCACCAACCCTATAAGTTGTTCCGAACATTTATCCAGAATGGATTCCCATTCCTTCTGATAATTATCATTTCCCCCAAAAATGGATGGTTTGGTCACCCTTAAACCCAGAGGGATCATTTTTCTGTCAAGATATTTTTGTAGATTGGTCCCATCTAACCAATTCTTAGTCTCAGATCTCAACAATTCTTCTAACTTAAAAAAATCCTCTTTCAATATACTATCCTCTTCCCTCCTATAATCCTGTCCCGACAGCTCCCATTTAGATAAATACGTTTGTCTCCTGCTGTTTCTATTATCAAAGTTAGAAAAACAGCTCATGTCAGCAGCCCGAATAAGACTATGTGTAGCAGCAAACAGAAATACTTTAAAAATACACTAATAAATTAGTATATTTTTTTCCGGGCGCTTTAACAGAGCTGATTTCTTAAGCAGCTGTTAAAATAGGGTGATAGTCAGTCACCACATGTGGCAAAGCAAGCAAAAAGATAAAAACAGCGCTACCAGGTGCTAATATTCATACCAATATACAAATTTAATGAATGATGTTAAAATACCATAAACACATACACATAAAATAAAAAATGGACTCAAATACAAATAAAATAAGCCTCAATGCCAGTATTATGACCAAAGTAGTTCTCTATGGACTCTATAAAGGCCAAGCGATGACTGTGAATGTTCCAAAGCTTTAACATGCAGTGACCATGCACGGATAACCAGTTTATAATTACCAGATCCCAAGTGGAAAAATAGCCGGGTATTCCACCTAGCGAGGTGATGGTGATTCTGTCCTATGCCAATGTAAATGGTGGTTCTCCCCTTTTATTAAACGTCCACACTAACGGATTCTGGATAGGTGTCCGGATGGATGAATGTTGAATGGGTTAGAGCTTTAAAGACCACTATGGGTCATCCCAAACATGAATGTCCAGATATATGGAAAGCAATGGATGGTCAATTCCATGGACCGCTGCAGACGGTCCCAATTACTGGCCTGGCGACGTCCTGGTCATAGGCTGGCAAACTAACGCGTTTCACTGTCTGTTTGGCAGCTTTATCAAAGGTAGTGTATTTGAGGCTCAATACCCCTTATATAGGGGATTCAATAACACAGATAATTAGCACCTGAACAAACTTAATGACATAGACATGTTCAAAACAATCTTATATTTTTGTCCTCATTGGGGGATTTTTATTATTCAATCTATGTTTACCATATGTGTAGACCTCTCCCCTTTTATAATCATTCAAATCTCTCTGAAATTTTTTACATTTTGCTTCGGTTATCTGCTGCTCAAATTTCAAGACCCTTTCCGTGACCTTATGATCTCTTTCTATGAATTCTGGATCCTTGCTATGTGTTTCTAATTTTCTTTTTAACACATTAATTTCTTTCTCTAATGATCTGACTTTCTCAGTCCTATATTTAATCACCAACCCTATAAGTTGTTCCGAACATTTATCCAGAATGGATTCCCATTCCTTCTGATAATTATCATTTTCTCCAAAAATGGATGGTTTGGTCACCCTTAAACCCTGAGGGATCATTTTTCTGTCAAGATATTTTTGTAGATTGGTCCCATCTAACCAATTCTTAGTCTCAGATCGCAACAATTCTTCTAACTTAAAAAAATCCTCTTTCAATATACTATCCTCTTCCCTCCTATAATCCTGTCCCGATAGCTCCCATTTAGATAAATACGTTTGTCTCCTGCTGTTTCTATTATCAAAGTTAGAAAAACAGCTCATGTCAGCAGCCCGAATAAGACTATGTGTAGCAGCAAACAGAAATACTTTGAAAATATACTAATAAATTAGTATATTTTTTCCAGGCGCTTTAACAGAGCTGATTTCTTAAGCAGCTGTTAAAATAGGGTGATAGTCAGTCACCACATGTGGCAAAGCAAGCAAAAAGATAAAAACAGTGCTACCAGGTGCTAATATTCATACCAATATACAAATTTAATGAATGATGTTAAAATACCATAAACACATACACATAAAATAAAAAATGGACTCAAATACAAATAAAATAAGCCTCAATGCCAGTATTATGACCAAAGTAGTTCTTCATGGACTCTATAAAGGCCAAACGATGAATTTGAATGTTCCAAAGCTTTAACATGCAGTGACCATGCACGGATAACCAGTTTATAATTACCAGATCCCAAGTGGAAAAATAGCCGGGTATTCCACCTAGCGAGGTGATGGTGATTCTGTCCTACGCCAATGTAAATGGTGGTTCTCCCCTTTTATTAAACGTCCACACTAACGGATTCTGGATAGGTGTCCGGATGGATGAATGTTGAATGGGTTAGAGCTCTAAAAACCACTATGGGTCATCCCAAACATGAATGTCCAGATATATGGAAAGCAATGGATGGTCAATTCCATGGACCGCTGCATGCGGTCCCAATTACTGGCCTGGCGACGTCCTGGTCATAGGCTGGCAACCTAATGCGTTTCATTGTCTGTTTGGCAGCTTTATCAAAGGTAGTGTATTAGAGGCTCAATACCCCTTATATAGGGGATTCAATAACACAGATAATTAGCACCTGAACAAACTTAATGACATAGACATGTTCAAAACAATCTTAGATTCTCTAGAAAGCAGCAGGAGGACAAACCATAAAATACTTTTATCTTCAAAAAATGTTGTGGACAACAGCCAATGACGTGGGAAACAGCGATCATGTGACCAAGATCACATGATCGTTCTATAGAATACACTAAATATAAAAAGATTTTTAAATGGTTTATAAATTTCGTTTTTTAATATGAAGATAAAAGTATTTTATGGTTTGTCCTCCTGCTGCTTTCTAGAGAATCTAGACGTGTCTATAAATTTTTTGGACGTTACCATTTTTAAAAATCCTCCATGCTTGGAGTACACCCTGTTCAGAAAAACCACGGACCGTAATACCTTGCTATGGGCTACCAGTCATCATCCAGAGAGGTTGAAGTCCAACTTACCTGTCTCGCAATTTTTAAGAGTTCTTAGAAACAACTCTGATGGGAGTGTGGCAGAACAACAACTTAAGGAGTGTGCCGAGTGTTTTGAGGAACGCGGTTATAAAAAGACAGTTATCTCTGATTGTCTGGTTAAAGCTCATAGACTGCATAATACAGGGGATACCACTGCTCACAGAGCCACTGGGTCCGAACGTATTATCTTCAAAACTAGTTGCAACACTAGATTACCAATTGTGCAAAAATCGGTAAAGAAGAACTGGCATATCATTAAAAGTGATCCCAAATTCAAGACCATTGGTTCGGCACCACCCCTATTAAGTATACAGCGTGGGAGCAATTTGAAGGATATGCTCCTCAGACCAACAATGAAACCCCCTGTGTCCAGTAAGGACCAATGGCTGAATAAACGATATGGCTGCTACAGGTGCTTGCAATGTACCACTTGCAGATCCATGACAACTGGGCAGTTCTTCAGTCATCCGCTTTATGGCACGAAGATAAAACTCAGACACCACCTGACATGTATGATGGATCACGTCATCTATTTTCTGACTTGTCCCTGTGGGAAGATGTATGTCGGTAAGACTATCAGTTTGTTCCGTGAGAGAATGAACCAACACCGATCCTCAATCCATTTGGCATACTCAACCGGCAAAACAGACAAACCTGTCGCAGCACACTTCTTGCAACTTCAACTTCAACTTTCAACTCTAAGATGCATGATGATTGACTGGGTTCCACCATTACCCCGGGGTGGCGATAGGGGCAAGTTCCTATTAAAGAGAGAAGCCTACTGGATCCATTTTCTCGGGACAGTGTCCCCTAGAGAACTCAATGGACAGAACCCGCTCCATATTTTCATATAGATCTACGTCCATTTTCAATAAATTTTTACTCTATTTTTTCTATTTTTCTGTTATCCTGAAAGTGCTGGGGTGTTCTGGTATCGTTGAGCTTGCTGGCCATGGCTACATGGCACCCCTTGACCCACAGGCTTTAATATTTAGTATTTACATTTTTTATCTTATGATAAGTGAATCTTTGTGTTTATATACCTTTGAACACGAGGACTCATCTGTGTGGTGTTTATATGTACTCACTTGACTAAGATTTATTTTCTGCATTGGTGCTCTTGGAATGTTTTGGAATTATGGAGCTACAAATACCGTGGGAAGCCTGTATAACAACCGATATATCCAGTGCATTTTTCACCCCGTAATTATACATTTATTTTTAGTAATTCGATATACTGTATTACTATTTTTGATGACTTGATGGCAGCTATGCATGTCAGTGTGTATATTCACTAACTTTTCTGGGTAAGGTGTTATCTTGATAGCGCCAGCCCTGACATGTTGTAATGTTGTTATTCTGCAATACTACCCACTGCTACACCTATCCCCTGTCTCCGGTGCCAGAGCGGGCATTGCGTCCTAGTGATACATGCCAGGCTGGTTGCTAAGAGACGCAGGATGACGCACGCTATGTCAGATGACGCACGACCGGAAGTGAGCATTCTGAGACAGGAAGCGCAATGCGTTCCACGGTGGTGGCGTGCGTTCCACCACCAGGAACTGCTTCCATTTATCTTCTGTATGGTCATTTCATTATTGCCTTTATCATTTCTTTTTGCTGCTTGTAGTTATTAACTTCTACACACTGGTCTTGGCTTTTTGGTGGACATACTAGCATTTTGCTGCAAATAATAGATACGAGCTCCCTATTGGCTAGGAATTAATTGGTGGGCTGTCCCTTAGGGTATTTATGGCTCCACAGGCAGGATGTGTGCAGGGGAGATGGCAGCCTAAAATTTTGGTCTTGACAAAGGTTCCATAGAGGACCTAAACGTTGACCCTGACCCTGTAAACTATGTGAGCTGAATTAAAGAAACCTCATTTTCACTATTGAAGAAGCCTGGTGAGTGCGTTCCTTGTCACTTTTTATATATATATATATATATATATATATATATATATATATATTAGCTGGAGTACCTGGCATTGCCCGTGATTTTAAGAATGCCTGTTTACAAAAATAAATGACAATATTAAACACACAGTATAAATAACATTGTAAATAGCTAAATACACGTACTTCGCTACGGGATGAGGATGGTAAATTAGAATGATAGTTTTTCGTTGATATACGTTGGTTGGAGATCTAGTATATAGGCATATCTTTCTTCCTTGATGCACTTTGTGTAGTGGCAAGACCCCTTTTTGGTCCCCCAAGGGGCCCTGCTCTTCCCACCATACAACTCTCAGGCTGCTGCCTCCATTCCGCTCCTCACATCATGTCAGTGGCTCTGTGAAATAATTGATTTCTTTACAGATTCTGATATAGCGTGGAACATTATGTATCTCCTGATATACTCTGTGCTGCTGGGGGACCATGCTATTTCCACTATATAACTCTCTGTGTGTGGGTTTGTGCTTCCTCAATTCCCTTCTCACATCATGTCACTGGCCCTGTCCCATGCAGCCCTGTGATCACTGATATATCATGCATGTCCTGATATAGTCTGTGCTGCTGGCCCACCCCTAGGGGAGCTAGTGGTGTGTTACCCCCACAGTGTTTGTTCCCCGAGTGTAAGTCATATGTGTAGCAAGTTTTGTGTAAAATCCTCCAGGCATTCCAGAGTTATGCTGTCTGCTGAAAAACTTTGTGCTGCTGCCTCACCGCTAGGGGTGCTACAGGTGTCTTACCCCCAAAGTGGATAAAAATCAAGAGATAAAGCAAGGTAAATGGGCGCCCGTACCTTCAACCCTATGAGAACTACCTATTGCTGCACAATTTGGTAAAAAGAGGGAAAGTTGCTGACCCCCGAAAAACAAAATAAACAGAAGAAACCAATCTGTGCGCAACAGGATCACTTTTAAATGTATTGTTTTATTAATAATCCAAAATATGGATAGAAAAATAAAAATAAGAATATGGATAGAATATATAAATATAATTATAATACTTCAGGAGTGACCACACAAAGAAAATTATATATATTAAAACAATTTAACACAACCAGATTCTAAACCATCTGGATCATATGAAAAAACCCCGCAAAGATATCACAGTAGTTAAAATCTGAACTCTTGGTATATTAATCAAAATGGAATCCCTAAATCAAATCACAATACAGTGCACTGATTCAATAATTATAAAACGTCCACATAGGCTGGCCAGCCTGTAATTAAATAGGGTGTATATTACCCAAGGGTTCTCCAAGAGGATCAGTTATTTGGTCTCTGACATAATACTGTGATTAAAATGAAGAAAGGATCACCATAAAGTAGGTCATCTGTATACCAACCAAATGAATGCCGTCAGTGTATAACGAGTGTCTCCTCCAGCCGAGCAGTAAATATCCTCCCCGTGCCACCGATGTATGGAGCTGTTTAATGGAGATAATTTCAGCTGAATAACCGTCTCGTGCTGTCTCTTGCACCCGCACTGGTTCCCTTGTTGGGATCACCCGAGACCTCCGTTATCCGTATTCCACGTACCGGTATTCACCGTGCTGACTGGGTGCTGGCCAGACAGCACGGCTGGAAATTCCTTTACAGCCGGAGTCCAATCCACGAAGATAAACGGAGTCCCTTGCAGCGGGTTCCAGAGGTTCTATTTACCCCGCAATTAGGGCAGTAGTAGCCGGCGTTCACCGTGCTGCCTGGATAGCAACCAGGTATCGCGGCTGGATAATTCTTTTGTAGCCAGAGTCCAATGTAAAAAGATGTATGGGATCCCTTGCAGCGGGTTTTAGGTTTTGTAATTACCCAATAATTAGGGCAGTTGTAAATGGACCGAATAGAGGGGTCACTCCACAGCCGTGGAGTGACCCCTCTGTTCGGACCATTTACAACTGCCCTGATTATTGGGTAATTATAAAACCAAAAACCCGCTGCAAGGGATCCCATACATCTTTTTACATTGGACTCTGGCTACAAAAGAATTATCCAGCCGCGATACCTGGTTGCTATCCAGGCAGCACGGTGAACGCCGGCTACTACTGCCCTAATTGCGGGGTAAATAGAACCTCTGGAACCCGCTGCAAGGGACTCCGTTTATCTTCGTGGATTGGACTCCGGCTGTAAAGGAATTTCCAGCCGTGCTGTCTGGCCAGCACCCAGTCAGCACGGTGAATGCCGGTACGTGGAATACGGATAACGGAGGTCTCGGGTGATCCCAACAAGAGAACCAGTGCGGGTGCAAGAGACAGCACGAGACGGTTATTCAGCTGAAATTATCTCCATTAAACAGCTCCATACATCGGTGGCACGGGGAGGATATTTACCGCTCGGCTGGAGGAGACACTCGTTATACACTGACGGCATTCATTTGGTTGGTATACAGATGACCTACTTTATGGTGATCCTTTCTTCATTTTAATCACAGTATTATGTCAGAGACCAAATAACTGATCCTCTTGGAGAACCCTTGGGTGAAATACACCCTATTTAATTACAGGCTGGCCAGCCTATGTGGACGTTTTATAATTATTGAATCAGTGCACTGTATTGTGATTTGATTTAGGGATTCCATTTTGATTAATATACCAAGAGTTCAGATTTTAACTACTGTGATATCTTTGCGGGGTTTTTTCATATGATCCAGATGGTTTAGAATCTGGTTGTGTTAAATTGTTTTAATATATATAATTTTCTTTGTGTGGTCACTCCTGAAGTATTATAATTATATTTATATATTCTATCCATATTCTTATTTTTATTTTTCTATCCATATTTTGGATTATTAATAAAACAATACATTTAAAAGTGATCCTGTTGCGCACAGATTGGTTTCTTCTGTTTACCCCCACAGTGTTTGTTCCCAGCTTGCAGGTAAGATGTGTACCAAGTTTGTTGTAAATTGATCCAGGCATTCGGGAGTTAGGCTGGCTTTTGAAATTCTATGTGCTGCTGTCCCACCCCTAGGGGTGCTAGGAGTATCTAACCCCCACAGAGTTTGTTTCCATACTGTAAGTCAGATGTGTACTAAGTTTTATGTAAATTGCTCCAGGCCTTCCACAGTTATGCTGTCTGCTGACATACTCCGTGCTGCTGTACCACACCTAGGGGTGCAAGGGGTGTCTGTCCACCACAGTGTTTGTTTCCAGAGTGTAAGTCATATGTGTACCAAGATTTTTGTAAATTGCTGAAGGCATTCCAGAGTTATGCTGTCTGCTGAAATACTCAGTGCTGCTGCCTCACCCCTAGGGGTGCTAGGGGTGTCTTCCCCCACAGTGTTTGTTTCCAGGCATATGTTTACACATTTTTGAGAGCATTGCTCCAGCAATTCCGGAGTTATGCTGTCTCCTGATATACTCTGTGCTGCTGTCTCCCCCCTAGGGGTGCTAGGGATTTATAATTGCTTTAGTTGCCTCAACCATGTTTTAATACGCTTGTATATAAAATTTCACGATCTTCGCTTGTAAACTGTGGATTTGTATAGAAAGACAGACATATATACTGAGAAAGGGGCCATCCGTGGCTCCGAAATGCTGCATTGACCAATTACATCTGACAGCATGTTTTGGTGAGATGTACTCTTCTGGATTGAAAATATAATAATATAATAATTTACTCAAATCCTGGAGTGCCGTGCCTTGTTATGGACTATTGTTCTAAACTTGACTGGGTTTCTTTTGAATTGCTGGATTTTTCTGTATCATATATATATATATATATATATACTGTATATTACTAGTAGTTATAGCAGGGATGGACTAGGGCCACCAAGCAGCATGACAAGGGAGCCCTAGTCACGTCTGATGTGGGAGTTGTCAGTCACAGAAGAAGTAGGCTGAAGGGGGTGTAGCCAAGGCTCATGGAGGTGTGCCGCAAGTCAGGGGGACCTGGTCTCATGGCACGTCCCATCTATTTGTATGCTGGGTGGCTGAGCAGAGCACCAGGAGGCTGTGCTGCTCAGCCAGGGCTTCTCTCTGTGTGGCCAGACCAGCTCATTAGGCCATCGACCCTTCTGGCTTTTGCTAGATATCCCAGATGGCCAGTCTGACCCTGAATTATAGGCACAGTATCTGCCAGGTCAACCTCAGTCACCCCCGTCTTGCCCGTGCTCCAGCTGCCCCTATCTCATACACAAACACGGCCTGCCTACTGTTAGAATATGATGAGGTTTCTCAAGTTCTTAAGTGGATCCTGTATTCAGAGGAATACAAAATACATTTAAGTAAACAATTAAATGCAGAATTGCTGTATGGAGAAAAGTTGTTTTCTATAATACAGAATTCTTTGGTGAAAAAAATATCTGTTTACATCAGAAAAAAAAGAAAGATATTCTCAACCACTTTCCTCTTTTCAAGAATACGCGAACTTGTAGGCCTGGTAGGCAGATAACATTTTCCTAGCAATTAGATGCAGTCCTTTCATGCTTTTAGGATAAAGAATAAGATAAATAAATCAGTGTACCTCACAATGTCTATGTTTGGGACCAGCCCCTTCTAACATCTCTAGGGTGCAGAATTTCACAATGTGTACATGCTTGGACCCAGTCCATGAAGAATCAATGGGTGCTAATGCAAAGATAAGAAATAACAGATAGAATAAGGGGAAGCTGAGGACTGCGCTTTTCTGCCTCACTCAATGACTTCAAGCTGCTATGGAGAATAGGGAGGATTCCACTATCCTCCCTAATTATAGGACTATACACACAAAAGAAAAAATATCTCCCAGCACTAAAAACTATCGAGTGAGTCTTAAATAGTTATTTGAAGAGCACTAATCAAGCATCAATCATCACAAGATAATTGTAAATGAATTTTCTTTTATTATGAGTAGAGTATAAGATCATATATCTAGTATCTTTTTCATTCATTCATAAAAAGTATCCTAAAATAATTCTAGTGCTTCCTAATACCGGTATACTAAAAATAAAATAAATAACAAACAGAACAAAACAAAACACACACAAAACATATATAACTTGTGATACGCTATCTTTTAGCGATTTATTCACTACGTTTTTCAGAACAAACTTGCTCCCAGATGCATATAACTATTGTATGGTATGTAGTTCTGAATCTCCAAGAATGGGGTAGTTTTCCATGCAAAAGAACTGGCTTGTTCTAACCGAACAGCAATCTTAGTTATAGTCAATTCAGGTTAGTATTCTCTAAGTCCAGTAGATATTCCTGTCCCAGGTATAGCATTCGAAGAGTAACTTACTTCAAATCACACGGAGCCCATAAACCACGGGTGTCTGCCGGCAGACAATAAAAAGAGCGTCTCTGCAATCTAATTGTTTTGTTCTGTTTGTTATTTATTTTATTTTTAGTATACCGGTATTAGGAAGCACTAGAATTATTTTAGGATACTTTTTATGAATGAATTAAAAAGATACTAGATATATGATCTTATACTCTACTCATAATAAAAGAAAATTCATTTACAATTCTCTTGTGATGATTGATGCTTGATTAGTGCTCTTCAAATAACTATTTAAGACTCACTCGATAGTTTTTAGCGCTGGGAGATATTTTTTCTTTTGTGTGTAAAGAAATAACAGATGTTTAGATATTTCTATTCAGGCGCTACACCAGGCTGTGTTTCTTCAGCAGCTGTTTGAAGCTGCATATAGTCAGTCCCCAATGGTAAAAAAACACAGAGTATAGAGATAAAAACTAAAGATGAGCGGGTGCAGTTCTCAGAGAACCGAACCCTCCCAAATGTCAAGCTTCAAGCCCGGATCCGAGTCTGACTCGGGACTTCCAAACCATAACGAGGCAAAACATCATCATCTAGCTGATGGATTCTTTCGGGTTTTGGAATACATTTAAGCAGCTGCGCATTGCCGACATTTTCACTCCGTACCTGGAGAGTGGGGGAGACAGACCTCTGTCTCTCTGTGGGTGATGTAATCAGGTGGGGTCAGTGTGTGCTCTGTAGGGGTGCTGCTCCTATCACTGTGGTGTACCTGTGCTGTTAGGGGTGCTGTCCTGGCTGTCACTGGTGTTTCATGTGCTGTTAAGGGTGCTGCAGCTGTACATGGATGTTGTTGCTATCCTGGCTGTTACTGTGTTGTACAGAAGGTGGGGGCACTGTACTCCTGTATGCTGTAAAAATTCAGGGGTGCTGTTATTAAAATAAAAGCACACTGGTCCTGTATGCTGTGAAAATACAGGGGTGGCCCAGTCTTGTATGCTATAAAAATTCAGAGGTGCTGCTGTTAAAATATTACACTGGCCCTGTATGCTGTAAAAATTCAGAAGTGCAGTTGTTAAAATAAAAGCACACTGGTCCTGTATGCTCTAAAAATATAGGGATGCTGCTATTAAAATATTGCACTGCCATGTATGCTGTAAAAATTCAGGGGTGTAGTTGTTAAAATAAAGCACACTGGTCCTGTATGCAGTAAAAAATACAGGGATGCTGCTGTTAAAATATTGCACTGCCCTGTATGCTGTAAAAATTCAGGGGTGCAGTTGTTGAAATAAAAGCATACTGGTCCTTTATGCTCTAAAAATATAGGGATGCTGCTATTAAAATATTGCACTGCCCTGTATGCTGTAAAAATTCAGGGGTGCAGTTGTTAAAATAAAGCACACTGGTCCTGTATGCAGTAAAAAATACAGGGATGCTGCTGTTAAAATATTGCACTGCCCTGTATGCTGTAAAAATTCACGGGTGCAATTGTTGAAATAAAAGCACACTGGTCCTGTATGCTGTAAAAATACAGGGGTGCTGCTGTTAAAATATTACTCTGGCCCTGTATGCTGTAAATATTAAGGAGTGCAGTTGTTAAAATAAAAGTACACTGGTCCTGTATGCTGTAAAAATACAGGGGTGCTGTTGTTAAAATAAAAGTACACTGGTCCTATATGCTGTAAAAATACAAGGGTGCTACTTTTAAAATAAAAGTACACTGGCCCTGTATGCTGTTAAATACAGGGATGCAGTGAAAATAAATGTACACTGGCCGTGTTTTGTATGCTGTAAAATTACAGTGGTTTTGTGAAAATACAGGGGTGCTGTAACTGTCCGCGGTTGGGATGTTTAAGCCTGACCTTCACTACACTGTATGGGAAGAGGAGGCTCCTACCACCATTTGCACACTCACTGCAAGTGCTGGGAGGAGCACAGCAAGTCCAGTTGCTGATATTGAGATTGAGGATGTCACTGTAGAAGTACACCAGGATGAGGAAGATATGGGTGTAGCTGGTGCTGCGGAGGAAGTTGACGATGAGGATTCTGATGGTGATGTGGTTTGTTTGAATAAGGCACCAGTGGAGACAGTTGTTGGCCATGGGATGAAAAAGCCCATTGTCATGCCTGGGCAAAAGACAAAACAAAAGACACCTCTTCAGTGTGGAATTATTTCTCCACAAATCCGGACAACAGGTGTCAAGCCATCTGTTGCCTTTGTCAATCCATAATAAGTAGGGGTAAGGACGTTATCCACCCAGAAACATCCTCTCTTATACATCATCTGCAGCACATTCATCATAAGTCCTTGTCAAGTTCAGAAACTTTGGGTAAGAGCATAAGCAGTCCACTGACACCTAAATGATGTGGGGTTTTTTAAATATTATTTCTCTTTGAAAATGATGATGTAATCACTGAAGGGGGGATCTGAAGATGAGGATGATATCTTGCCACTGTAGAGCCAGTTTGTGCAAGGAGAAATTAATTGCTTTTTTTTGGTGGAGGCCCAAACAAGCCAATCATTTCAGTTACAGTCGTGTGGCAGACCCTGTCGCTGAAATGATTGGTTTGTTAAAGTGTGCATGTTCTGTTTATACAACATAAGGGTGGGTGGGAGGGGTGCTGCCCTATATGGGGTGCAGCCCTTCTGCCCTATCAGTCCAGGGGTGCTGTCCCACTGCTGTTTAAGTCCAGGGGTTCTCTTGCCTGTCTGCTGTGCTGTGTAATTCTCATGGGGTGCTGCCTATGCTGTATAAATCCAGGGGTGCTGCCATATAAATCCAGTGGTGCTTCTGTACTTTATCCTAGGTTTAAATGAAAGCCTAGAGCAGATATGAAACAAGCTTCAACATCACAGACAGATTTGTGAAAACATAGCCGCAAAGGTGGAAATTAAAATTGCTGTTTTGACAAAGTGTTTATAAATAAAGTGGAGAGAGACCACATTTGTGTTGGCAAAGTTAGTGTGACTGAGAAGAAACTGAATTATAATCCAGTGCAACTGCCAGAGAGGTAAAAGTGATATTTTCTGCCGCAACATTAGAGAGAGATTCTTCTCAATTATTTCATGTTAGGGACTCACTCAAATGAATGACTCCAATTAGTCAACCTTAATTTAGATGTATTATTGATGTTCCACATTTTGGGTTTATTTAGAAGATGCACATTTATTGTACAGGAATCTTCTTTTCCTAAGGGCTGCACAGGGTTATCGCAAGACCTCGCGATTTTAGAAGAACAGACTTTCAGTGATCTTACATTGCATCAGCTTTCCATTGCACTGCAGCACTAGATGTGCCAGGAGATCCTGTGAGGCACAAACAGTAACTGAATAAGGCCCAGTATGGAGTCTCATGGTGGCTTACTGCCAGGAAGATGTCTGGATTGCCAGGCTGAGGCAAGCTGTGGGCACTGAGGTTAGTATTGCTTCCTCCCACAGTCCTACTTATAGTATGAAATGAGTTTGGACTGTAGAGTGGTAAGCTCCACTAGGGCAGGGGCTCAATAACAAAAATTTTTACTGCCCAGTTGTGCTTGGTACTGTACCGAATCCACCCAACATCAACTTGACCCATCCGGGGCTGCTATGGGGGCTAAGAAGGTGTTGCTAAAACATCTAAGGGGCTGATTTATTTAAAAATGAAATATGAGTAAAATAAACAAGACACACAGGTATGCTCACATGCGTGTAACTGGGACACACAGGTATGCTCACATGGGTGTAACTGGGAGCTGTGAAAAACTAAAATAAGTCATCTGCCACAAAATATGTAAATAAAAATGCAATAAAAAAAATGGAAAAAAGAAACTCACAAGAATTTCACAAAATAAGTCTCCAGACTCTGTGGAGGGGAAAATTTCCAATTTTGATCCCATGGTAAACACCAGTTTATTTGTATCCCAGCATTAAATATGAGATTATCTTAATCTCTGAACGTGGAGAAGGGGAGACAAATTTGGAGGCTTTGGCCCCTAGTTTTTCAGTTTGTCCAGTAATGTGGTACTTAATAATTATATATTTGCTTGGCTGAAGTCCTTTCTGTTCCACACCAATATAGGAGTGGTGGTGAAATCACCTTCTTGACTCTCCTCTTCCTCTTGCCTCTTCTCATAATGTGAAAAGTCATCAAATATGGAGGTGGTATGTTTGTAGCTAGCTATGATTTGGAGAATTTGGCAAGCTTTAAACAGGGGAACCCACTATCGCTGAAATGATAGGTTTATTAAACTGTGCATGTCCAGCTTAAACAACATAAATCCCAAGACAATTCCATCTTGCACCTCTTTTTTTTCTTTGCATTATGTGCTCTTTGGGGCCTATTTTTTAAAAACTGCCATCCTGTCTGCCACTGCAGTGCCACTCCTAGATGGGCCAGGTGTTTGTGCTGTCCACTTGTGTCGCTTAGCTTAGTCATCCAGTGACCTCGGTGCAACATTTTGACCTAAAAACAGTATTGTGAGGTGTTCAGAATAGACTGGATATGAGTGGAAATGAATGTTATTGAGGTAATTATACCGCAGGATCAAAATTACCCCCATATTTTGTGTTTTTATATTTATTTTAAATCATCCAGATCCAAAATCAAAACCCAAAAGTGTGATTTTGGTAAAACCAATCCAGATCCAAAACACGAGCAAGGATCCAGATCTATTACCAAAACCCCCAAAGTGTCCGCCATACATCTCTATTAAAGATAGATAACTTGTATCATATAACCAGATGGAAAGGATTAAAAACTCACATGTTTATTATAATTCATATAAGTAAATTAATAAAGTCAAAAAGCAATGCATACATATTCATAATAATAATAATGTATACAAAGTGTTGAATTCATACATAAATTACCTTTTTTCCCTCTAATCACTGAAAACTGATCAGTTAAATAATGGTTAGACGCATACAGTCATTGAGCCTGGTTCTATAATGACTTTCAATACTGTAAGTCAAAGGATTGTGCATTTTCTTAGAAAATATCAATAATACAGATGGGGAGAAAGCTCACCAATGGGGACGCATATGATTATTAATCAAGCATATAAAAATATTTTTGTTTTAAAAAACATCACTTTATTATACAATTATAAATTAATAAACACACAATTCTATCTAAAAGACCAAAAAATGCTCCTTTATGCAGAAAATAAATGCAACCAAAGTCACTGATAAGGATAATAAAATCACTATAGATGGTTAAAGTTCCTGATATAGAAGGTTTTAAGGGGCTACACATAGAGTGATGTTTACTTAATTTCTAAGCAATCTGACTAGATTGCTTAGAAATTAAGTAAATATGGCTCCGTGCGTAGTGGTGCCAGCGACAGCGGTGCGCGGCCCTGTGCGTCGCTATCGCCGGCTCTAGATTGGGCATGCATGCCCAATCTAGTGAGATTGCTCACTTCGCGGGGTGAAGTGAGCTTTTTTTTCCCCCTCCCTCGCTCAGCACACAGAGCACACATCGCGCTGTGTGCTGAGCTTGAGAGATGTGTGCTGAGCAATCTGTGATAGATTGCTCAGCACACATCTCCGGTCAAATCTCCCCATGTGTATGGGGCTTTAGTCTCAACTTTAATAATCACTCTCCACAGTGTTTCTCAAATAGACAGTTGCATGCACCACATACTGCAGTAAAGAAAATATAGAAAATATATACAGTATGTCCAGACGTAATCTAAATACCACATTTTTATCCGTTATGGGGGTCCTGTGCTAGCAGAGATTAATCACATCCAAATCTTGGATCCTTTGAGGTTGGTATGACTACAAGCTGGTTGGTCTGTGGTGCTACAAGCACAATGATCTGGAGGCCTAGTTCAGACCCTTAGGATGCCCCCACATGACGAAGCGTCCGAAGGCCAATACATCGGGCAGTCCCAACACACGGGACGATCTGGTGCCTGACCGCCTGCTATGCTGGCCCTCGTACATATAGTGCTGCATGGGATTGTCCGCCTGCATTGCTGATCTTTTGAACAGGCTAAGCGGTGCTCACCACAGGTTCTGTTCCCACTCTATGGGTGTCGTGGACACCCACAAGCAGGAATAGTCCCTGTTGGTTGGCATGTAGGTGCCAATATTGTGACCGGCGGTCTTCTAGTCCTCCTGTAAAAGATAATGTTATTTAAATCTGACTTCTACAACAAAGCTATCAACCTTGTGCCCACTGCCCTGGGAGCTGGCTAGTTAGTATCGAGAATGCTTTGGCCAGTGTGACCAGTGAACTTTGTCTCCTGGCTGTGGCATTAGCCCTCTGCTTGTAGAGTCTGGTGCTGGTTCTAAAAATACGGGGGACTCCTGTGCATTTTTTCCCAACATTTTTAGAACCAAGGCCAGCTCCAAATGCCTGTGCTGGTTCTGGTTCATTAAATATGGAGAATTCCTACGCATTTTGTCCCATGTATTTTTTGAACCAAAGAGCCGTTGCTGGTTATACTTGGGGAAGGGGACCCCACACATTTTTTTCCTGTTTTTAACAATTTTTTTTTAACACTGTACACACTGAATTCTGCAAGGATCACATGGATCACACTGATCACACCGATCACACAGATAACATGTATAACACTAATCACACAGATTACACTGATCACATGGATCACACTGATCTGTGCAGGCTACTGCAAACATGCTGCTCAGGGAGATGTCTATTTAAGAATTCTATTTTGGTCTGAGCTTGCACCGTGTTTCTAAACACAATTCTTAGTGAATGCCATGCTGTGTTGTTTTCTATGGAAAGTACTTTCAAGTTGGTTCAATGGTGATTGAATCGTACTGTATTTGTGGGTTCACCAATGTTTTGCAGATAGAATCGTGATTTTACTCAATTGTTTGACTTCAGTAAATCTCAGAGACTGAAAAAAGTCTAAACTCCCCCGAGAATAGCAATGTGGACCAACAGGATTCTAATACCACTTTCATACCGTCTGAGGCAGGTCGCACCCAGGAGCCTGACACGGGAGCTCCCAGTGTGTGACCTGCCTCAATAACCCCTTTAATACCGCAGATTACAACCCGGCAATATGCCTGTTACGTTCCTGATGCTCAGAACTAGAGAGATGTTGCGTAGTGAGTCCAGAGCACCAGGACATGACGCTGAAATAAGGGGTGGTACGGGAATAGCCCCTAGCACCCTACCTCCATTGTTTTACCTGTGTGGTCAGGTCACGCCTGAGTGACTATGGTTTCTTGGGCCCACGGCAGCCACGTTTGAAGGGCGGATTAGGTCTGCCCAACTCCGATGCCCCCAGGTCTTAGAGTGAGACAAGGCGTGAACCGAGACAGGATAATAACAAGGGGACCTCTAACTAAAGCAAACAGAAAGCTAGGGGCTACTAACAACCCTAAAACGAAATATATGTGCGGCACGCCGCCAAAGGAAAAGAACAACAAAAGATACCACTGTCCACACCCCCACACGGCACTGCCGTGTACCGGGAGGACAGTGAAAAGCGGAAACCTCCGCAAAAACCACCAGTACAAAATTAACACAAGGACTAAGCAGCCTAGGCCGCAATACGCGGCAGAAGCCGCTACTCACAAAACCGGGAGAGAACCCCAACAAGCGAGAACCCCCAGATGACTGCAACAGGTTCACTTGGACAGGAAGGATTCCTAGGACCGGCTTCAGAACTCCAGGACTCAGGAGCACAGGGAGCAGGATCGACCAGATGCAGCTAACCAGGAACAGACGTTGCAAGGCAGGAACAGCATACAGGAAGCTATCACCGGCGAGGCTGCAGTGTGCTGGCTCCCAATAAAAAGGCCCTGCTGGCCAATGACAGGAGGGCCAGCAAGACCAGCCCCCAGACCCTAATTACTAGTTGCCGTGCAGCTGCCCTGCCGCACGAGCAACTAATCAATCTTATCTGGCAACGGGGAACGCGGTCCGCCAATGGCGTCCCCGTTGCTATGGACCCAGCGGCTGTAGATGCCCGGCGTCCTAGCGTTGCCAGGGACCCGGCGGCTACAGTACGCACGGCGTCCTGGCATTGCTAGGCGCCGGGCGGGCAGGGAGGGAGGTGCGGCGGCCGTGAGCGTCGCTTGGAAGCAGACCGAGCGGCGCCGCGGACCGTGGTACCTAACAATGCCCTGTTGGTGATGTCGGCGGTGACGCGGAGTGGGTGGTGCTGGGAGATCACATGATCTCCAAGCGCCGCTTATCCACACACTGTGAACAGGAAATGGATCACACTGACCCAGTTCCCATTCACAACACACAGTGAGCCGGGTTGAATACGCGTTAGCTCGCTAGAAGGTTGAAATACCGGGTCGCTCAACCCGATATTGCCCCTGTTACCTTTCACACCGCACAGGAACATGGGTTATGCGCACTTATTAGTAAATTTACCCCCTGGAGCTGGGGTGAGTGGAGTCCCTATTTATACAGACAGAGGTGAATCTGAAATAGCTCTAAATGGTTCAATGTCTGAACCCACAAAATGCATGCGGAATAGTTTTTACTTTTCCATTTATTTTCCTATTGACTTTCCATGCTGGTTCCAAGCACATAAAGTGGAGACAGGTTTGACATTCATGTGATACAATAACAATACTGAAACTTTACAAAACTCCTCATTATTGATTAATTCGCCTCTTTAACAAACAAGTTAGATTGGATATGTTGACGGTCATTCATCATGTCAATATGGTAGTAATGTCGATGTTGATCACGTTGACTTTATTAGGTAGTTAGTGATGATATATTGTTTCTGGTTGCCCAGCAGTCTGTTATCTGCTCCTGACAGCTGCAAAAGCTCCAGCAGCATCTTCAGGGTCTCAGCAGTCATGTGATTGTGTAACACCCTGATAGTTCTAACATAAGTTCATAAGGTAGTGTAATTCATGTTGTATAATAAGTTAAATATAACTCTGCATCCCTCACAGAAGGAAATATAACAGTGCATACATCACAGAGGGAGAGCCTGATGGCACGAGCAGGCTCTGGAGACCCGGCCCACATGAGAGGGGATGGTTGGAGAGGCCCACAGGTGCTGCTGGGAGTGTGGCGCAGTTAGAGATCGGCTGCAGAAGAGGAAGGACTGGGCTACCTGAGCTCCGGTGACGGGACAGCTGTGAGGAGGCTGCGGTGAGCTCCGGTTCCTGCCTGAGCAGCGGGGAAGCATGCCTTGAACTGTGACCTCCCGGAAACCAAGTGACATCATCCAGGAGGTGTGAGAGATCCGCCTAGCAGGGTGGGGTAGGCGACGGCTTCCCTCAAAGAGATGGCCTGAAAGGGGCGTGGCCTGCCAGAGAGTGACGGGGCTGAGGTGGAGTCATCGCAAGAGCCCTAGCTCCCAGTGCCTCAGGGGGATGGTCATAGAGGCAGATCCACCGCCCATATATAGCCAAGCAGCCTACAACAGCTGAAACTGCAGAACAGGTATAGTGAGTGCTACACTAGCCTGCATCACACAAGTACTGTTTCATCAGCCAAGGAACATTAAATGCAGCAGTGATAAGTGCACTTATTATAAATAGAGAACTCTGTTAATTTGCCTAGAACTTATATTATAACATATAACATATAAAGGCACACCGCAAACTCATCTTCTGTAATCCCAGGGGCGACTGCCATCCCTAGACGTTCTAGAGAGATTAGCCTGCAGCATATTACATCTCTGACAGGAACTAATATTATTCCAGCGATAGCTCAGGAGCAACTGTACCCAGTATTATTCTAAGGGTCAGCGTAACTATGCCTTAATTGCCTGGACAAAGAATCTGTCACTCAGATTAGCGTGTGAGGATAAACCTTCAGGGAAAGTGGATTACAAACAGCCTTTGTAGCTTCATCCATAGATTTGTTATACTCATTTCCAGCCGTTCTGTACTTCCTAAGCTTTATATTGTTACAGTACCCACAGCAAAGGAGATATAGGGCTGAGCGATATTCATTTGACCAGTTAACAAATAATATTACGGGAGTACGGCTGAATAGCCGCATAAAACTGTACTATTGCAATTTACGGAAGACATTATTTTCATGTATTGTTCATAGGAAATATTGTGAATAGTATTAGTTAAGGGGCATTCAATTAGATTGTACCGTATAGACAAGTTTTAGTGTTAAACGCAGGAGCTGATAAAGTATCGTCCATGCCAGTTAAAATATATTCATAAAGTATGACTAGTATAACCTACAAATTCACCAAGTATTACTTGAGCTTGTTCGTGTAGTCATAAGAACCAGTATGTGTTAACCTTTGAAATTTAGGAAGCTACCTGCTTAAAAGAACGAGTCGGCACATTACGGAGCAGTTTAATAAGCACGTTTATTAATCCTAGGGTGAAATATTTCATTGATATTGGAGATACAATTGTGTTATAACTATTTCTATAAATGTATGCTTATTTAATCTGTACAAAATTTTTTTCATAACTCTTACTCCAATAAATGAATATTCGTATAACGTAACTTAAAAGTGAGATTATTCTTAGAAAGCAGTATCCTCACCTCTCTGCGAAGATCCAAGAGTGGGAAGACTCTCAGCGACCATCAAAAGGTAATCGTAGTGTCATTTACTAATGTATTTACCAGAACATCACCTCTAAAATTGGCGTCACGAACAGGATCACAAACAAAACATGTCAACCGACTAACAAATACCTGTTGAAAGTACTCAACCAGCTACGACCAGTGCCAACATGAATTCTTGCACTACAACAAGCAATCAACCAGCTATGGCCAGTGCCATCGTAAATCCGATTACACTCCCTTATTATTTTGTGGCCCCGTGGCTTCCTATTTATGCAGGTGAAAGAAGAAAGGACTCGAGCACTTTCATGGAATTGAAACGGAAATTACAGTCAATGTTCCGGCTTTATCCATTGGCTGAACAACAGCAGGTAGAGATTTTAGTCGGGCAATTAAAAGGGTCCGCATTGTGAGAAGTGCTATCCTGGACCTTGGGAGAAAGGCAAACTGCAGATCAAATATTTCAGCGACTCGCCACTACGTTTGATATCAGCACTGTAGCTGAGCTGAAGTCTCATTTTTATGCATGCAAACAACAACCTTTGGAATCCCTAAGGGACTTTGCTTTAAGCTTGCAGGAGGTGTTGCGAGATATACAAGAAGTGGACAAGATGGAAGTGAGAGAACCTGACGAAGTTTTAGTGAATCAGTTCATAGATGGAACTAATAATGAAAGCGTCTGAACACAGTTGAAACTACTGAGGATACAAAAAAAGCACAGATTCTTTCTTGGACTTCAAGGAAGCGGCAATTAAAGTAGTTGGTCCAATCCAGCATAAAGAGAGCTCTTTTCCTGAGTTGCCCAGGTATCAAGAGCAAGCTGGGGGTAATGACATTCCTTATTCAATGTCGGTAGAGGTCCCCAAGCAGACAAAACCCACGGTTCAAAGTATACAAGCACCAACCTCAGATCCTTTGCCCACACTGAAGGGGCAAATGTAGGAACTTACTCTGGGACTGGCTGAGATGAATAGAGAATTACAGAAGTTGGTGAAACGGTCCTCATTGGCACGTCCTGAAACTGATTGGCATGCTGAGAGACGACGAGGCTGTAGGGGTAGGTGGGAATCACCACAGGCAAGGGGCCGCAGACCTACCGATCGGTTTGATTCACAGGGCAGACCTATTTGTAGAAGGTGTGACCACAGTGGTCATGTGGACCGCATGTGTATACAACAAGAACCTTTAAACGCCTATGCCCTGAGGCCGGAGACCAACCCTCGGGGGGAACAGAAAGAATAGGTCCTACACCAGAAGAGTGGTGTCCTAACTATGTGGGGTAATGCCCTATCATTAATGTACAAATTGATGTGGTAGAAGTACCAGCTACACTCGATACAGGATCACAGGTGACAACCATATAAATGGAGGCTTTCCGTCATTATTGGGGAGAAAAAGGAATAATACCACCCCCACCTGCCTGGTTTCGATTGTTTGCCAGCAATGGACTTAGTATTTCATGTAAAGGCTATTGCGATGTGGACTTTAAGATTGGAGATGCCGTGTTGCCTCGTCAAGGATGTCTAATTATTAACGTCAATGATCAAACAGTTCCCCCAATTATCATAGGAATGAACGTGTTGCAGAACTGTCCAGAGGAATTAATTGTAGCTCTGAAGACTGAATTAACTCATGCACCTCCTGCAGCTCAACAAGCCTTAAACAAAGCCATTAGAGTGCTTCAAGGTCAACGGCTACTAATGAAGCCAAATGGAGAAATCGGAAAGGTGAAGATTGCAGATCATAGACCCATTACGTTACGCCCAAATACGGAGACCATAATCTGGGGAAAGGCGAGATGTGGTCCTCAGGGAAGAAGTTACACCGCAGTGGTCGAGCCTTGTTCAATGTCCACTCAAAGTGATTTGGTGGTGGCTCGGTCCTTAACTACAGTGGAGGGAGGATGAGTACCAATTAGAATTCTCAATCTGCATGACCACCCCATCATGTTATTCTGAAATTACACTATAGCAAAACTAGTGTGGACTGCCATTCAGGACGTAATCGAGATCACTATTGAAACCACACAGATGAACACTACAGCTGGAAAAGAAGGAGGGAGCGACGAGCAGACTTCTTGGTGGCAGGAAATTCAGATCGGGGAAACTGACACTCCCGAGGAACTCAAGTCTGGAGTATTGCGAGAAGTGAAGGAAAATGCTGCAACTTTTAGTAAAAGTCCGGCCGACTTTGGCAGAGTGGAACAAATACAACATTACATCCCAACTGGGGACGCACCACTGATTAGGGAACGTTATTGACCGCTTGCACCGGCATTGTATCAGCCTGTTCGCAAAATGTTGGAGGAAATGGAAGCAACAGGGGTCATTCGGGACAGTTACAGCCCATGGGCAGCCCCCATTGTCTTAGTCCGAAAAAAAGATGGAAGTCTGCGGTTTTGTGTAGATTATAGAAAATTAAACCAAGTCACCCATAAAGATGCCTATCCTTTGCCAAGAATAGAGGAGTCGTTAACAGCTTTAAAATCTGCCACCTATTTTTCTAACCTTGATTTAACAAATGGATAATGGCAAATCAAGATGGCGCCGGAAGATCGAGAGAAGACAGCCTTCACAACACCTATGGGGCTATATGAATTTGATTGTATGCCTTTTGGTCTTTGCAATGCACCCGGAACGTTCCAGAGGGTCATGGAACATTGCCTAGGTCATAAGAACTTTGATATGGTGCTTCTCTATCTAGACAATATTATAATCTACTCCAAGACCTACCATGAACACCTACAGCATCTTCAAGAAGTGTTTACAAGACTCACAGAGTACGGTTTGAAAGTAAAACCATCAAAGTGCCATCTGTTAAAAACCAGCGTGCAATATCTGGGCCATATTGTGAGTGCAGATGGAGTTACACCTGACTCGGGGAAACTAGCAGCAGTTCAAGACTGGCCCGTTCCGAGCACCCTGAAAGAAGTACGTAGGTTCTTAGGATTTGTAGGATATTACCGGAGGTTTGTAAGGAGGTTTGCACACATTGCGGCTCTGTTGCACGAATTGCTTTGTGGGGTTCCTAAGACCTGTCATAATAAAAATTTCCCGATAAGATGGACTCAAACTCAACAGGCTGCGTTTGATCAGTTGAAGAATGCATTGACTGAAGGGACTGTACTTGCGTATCCCGATTACAGTCAGATCTTCAATTTGTATATGGATGCCAGCAATCAAAGCTTGGGAGCCACCCTATCCCAAAAGCAACAAGGCCATGAATGTGTGATTGCATACGCCAGTCGGAGTTTGAAGAAGGCGGAACGCAATGATGCTAATTACAGCGCCTTTAAGTTAGAGTTGTTAGCCTTAGTGTGGGCCGTGACAGAAAAATGTAAGCATTACTGGGCAGCCACTCCATTTATTGCCTTTACTGACAACAATCCGCTGTCTCATTTACCCACGGCTCAGTTAGGTGCATTGGAACAACGGTGGTCTTCCAGGTTGGCCAATTATCAATATACCATCAAATACCAAAGTGGGAAGAGTGACACGAATGCCAACCCGAATTGCGTGAACAGGAAATTGAGGAAGATCAGTGGGAGGATGTGGAAATGCCAGCTTTCCATGCATTCTTCGTTCAGCATGCCACGACCGTAAAAGCTTCTCCTTTCTGCGATGACCATAATCAAGCTAACTACAAATATGAATATGGTGAGAGGTGGAGAAGAATGCAGGAATAGAGTCCGCTGTTGTCTCGACTAAAGGGTCTGCTACTCTCTGGGAAGATTTTAAATAAGCAAGAAAGACAAGGAGCTGATCCTGAGCTGCTAAAACTATGAAGACAGCGAGATCAGTTACAAATTCACAAAGGGCTCCTGATTCGCTGTGGAGTTAACCCTAGGACTCACTGTGCCATCAAGCAAATTGTTCTACCTAGACAAGATCATGACTTCATTCTGCGGGCTTACCATGACCAGTCGGGTCATTTTGGCACTCAAAAGTTGGAAGCGAATGTACGGAAACTATTTTTCTGGATTGGCATGTGGGATGATATCGACAACTGGTGTAAGAAGTGCCTTAACTGCACTATTAAAAGAAGAGCGCAGTCGGACCAAAAAGCACCATTGCATCCTATTGTAAGTCATCATTCTTTGGAGATAGTGTCTATCGATCACGTGAAGCTAGAATCCAGCCGGACGGGCTATCAATACGCCCTTACTATAATAGATCATTACACCAAATTTGTGGTAGCCCTCCAGGTCCGGGACTTGTCAGCCAAAACCACTGCTGAGTTACTTTGGAGAGCATTTGTCAGACCTTATGGTTATCCAGAAAATATACTTACTGACCAGGGAGCCGCCTTTGAGTAAAAGTTATTGCAAGAGTTGTGTGACCTTTATGAACTTAAGAAACGAAGGACTACTGCATATCATCCGCAATGTAACGGACTCTGTGAGAGGATGAATCAATCTTTAATCAATATGTTGAGAGTTATTCCACCCCCAGAATGCCAGGAGTGTCCCACACTACTTCCAGAACTCACTTTCTTGTATAATAATACGGAGCATAGTTCCACGGGGCACCCCGTATTACCTACTATTTGGCCGAGAAGGAAAGTTACCGGTGGATCTGCTTCTGGAGGTACCTCAAGGAAATGCTCAAGGGATCATCCCGCAAACAGAATGGGTGAATGAGCATCAAAAGAGACTGAAAGCCGCACAGACAGTGGTTAATCGGAAAATGGAACAGGTGCGACAGCGACAATCCAAACACTACAATGAAACTGCCCTAGCTGAGCCATTTCATGTAGGCAATATAGTCTGGTAAAGAAATAATCGGCGCCAAAGCAAGTTGGATGGACACTGGGAGGTGACCCCTTACATTATCACGGAGATTCCACGACTGGAAGTTGATGTATACAAGATTTCTAAAGACAATGTAGAGTACTCCTTGGTGGTCCATCGAAATCAGCTTAAGAAATGTCTAATACCCCCACAAGACTACGTGGATCAGGAAAAGGCAGAGAGGTTGAGTACATCAGAAGATTCGGCTTATAATGACTCTTGGAATGACCCAATGAGTATGTTTTGGCCAGTACTGGTTAGTGTGGGGAGTCCTGTTAGTCAAGAATTTACTAATGTAACGGAAAGCACATTGTCGGGTTTATTTGAAGGTTACAGTAACAATGCACCTGAATCTGATGTTATACTGTCTGATGTATCTGAATGTGCTGTAGTGGAAATAGATCATGAAACAACAGATGTCCCCTCTGCACTGAGGAGGTCAGAGAGGAGTACGAAAGGTGCCCTACCTCTACAGTACAGATGTTAGAGTGCCAAGTTATGTGACTATTTAAATATGGTTAGTTTTCATTATTATGCGTGCGGACACGCACCCTTTTTGGGGGGTACATGTAACACCCTGATAGTACTAACATAAGTTCATAAGGTAGTGTAATTCATGTTGTATAATAAGTTAAATATAACTCTGCATCCCTCACAGAGGGAAATTTAACAGTGTATCCCTCACAAGAGGAAACAATAATTCATAAAATGTTCCCCCATGGAGGAGCACTGTGTATGGGCAGCGCAAGCGGGAGGGAGAGCCTGACGGCACAAGCAGGCTCTGGAGACCTGGCCCGCACGAGAGGGGACGGTTGGAGAGGCCCACAGGTGCTGCTGGGAGTGTGTGGCACAGTTAGAGATCGGTCGCGGAAGAGGAAGGACTGGGCTACCTGAGCTCCGGTGACGGGACAGCTGTGAGGAGGCTGTGGTGAGCTCCGGTTCCTGCCCGAGCAGCGGGGAAGCATGCCTTGAACTGTGACCTCCCGGAAACCCAGTGACATCATCCGGGAGGCGTGGGAGATCTGCCTAGCAGGGTGGGGTAGGCGGCGGCTTCCCTCAAAGAGACAGCCTGAAAGGGGCGCAGCCTGCCAGAGAGTGACGGGACTGAGGTGGAGTCATCGCAAGAGCCCTAGCTCCCAGTGCCTCAGGGGGACGGTCATAGAGGCGGATCCACTGCCCATATATAGCCAAGCAGCCTACAACAGCTGAAACTGCAGAACAGGTATAGTGAATGCTACATTGACACTAGCCTGCATCACACAAGTACTGTTTCATCAGCCAAGGAACATTAAATGCAGCAGTGATAATAAGTGCACTTATTATAAATAGAGAACTCTGTTAATTCGCCTAGAACTTATATTGTAACATATAAAGGCACACTGCAATCTCATCTTCTGTAACCCCAGGGGCGACTGCCATCCCTAGATGTTCTAGAGAGATTAGCCTGCAGCATATTACATCTCTGACAACTACTAACATTATTCCAGCAATAGCTCAGGAGCAACTGTACCCAGTATTATTCTAAGGATCAGCGTAACTATGCCTTAATTGCCTGGACAAAGAATCTGTCATTCAGTTTAGCATGTGAGGATATGGAAAGTATCAGGGAAAGTGGATTACAAATAGCCTTTGTAGCTTCATCCATAGATTTGTTATACTCATTTCCAGCTGTTCTGGACTTTCTAAGCTTCATATTGTTACAGTACCCACAGCAAAGGAGTTATAGGGCTGAACGACATTCATTTGACCAGTTAACAAAAACCCTTTTGGGAGTACGGCCGAATAGCGTATTGTTCATAGGAAATATTGTGAATAGTATTAGTTAAGGTGCATTCAATTAGATTGTACTGTATAGACAAGTTTTAGTGTTAAATGCAGGAGCTGATAAAGTATCGTCCATGCCAGTTGAAATATATTCAAAGTATGACTAGTATAACCTACAAATTCACCAAGTATTACTTGAGCTTGTTCGTGTAGTCATAAGAACCAGTACGTGTTAACCTTTGAAATTTAGGAAGCTACCTGCTTAAAAGAACGAGTCGACACGTTACGGAGCAGTTTAATAAACGCATTTATTAATCCTAGGGTGAAATATTTCATTGATATTGGCGATACAATTGTGTTATAACTATTTCTATAAATGTATGCTTATTTAATCTGTACAAAAATTCTTTTATAACTCTTACTCCAATAAACGAATATTCGTATAACGTAACTTAAAAGTGACGATTATACTTAGAAAGCAGTATCCTCATCTCTCTGCGAAGATCCAAGAGTGGGAAGACTCTCAGTGACCATCGAAAGGTAATTCTAGCATCATTTACTAAAGTATTTACTGGAACATCACAATTGTAACTTGTGTCGGATCTCTGATCCTCCTGCATTCAGGTGAGTATTTCCCCGCCATCCAATCCCTAGCCCTAATCCCTACCCCTAACCCTTACCCTTCATCTAGTGCCTAACATTAGCCTACCCCTCTTACAGATTTACCCTAACCTTGGCCAGCTGCCTTAACCTAACCCCCTGGCCTGCAGCCTAGCCCTAATGTCAACATTCTGTCAATGTTGACATTTCACCTATTGTTGCCTGTTGACATTTTGACAATATCAAAATTTCTGTTGACATTGTGGAGTCGACTTTATGAATGTCCAAATTGTTATTGTCAACCATTTGATTACATCCCCCCCAAAATCCTTTGTAGCAGATGTTTGGATTGAACTACCCTCTTGGGCCCACCCATTGTGCATGTCTGGGGTAAAGAAAAGTTTGGGAATTATGATTTTCAGTTATTGGCAGTTAAACCTTTGGAAAGCCATTGCAGAATGTTGCAATTTGTCACATTTGTGCATAAAGGGGTATATGTATCAAAACTTGAGATAAAGTGGAGAGAAACAATGTACCAGCCAATCAGCTACTAACTGCCATGTTACAGGCTGTGTTTGAAAAATGACAGTTAGGAGCTGATTGGATAATACTTTATCTCTCTCCACTTTTTCACTCTGCAACCTTAGTACATCTGCCACAAAGTCTCTTATTTGTCTCCTGCAGAACCTCTAATGTCTCTTTCCAAACCATGTAAACCCCATCTTGATTGACTATTATGAATCTACCAATGAGGGGCACAGCCAGAACTTTGTGGGTCCCATAGCAACATTTTGAAGTGCTTCTAGAGATATAACTCCCTGTTGCAGTTGCTAATGTTATGCCTCACAGTAGTGTCCTAGTTCACATTATGTCACATTGTGGGGCTGCCAGTACACAGTTGCAAAACAGTATCCCCAATTCACATTATGACATATAGTGTCCCCAGTTTATGTTACAGTATGTCACGTTACACCACTGCCCCCAGTTCATATAATGCCACACTATAGAGCCTCCCCCTCATTGTGCCACATAACAGTGGCCCACTTCATAGTATTTAACATAATGCTCTCAAGTTTATTTTATACCACATTACACTGAGCAGGTCCAGGGGCGTAACTAGATATATTGTAGGCTAAAAGACAAAAGTTTGTAAGGTCCCCTATGTAACAATGGTGAAAAATGTATATAATACATGTAACTGTGACAGGGAAGGTGGGGCACCCTCAGCTCTGGCTCCATAGCAGCTGCACCTATGGTAGCTATGCCCTTGTTACCAATTATTAAAGACTGTTTTATTGCTGTATTTATGCCTTGTCTGATCATTTAAAAGAAAAAATTATCCTTTTTTTCAATGGAAAAAGAACCCCAGCAGCACATTTTTTAACATATAAATGTTCTGTTGATCTTAAAATGTAATGCTGTTTGTATTTTCTTTAATTATATAGTATTTGTATTTTCATAAGGTCAGAGTTTACATAATTGGAAAAAAAACTGTTCTTCATTTTAATGTTTTAAGTATTTGCCCTTTTCCAACTTTTAAAAATAAATTTCTCCCCTCTCAGAAGACCTTTCTATTTTGCTATAGGCAAAATTACTTTAATATATGTTAATTATGGTTGGTGTTCTGGTTTATTGCGGCATTAATATCGTTGTACTTTTTTTTTTTAAAGATTATACCAGTTGCAAATAAAATTAGGAAAATGTGTGTTTACAATATTTAAGTCTCACTCTATTTAACTGTAAAATTAGCTGTAATGTCAGTAATAAAGTGTCCTCCTAAAAAGAAACCCTACAAAATGCTATGGAATATCATTAGTACAATATTGCTTACTTCTCCACTAGGATGTGCCACAGTATATTTTGTTGACATTCAGAATGTTGACACTGACATAATGCCAACATTGTGAATGTCGACAGAATGGAGATAATGGGATTTTCAAAATCAATCTAACCCAAGTTTTAATTGCAGCCAATCCCTAACCCAAAACTTGGGGGGTAATTCAGATCTGATCGTAGATGTGCTAAATTTAGCACATACAGTTAGGTCCATAAATACTGGGACATCGACACAGTTCTCATATTTTGGGCTCTATACACCACCACAATGGATTTGAAATGAAACAAACAAGATTTGCTTTAACTGCAGATTTTCCACTTTAATTTGAGGGTATTTAAATCCAAATCAGGTGAACGGTGTAGGAATTACAACATTTTCTATATGTGCCACCCACTTATTAAGGGACCAAAAGTAAATGGGACAAACTAAACAAACCTAAATCAAACTTTCACTTTTTAATACTTTGTTGCAAATCCTTTGCAGTTAATTTCAGCCTGAAGTCTGGAACGCATAGACATCACCAGACGCTGGGTTTCATCCCTGGTGATGCTCTGCCAGTCCTCTACTGCAAATGTCTTCAGTTCCTGCTTGTTCTTGGGGCATTTTCCCTTCAGTTTTCTCTTCAAGTGAAATGCATGCTCAATCAGATTCAGGTCAGGTGATTGACTTGGCCATTGCATAAAAACTCTTTGGTTGCTTTTGCAGTATGCTTCGGGTCATTGTCCATCTGCACTGTGAAGCGCCGTCCAATGAGTTCTGAAGCATTTGACTGAATATGAGCAGATAATATTGCCCGAAACACTTCAGAATTCATCCTGCTGCTTTTGTCAGCAGTCACATTATCAATAAATACAAGGAAACCAGTTCCATTGGCATCCATACATGCCCACGCCATGACACTACTACCACCATGCTTCACTGATGAGGTGGTATGTGTTGTATCATGAGCAGTTCCTTTCCATCTCCATAATCTTCTCTTCCCATCACTCTGGTACAAGTTGATCTTTGTCTCATCTGTCCATAGGCTGTTGTTCCAGAACTGTTAAGGCTTTTTTAGATGTTGTTTGGCAAACTCTAATCTGGACTTCCTGTTTTTGTGGCTCACCAATGGTTTATATCTTGTGGTGAACCCTCGATATTCACTCTTGTGAAGTCTTCTCTTGATTGTTGACTTTAACACATATACACCTACCTCCTGGAGAGTGTTCTTAATCTGAGCAACTGTTGTGAAGGGGTTTTTCTTCCCCAGGGAAATAATTCTTCTGTCATCAACCACAGTTGTTTTCCGTGGTCTTCCGGGTCTTTTGGTGCTGCTGAGCTCCTTGGTGCATTCTTTCTTTTTAAGAATGTTCCAAAAAGTTGATCTGGCCACACCTAATGTTCTTGCTATCTCTCTGATGGGTTTGTTTTGTTTTTTTCAGCCTAATGATGGCTTGCTTCACTGATAGGGGCAGCTCTTTGGATCTCATATTGAGAGTCGACAGCAATAGATTCCAAATGCAAATGTCACACCTGGAATCTACACCAGACCTTTTAACTGCTTAATTTATGATGAAATAATGAGGGAATAGCCCACTCCTGTCCATGAAATAGCTTTTGAGTCAATTGTCCCATTACTTTTGATCCCTAAAAAAGTGAGTGGCACATATAGAAACCGTTGTAATTCCTACACCGTTCACTTGATTTGGATGTAAATACCCTCAAATTAAAGCGGGAAGTCTTCAGTTAAAGCACATCTTGTTTGTTTCATTTCAAATCCATTGTGGTGGTGTATAGAGCCCAAAATATGTGAATTGTGTCAATGTCTTAATATTTATTGACTGTATATGATCATTTACTCTGACATGCGGGGGGACGCCCAGCACAGGGCTAGTCCGCCCCACATGTCAGGCCATACCCCCCCGCACAGGTGCAAAAGCATAGCACAGCGGCCATGCTTTTGCACCTGGCGAGTTGCTCCCTGCCAGTGCAGTTTCTGCGTGCTGGCAGGCCGCTACCCACTGCATCCCGGGTTGCAGCGGCCATGTGTGACATCGTGCAGCTTTCGCAGCCTGCCTACCCCCAGTGGTCCAGACACACCTTTGTCCAGTCCATGTCCCTCCAATGGCATTCTAATGCCATTGGCATGCCCCCTCCCACCCCGCAACCGTATCTGCCTGTCAATCATCGCTGCCCTGAGATGCTGATAGCATATCACTGGGCTTCCGGAGTGCGCAAGCGCAGTTCGCCTACTGCGCGTGCGCACTCCACATAGGGATTGAGACTATGATCGCTGCCACTACAGCAATCCTGTCTGAATTAGACCCTTAATTGCAGACTAACCTTAACCATAATCTAACTTTAACCTTAATTGCAGCATAATCTTAAACCTAATTCAACCATAACCCTTAAATCCAGTGTTGACATGTAACACTGTAACAGGGACTTGGGGCAGACTAGCTGGACAGTAGAAGTTCTCACTTTTGGTATACATGCCAAAACCATACACTCTCTCATTTGTTGGGTGTAGGAAGGAGGGGTTTGTGTTCTTAGAACATTGGACGGACTTCTCAGTCAGGTGCCATCTTTTTGGTTGCGATGAATTGCACCTGAATGAGGAGGGGGCAGTGGTGCTAGGGGGAAGGATGGTTAGAAGGTTGGAGGAGATTTTAAACTAGGTGCCTAGGGGGAGGGATTAGAAAGAATTAGTGGGACAACTAGAGAGCGAAGAATAGTGGGATGGATAAAGTATAATGGGGTTGGAGAGGGGGGAAGGAGAAAAATAGTCAGCAATGGTAATTTAAGGGAAACCGAGGTGCCTAAGGAAATGTTATGTACAACAAAACTTGCGGATCAGGGAATTAATAAACTTAAGTGTATGATTGCAAATGCAAGAAGCCTATCAAGTAAAATGGGGGAATTCGAGGCAATTGCACTTAATGACCAATATGACATAATAGGCATTACTGAGACATGGTGGGACGATTTTCATGACTGGACTGCAAACATCGAGGGATACACTCTCTTCAGGAGAGATTGGAGTAATAAAAAGGGAGGGGGTGTTTGTCTCTATGTTCAACCATTCTTAAAACCATATTTAAAGGAGGTCATTTATGAGGGGACTGGAGATAACATAGAGTCAATATGGGTTGAGATTTCGAGTGGGGGTAAAGATACAAAAAAAACTTTTAATAGGGACATGCTATACACTGCCAGATGTTAGTGTGGCTGATGAATTACAACTCTTGCAGCAAATCGAAAAAGCTGCAGGTATGGGGGATGTCGTTATTGTTGGGGACTTCAATTACCCGGACATAAACTGGAACACCGAAACAGTAAATGCAGCTAGGGGTAACAGGTTCTTAAACATGCTAAAAGATCATTACTTGCCCCATGTAATTGAGGAGCCAACTAGACAAGGGGCTATACTGGACCTAGTACTAACTAATAATGAGGGAATAATAACAAATACTAAAGTAGGGGAGACCCTAGGAAATAGCGATCACAATATGATCACATTCGATATCGGCTTTCAAAAACAACAATATAAGGGTTTAACTAAGATTTTTAACTTTAGGAAAGCAAATTTCACATTGCTGAAACAAGCAATGAAGGAGATCAATTAGGAAATTGTATTTCATGGTAAGAATACTGCTGAAATGTGGGACGTTTTTACAACTGCGCTCAAAAAGTACACTAATTTATATATTCCCAAAGTCAACAAAAACAGAAGTAGGACATTTAAACCGATGTGGCTTAATAAGAAGGTCAAGGAACAAATGGATAAAAAGAGGCATGCTTTCAAAGCATTTAAGTCTGACGAAAAGGTGGAATCATTCCAGTACTGCAAGGAATGTAACAAAAAATGCAAAACAGCGATCAGAGCAGCTAAAATTGAAAACGAAAAATCGCAAAGGAGAGTAAAACAAACCCCAAAAGTTTTTTAAGTATATAAATGGCAAAAGGTTGAAAAGGGAGAATATTGGGCCCTTAAAGGGCAAGTTGGATGTCTTGATTAATGATGATAGGGAAAAAGCGGATTTATTTAATAAATTCTTTTCATCAGTATTCACGAAAGAGGACAGGTTGACGAGAGTAGAGCATAACATAACATAAAAAATAATAATGACCCATTGCTTGGTACTTGCTTAAACGAGGGAGTAGTCTGGGAGAGACTAAGTAAAATTAAGATAAATAAATCTCCTGGGCTGGATGGACTCCACCCCAGCGTTCTTCTGGAACTCAACGTAGAGATATCGAAACCTCTATATTTGATCTTCAGCAAGTCAATTAGATCAGGAATGATACCAAAGGACTGGTGTATAGCAGAGGTAGTCCCAATATTTAAAAAGAGTATTAAAACGCTCCCCGGGAACTATAGACCGGTTAGCTTGACATCTATAGTGAGGAAAATACTAGAAGGTATATTAAGGGATAGCATACTAGAGTACTTGGATACCTCCAAGGTTATTACTAGGAATCAGCATGGATTTGTGAAGGACAGGTCATGTCAAACTAACTTAATAAGCTTCTACGAGAAAGTGAGCGATAATATTGATCAGGGTCAAGCAGTGGATGTGATCTTTTTAGACTTCGCTAAGGCCTTTGACAAAGTTCCACACAGGAGACTAATTATCAAACTAAGAGAGCTTGGGGTAGGAAACACTATTTGTACGTGGGTGAGTAATTGGCTGTTTAATAGGGAATGTCATGACTGAGGTTTTGTGAACCCGGTGTTAGTGAAGTCTGTGCGGGTGACTGGACAATTATATGAATACTACCACTGACCTGGTTTGGGAGTGTTGTGGACTCGGGGCTTCTTCCGGTGACTGGGAAGAGGAACCGCAGCAGAGATGGCCGAATCTAGTTTCTCCCCATGCATGATTAGGTCGGCAGACAGGGGGCACGTGTGAACGCTGAAGGTCTCCTGAAAGACAGAACTGGAAAGGCGCTGATGAATCAGTGAAGAATACCAGGTACAACTGCGCTAAAGTGCACTGGATGCTTGGAGACACTGAGGTGCTAGGAGGCACAGAAGTGCTTGGAGACACTGGGGTGCGTAGAGACACTGGGGTGCGTAGAGACACTGGGGTGCGTAGAGACACTGGGGTGCTTGGAGGCACTGAGGTGCTTGGAGGCACTGAGGTGCCGGAAGCACGGAGATGCTGAAGCATGGAGACGCAGGAGGCATGAGGTGCTGAGGCACGGGGGTGCTGGAAGCACGGAGGCGCTAAGGCACGGAGGTACTGGAGGCACGAGGTGCTGAGACACGGAGATGCTGGAAGCACGGAGGTGCTGGAAGCACGGAGGCGCTGAGAAATGGAGGTACTGGAGGCACGAGGATCCGAGACACGGAGATGCTGGAAGCACGGAGATGCTGGAAGCACAGAGATGCTGGAGGCACGAGGTGCTGAGGCACAGAGGCGCTGAGAGGCACGGAGGTACTGAGGCATGGAGGTGCTGAGGCACGGAGATACTGAGGCATGGAGGTGCTGAGGCACGGAGGTACTGAGTGTTAGGGTCTCCTGCCCTGTGCTGCCACGTCGTCATGGCAACCGGGAGACAAGTGCTAGCGGAGTAACCTGAGCGCAGCTGATACTCCGGTTCGGGTCTTTTGCTGTGCAGTGGTTACAGGCTCTGTGCACGGCAGGGGATCCGGTGCTGGTTTTTGTGCTCACAGTCTGTGAGGTCTGAGTGGGGCGTGGACAGTACCTGCTATATAAGGCCTCTTCTCAGGTTAAGCAGATGCTGCTGAATCTTTGTTGGTTAGTCAGTTCCTGAAAGTTAGCCAGTACTGTGTAGCTTTGTATTTGTTGTTGCTTACTGCAAATAGGCCTGGGGATTTGGTACTACACTCTGCCAATCCAGACCTAGCAGTAAGACTGGAGTCAGTCGTTTAACTTGCTGGGGTTCTTTTGCTACTCTGTGAACTTAGCAAGTTTGCGGCTGTATTCTCAGACTTGCCTGCCTAAATCCTGTCTCACTGTGCAAGGTGTTCAGGTGTCAGTTTAGTGGCAGTAAGCTGAACCTGTGCACTGCAAGTGAGGATTAGGATTGTGGAGACTCTCCTTGTGTCTATCATTCCATCTCTGACCAAGGAGTTTACTGCCACACCCGTTGGTAACCCTTTAGGGTTTTGCTGTTGCCCTTAGCAACATCATTTCGGGTTCTCTACGTATTAAAACACAACATCTTGCTTTTTCCATCTGAGCATTACTAATACTAGGGAGACACCCAGTTTCTTAGCCTCTGGGCTTCTCTGTTCACTTTGTGTTTATTTTGTTACCCTATCACCTTCTGTGTACGTAATGTCATATTCCCCAGTCTGTCTGTGAGTTCATTAGTTTTGCATCCCTATCCGTTCAGACACCAGTACATTCCTGCAGGCACTGGTGTGCATAAGAATTCAAACACCAGTACATTCCTGCAGGCACTGGTGTGCATAACAGTTCAGACACCAGTACATTCCTGCAGGCACTGGTGTGCATAACATATTCAGCAGCCTAATACTCCTGTTGAAATTTTGTGGGAATATGGAGCATACCCCTCAAAATACGTTGCAACAGGTGGTCGATCAGGTGCAGGTCCTGACTCGACAATTTAATGATTTGTCCATTAAAATGCACACCTCCCAGGCCGCTGGCGGAGCTCCCGCAGCAGCAGCACCTTCAGGGGTTAAGGAGCCGAAAGTAAATCTCCCGGATCGTTTTTCTGGAGATCGCTCGCAGTTCTTTTGTTTCAAGGAGAGCTGCAAGCTATACTTCCGGCTTAGGCCTCAGTCTTCTGGGTCGGAGATTCAGCGGGTGGGCATAGTGATTTCCTTGCTACAAGGAGACCCACAGGTCTTGGCATATGGGTTGCAGCCTGACTGTCCGTCGCTTAAAAGTGTTGATGCTTTTTTTACGGCACTGGGCATGTTGTATGATGACCCTGACAAGACGGCCTCAGCCGAGGCTCAGATTTCGATCCTTAAGCAAGGGCGAAGGCCAGTTGAGGTTTACTGTACGGAGTTTCGGAGGTTGGCCCATGATACCCAGTGGAATGACCCAGCCCTGAGACACTAGTACCGAAGAGGTCTTTCTAACCAGATAAAAGACCAACTGGTACAATATCCCTTGCCTGATAGCTTGGATCAGCTCATGCAGTTATCCATCCGGGTGGATAGACGGCTGAGAGAGCGTAGGCTTGAAAGGGAGACCGAGGTTTCCTTCTTTCCCAAGGGAACCTCAGACTCTGAGGAATTTTCCGAGGAGCCTATGCAGATTGGGGCTACCCGCCTCTCCTCGCGTAAGAAGACGCGGAGGAGACAGCAGGGGTTGTGTTTGTACTGTGGGAATAAAGGTCATGTGGTAGTATCATGCCCAGAAAAGCCGGAAAACTTCAGGGCCTGAGGGTGATGGGAAATATCCTGTCAGGCCAGAAGTCAGAATTTCCCAAGAAGACTTTTATCATTCCGGTGACCTTGAAGATCCTCGGTCAAACTGTCAAGACTGAGGCCTTTGTGGACAGTGGGGCCGACGGGGTTTTTATGGACCGCCAATTCGCTCTGAAACACTCTGTTCCCTTAGTACCCTTGGCATTGGAAATTGAGATTTGTGGGTTAAACGGGGAACCATTATCCCAAGGTAAAATTACCTCTTGCACTAGCCAGATTTCTTTGTTTATTGGAGCCACACACTCTGAAAAATTGTCCTTTTATGTGACTGTCTGTACTTTTGCCCCATTGGTGTTGGGGTTACCCTGGTTAAGGGCCCACAATCCTCAATTTGACTGGGTCTCTGGGGAGATTCTTAGTTGGGGTACTGATTGTTTCAGGAGTTGCTTGAGCCTTCCAGTCAGGCTCTCGCAGCTAAGTTTGCCAGGATTGCCAGGGTGTTATGCAGATTTTGCGGACGTGTTCTCCAAAAAAATTGCAGAGATGCTACCTCCCCATCGCCCCTATGACTGTGCCATTGATTTGTTGCCAAATGCTAAGCTTCCCAAGAGCAGGTTGTACTCCCTGTCACGTCCTGAGTCTCAGGCTATGGCAGAGTACATTCAGGAGAATTTGGCTAAGGGATTTATCAGACCTTCACAGTCTCCAGTTGGGTCGGGGTTCTTCTTCGTGGGTAAAAAGGACGGTTCGTTGCGACCCTGCATCGACTTCAGGGAATTGAACCGTATCACGATTAAAAACTCATACCCACTGCCTCTCATTTCGGTCTTGTTTGACCAGCTTCGTACTGCCACCATTTTTTCTAAGATTGACCTACGCGGTGCGTACAATCTAATCCGAATAAGAGAGGGGGATGAATGGAAGACTGCCTTTAATACCCACTCAGGGCATTATGAATATTTGGTGATGCCTTTTGGGCTCTGTAATGCCCCGGCAGTCTTCCAGGATTTCATGAATGATGTACTCAGGGAATATTTGGATAGATTCTTAGTTGTATACTTAGATGACATCCTAATCTTCTCCCATTCCCTGGAGGAACATCGGAAGCATGTACGCTTAGTCCTCCAGAAACTCAGAGACCACCGGCTTGGGGCGAAGCTGGAGAAGTGCGAATTTGAAGTTCAGCAAATCGCATTTCTAGGATATATTATCTCCCCAGAAGGTTTCCAAATGGAGGGTTCCAAGGTACAGGCAGTCCTGGATTGGGTGCAGCCCACTAGTTTGAAGGCGCTTCAGCGTTTCCTGGGTTTTGCGAATTTTTATAGACGATTTATCGCTGGATTTTCGTCTATAGTGGCGCCCTTGGTGGCACTCACTAAGAAAGGGGCGGATGTTGCTCACTGGTCTTGTGAGGCTAAAGCGGCTTTTGCCCGTCTCAAAAGGGCATTTGTATCGGCCAAGGTGCTGCGACACCCAGATCCAGAGCGTCCTTTTGTGGTGGAGGTGGATGCCTCTGAGATGGGTATTGGGGCAGTGCTCTCTCAGATGGGAGTGTCTGATAATCGCCTTCATCCCTGTGCTTACTTTTCCCGTAAATTTTCACCTGCCGAGGTGAATTATGACGTGGGTAACCGGGAATTGTTGGCTATTAAGGATGCACTCGAGGAGTGGAGACACTGGCTTGAGGGGGCTAAGTTTGTGGTCTCAATTCTCACCGACCATAAGAATCTGGCATATTTAGAGTCAGCGAAGCGTCTCAATGCCAGGCAGGCACGATGGGCTTTGTTTTTTGCTCGCTTTAATTTTTTGATAACATATCGCCCTGGGTCAAAAAACATCAAGGCTGATGCGCTCTCGCAGAGTTTTGCTCCAATCCAGGAGACCACCGAGGAGCCGTTGCCCATTGTGTCCCCATCATGTATTAAAGTGGGCACTACCCAGGACCTCTTGTCATTAGTCCTTAGAGCACAGGAGCAGGCTCCTCCAGACCTTCCGGTAGGTCTTTTGTTTGTGCCTCCTAGGTTAAGACAGCGAGTGTTCCTGGAATTCCATGCCAAGAAGTCGGCAGGTCACCCGGGTATTGCCAGAACTCGGGAGTTGCTATCTAGGGCGGTGTGGTGGCCCTCGGTGGCTAAGGATGTGGATCAGTGGGTTCGGGCATGTGACATCTGTGCCCGAAATAAGACTCCTAGAGGGGTTCCTGTCGGCCCATTACATCCACTCTCTATCCCATCTAAGCCATGGACCCACATTTCAATGGATTTTGTGGTGGACTTGCCCAAATCCTCGGGGATGACAGCCATCTGGGTTGTCGTTGACAGGTTTTCGAAGATGGCGCACTTCGTTCCACTGGTTGGGCTGCCATCGGCCAGACGCCTGTCTGAATTATTTATGCTGCATGTTGTGCGTCTCCACGGGTTGCCACTTGATGTGGTCCCTGACCGCGGATCCCAGTTTGTGGCCAAATTCTTGAGGGCATTTTGTTCCGATCTCCAGATTTCTGTCAGCTTGTCGTCAGGCTACCATCCGCAGTCTAATGGGCAGATTGAAAGGGTGAACCAGTCCTTGGAGCAGTTCCTCAGGTGTTATGTCTCCAAGTGTCAGACTGACTGGGTTGCTCATCTGTCCATGGCGGAGCTTGCCTATAACAACACGGCTCACTCTGCTACAGGGATCTCTCCCTTCCTTTGTGTGTATGGGCATCATCCTAAGGCCAATTCTTTTGACCCCCTGGACTCCACGCCTGGTGGTTCCTCTGTGGTTTCGGTCCTTAGAGGTATTTGGAGGAAAGTGAAGAAAGCCCTTGTGTCTGTGTCATTAGTGACCAAAAGGGTTTTTGATAAGCGGAAAAGACCCTGCAGCTTCAAATTAGGAGACTTCGTCTGGTTGTCTACCAAGAATTTGAAGTTGAGACAGCCATCTCATAAGTTAGCCCCCGGTTCATCGGCCCTTATAAGATCACCAGGGTTATCAATCCGGTGGCATTTCAGTTAGATCTGCCCCGTTCTTTGGGTATCAATAAAACATTTCATTGTTCCCTTTTAAAACGGGCGATTAGTAATCCTTCTTCCAGTGAAAGACCTTCCCCTCTTCTGATACGTGGCCAGAGGGAGTTTGTTGTTGAAAGGATTCTTGACTCCAAGATGGTTCGGGGTCGGCTGTCATTTTTGGTGCACTGGAAGGGGTATGGCCCGGAGGAGCGGTCGTGGGTGCGCAGTTGTGATCTTCATGCCCCCAGACTGATACGCTCTTTCTTCTCGCAGTTCCCCGATAAACCCGGTGGTAGGGGTTCTTTGACCCCTCGTCAGAGGGGGGGTACTGTTAGGGTCTCCTGCCCTGTGCTGCCACGTCGTCATGGCAACCGGGAGACAAGTGCTAGCGGATTAACCTGAGCGCAGCTGATACTCCGGTTCGGGTCTTTTGCTGTGCAGTGGTTACAGGCTCTGTGCACGGCAGGGGATCCGGTGCTGGTTTTTGTGCGCACAGTCTGTGAGGTCTGAGTGGGGCGTGGACAGCACCTGCTATATAAGGCCTCTTCTCAGGTTAAGCAGATGCTGCTGAATCTTTGTTGGTTAGTCAGTTCCTGAAAGTTAGCCAGTACTGTGTAGCTTTGTATTTGTTGTTGCTTACTGCAAATAGGCCTGGGGATTTGGTACTACACTCTGCCAATCCAGACCTAGCAGTAAGACTGGAGTCAGTCGTTTAACTTGCTGGGGTTCTTTTGCTACTCTGTGAATTTAGCAAGTTTGCGGCTGTATTCTCAGACTTGCCTGCCTAAATCCTGTCTCACTGTGCAAGGTGTTCAGGTGTCAGTTTAGTGGCAGTAAGCTGAACCTGTGCACTGCAAGTGAGTATTAGGATTGTGGAGACTCTCCTTGTGTCTATCATTCCATCTCTGACCAAGGAGTTTACTGCCACACCCGTTGGTAACCCTTTAGGGTTTTGCTGTTGCCCTTAGCAACAGCATTTCGGGTTCTCTACGTATTAAAACACAACATCTTGCTTTTTCCATCTGAGCATTACTAATACTAGGGAGACACCCAGTTTCTTAGCCTCTGGGCTTCTCTGTTCACTTTGTGTGTATTTTGTTACCCTATCACCTTCTGTGTACGTAATGTCATATTCCCCAGTCTGTCTGTGAGTTCATTAGTTTTGCATCCCTATCCGTTCAGACACCAGTACATTCCTGCAGGCACTGGTGTGCATAACAATTCAAACACCAGTACATTCCTGCAGGCACTGGTGTGCATAACAGTTCAGACACCAGTACATTCCTGCAGGCACTGGTGTGCATAACACTGAGGCACTGAGGTACTAAGGCACGGAGATGCTGAGGCACGGAGATGCTGAGGCACGGAGATTCTGAGGCACGGAGGTACTGAGGCACGGAGATGCTGAGGCACAGAGGTTCTTGGAGGCACGGAAGCCACAGGGATACGGGAGCTCTTGAGATCACAACTACAACAGCAGTAAAACTGAAACACGGCAGCTTTGGTTTTCAATGGAGACTATGGAATACAGTACTGTGCCTTTAAGATAAACCACTACAGCTGTGCCTTTACATTGAGACTCATGGAAACAGTGAAATCAGTGGCAACACAAAAGTAAACCAAACGGTAACAAGGGAACAGAGTTTCCACAGGACCTTAGGTACAAAGGTTACCTTTAGGGAGCTCAGCTTTAAGACTCGCACAAGGCTGTGTGTGACACGAGGAACTGGCCCAGTTTCTAACTCAGCCTCCCAACTTATACTTCCTGGTCCTTGGTGATTGGTGAGCAGGATTAGGTGATGCAGAGAGTCTCAGGCTGGCAGAGGATTGGACAACTCTGGGTCAGGTAAACAGTCACTGTCATGTGACTACTCTAGACTAGGCTGTGATGTAGAATGAGGCCTAGCAGGCCGAGAGAACACTGAAGCCTGAACTTCTGCAAAACATGGGATGCTGGCTTTTAGGCCTAAACTTCAGATTACTGAATTCAGCCTCACACAGGAGCTCACCACAGGTGGAGCTAATTAACTATTACCTTTCAGGCAGAGAACTCAGGAAAACTCATAGTGCTGACAAGCTGTTTAACTCAGTGAGTAAAAAGACACAGGATCCGGGACAGATGGCAGGGGTAAGTCACCAAATATGAAACCTACAGTCAGGATTGTGACAGTATCCCCCTCTTCAAGGGTGGACTCCGGACACCCATCTTGAATCTTAGAGGAACTTGAGAAATTCATATAGAAGAACTTAGGACCTTCGTTGATGCCTCTTCTTCTTACCGGAACATTTGGTTTTGACCAGGGAGAGCGGAATCTCCTGTAAAGAAAAAACTTCCTTAGAAAACATGGGACCTCCCCTGAAAGAAGTAGCATCATGAACTGGATCAAATTCAGAGACTGAGTCCAAGTCTATTGGAAGATACCAGTCTACTTTGGGAGTAACTACATCCGTTTTGTAAGCTGCATTAACAAGTTCAGAACAACACAAGGAATTTGGAGTGGAATCAATGGAAACATAACCAACACTTAAATCAACAGGCTGTTGTCTTTGTACTGTTTTCCAATTCTTGGCATTCCTGAAATTCCTAATGTATTGGTTCATCAAGGCATTATCTTGCTCAGAAAGTGATGGGTCAGAAAACGGAGCATCAGCTGAATGTTCTGAAGACTGAGTGGAGGATGAAATTGGACTCAAGGAAACAGATGCCACTGAAACATTAGACTGAGGTACACATTCAGACATTAGGTCAATAGCCTTGGTATTTTTCTTGACTTTAGATGATAGAGCAGAATTATCCAGACATCGAGGAGAAGAGGTATTATAATTCCCCACGGAAGCTGTGAACTCAGTGCTAGAAGACAAGGAAACAGAATCAGAGACAGACTGAAGTCTAATTTTTGAACTAGATGGTGGAAGTCCTTTACTGGGACCAACTGACAAAAGTTCTTTACTCAGACCAATGCTTGGAATCTGTTCGAGTCCAGATGAGCTTGAACAGACTGAAACTGGAGAAATCTTTGGCTGGACGAGTAGGACTGGATTGGATCCGAGGATACTTGAATTGGCTGGAGCCAAAGGAGACTGACCAGGCTGGTCCTGGAGTATTGCTGGACTGGCTGGAACCGGGACGAACTGACCAGGCGGAGCCTGGAGTATTGCTGGACCGGCTGGAACCGGGACGGACTGACCAGGCGGAGCCTGGAGTATTGCTGGACCGGCTGGAACCGGGACGGACTGACCAGGCTGGGCCGGGAGTATTGCTGGACCGGATGGAACCGGGACGGACTGACCAGGCTGGGCCTGGAGTATTGCTGGACCGGCTGGAACCGGGACGGGCTGAGCCCCCTCTTCACGGGGCTGGGCTGAGGCAAGAGCCCCCTCTTCACGGGGCTGGGCTGAGGCGAGAGCCCCCTCTTCACGGGGCTGGGCTGAGGCGAGAGCCCCCTCTTCACGGGGCTGGGCTGAGTCGAGAGCCCCCTCTTCACGGGGCTGGGCAGCACTCTGTAGACTCTCTGGCTGGGCAGCACTCTGTAGACTCTCTGGCTTGGCAGCACTCTGTAGACTCTCTGGCTGGGCAGCACTCTGTAGACTCTCTGGCTGGGCAGCACTCTATAGACTCTCTGGGTGGGCAGCACTCTGTAGACTCTCTGGCTGGGCAGCACTCTGTAGACTCTCTGGCTGGGCAGCACTCTGTAGACTCTCTGGCTGGGCAGCACTCTGTAGACTCTCTGGCTGGGCAGCACTCTGTAGACTCTCTGGCTGGGCAGCACTCTGTAGACTCTCTGGCTGGGCAGCACTCTGTAGACTCTCTGGCTGGGCAGCACTCTGTAGACTCTCTGGCTGGGCAGCACTCTGTAGACTCTCTGGCTGGGCAGCACTCTAGTCTCTCTGGCTGGGCAGCGCTCTGTAGTCTCTCTGGCTGGGCAGCGCTCTGTAGTCTCTCTGGCTGGGCAGCGCTCTGTAGTCTCTCTGGGGCTGGACCCTCTGAACCCCTCACTGGGGCTGAAGACGCGGACGCCCCTCCTTGGGCTGAAGACACGGACGCCCCTCCTTGGGCTGAAGACACGGATGCCCCTCCTTGGGCTGAAGACATGGGCGCCCCTCCTTGGGCTGAAGACACGGACGCCCCTCCTTGGGCTGAAGACACGGACGCCCCTCCTTGGGCTGAAGACACGGACGCCCCTCCTTGGGCTATAGACACGGACGCCCCTCCTTGGGCTAAAAACACGGACTCCTCTGTGACTCTAAATGGCTTAAACATTCTTCTCTGGACACCTAACTTGGGATAAGGTCTTTTAATCACCGGACCCCAGTCATAAATTTGAGTCTCTTTCAGAGTAGCCATCTTGATACCCCTGTCAGCAGTAGCAGGATCGGCTACTGTGGATGACTTGTAGACATGAGCACTGTGAAACTGAGATTTGTCACCATTCCCTGGCTTACGAAGAATGCAATCTTTAACAAAATGACCGGAATTTCCACAGTAAAGACAGAGGTGTAGCTCCCTACGCCGCTGGCGTTCAGCTTCAGAGAGTTTGGGCCGTGGATAGCTCTGATGAACAACTTTTCCTTGCACAGAGGAAGAGACTTTATTAACTGGATGGGACAAAACAGGATCAACAACGTTGGTAGTATTCCTGAAGAGATCAGGCATCACAGAAAGAATACTAGACAAAAGTTCTTGTTACTGTAATAACATCTGGAAGAAAATCTGCAGTTGGTCAGGAGTCTTAGTGCAGAAGGTCAGAGAATCTCTGGTGAAAGAATTCCGCTGCAGACACTGTGCTAATTGATGCTGAGTCGACTCCAAACCCTCCAAGCGTCCTGCAATATTGCTTAGGAGGTCCTGCGTCAGACTAACACTTTCGGCCGGGTCCATGTGGCCAGTTCCTACTGTCATGACTGAGGTTTTGTGAACCCGGTATTAGTGAAGTCTGTGCGGGCGACTGGAGTATTATATGAATACTACCACTGACCTGGTTTGGGAGTGTTGTGGACTCGGGGCTTCTTCCGGTGACTGGGAAGAGGAACCGCAGCAGAGATGGCCGAATCTAGGTTCTCCCCATGCAGGATTAGGTCGTCAGACAGGGGGCACGTGTGAACGCTGAAGGTCTCCTGAAAGACAGAACTGGAAAGGCGCTGATGAATCAGTGAAGAATACCAGGTACAACTGCGCTAAAGTGCACTGGATGCTTGGAGACACTGAGGTGCTAGGAGGCACGGAAGTGCTTGGAGACACTGGGGTGCGTAGAGACACTGGGGTGTGTAGAGACACTGGGGTGCGTAGAGACACTGGGGTGCGTAGAGACACTGGGGTGCTTGGAGGCACTGAGGTGCTTGGAGGCACTGGGGTGCGTAGCTTCACTGGGGTGCGTAGAGACACTGGGGTGCTTGGAGGCACTGAGGTGCTTGGAGGCACTGAGGTGCTTGGAGGTACTGAGATACCGGAAGCACGGAGATGCTGAAGCACGGAGACGCTGGAGGCACGAGGTGCTGAGGCACGGGGGTGCTGAGAAACGAGGTGCTGGAAGCACGGAGGCACTGAGGCACGGAGGTACTGGAGGCACGAGGTGCTGAGACACGGAGATGCTGGAAGCACGGAGGTGCTGAGGCACGAGGTGCTGGTAGCACGGAGGCGCTGAGGCACGGAGGTACTGGAGGCACGAGGTGCTGAGAAATGGAGATGCTGGAAGCACGGAGGTGCTGAGGCATGGAGATGCTGAGGCACGGAGGCACCGGAGGCACAAGGATCCGAGACACGGAGATGCTGGAAGCACGGAGATGCTGGAGGCACGGAGGTGCTGAGAGGCACGGAGGTACTGAGGCACGGAGGTACTGAGGCACGGAGGTACTGAGGCACTGAGGTGCTGAGGCACTGAGGTACTGAGGCACGGAGATGCTGAGGCACGGAGATTCTGAGGCACAGAGGTACTGAGGCAAGGAGATGCTGACGCACGGAGATGCTGAGGCACAGAGGTTCTTGGAGGCACGGAAGCCACAGGGATACGGGAGCTCTGGAGATCACAACTACAACAGCAGTAAAACTGAAACACGGCAGCTTTGGTTTTCAATGGAGACTATGGAATACAGTACTGTGCCTTTAAGATAAACCACTACAGCTGTGCCTTTACATTGAGACTCATGGAAACAGTGAAATCAGTGGCAACACAAAAGTAAACCAAACGGTAACAAGGGAACAGAGTTTCCACAGTAACTTAGGTACAAAGGTTACCTTTAGGGAGCTCAGCTTTAAGACTCACACAAGGCTGTGTGTGACACGAGGAACTGGCCCAGTTTCTAACTCAGCCTCCCAACTTATACTTCCTGGTCCTTGGTGATTGGTGAGCAGGATTAGGTGATGCAGCGAGTCTCAGGCTGGCAGAGGATTGGACAACTCTGGGTCAGGTAAACAGTCACTGTCATGTGACTACTCTAGACTAGGCTGTGATGTAGAATGAGGCCTAGCAGGCCGAGAGAACACTGAAGCCTGAACTTCTGCAAAACATAGGATGCTGGCTTTTAGGCCTAAACTTCAGATTACTGAATTCAGCCTCACACAGGAGCTCACCACAGGTGGAGCTAATTAACTATTACCTTTCAGGCAGAGAACTCAGGAAAACTCATAGTGCTGACAAGCTTTTTAACTCAGTGAGTAAAAAGACACAGGATCCGGGACAGATGGCAGGGGTAAGTCACCAAATATGAAACCTACAGTCAGGATTGTGACAGGGAACAGCGAGTGGGGGTTAATGGGATGTACTCTGATTGGGCTTCAGTACTCAGTGGAATACCGCAGTGCTCAGTACTCGGGCCACTGCTGTTTAACATATTCATTAATTACCTAGGAGAGGGACTGGAAAGCACAGTGTCAATTTTCACAGATGATACTAAACTATGTAGAATAATTAATTCAGACAAGGAAGTTGAATCTCTACAGAATGACTTATCTAGACTTGAGGACTGGGCGGATAAATGGAGAATGAGGTTCAATATAGACAAATGTAAAGTTATGCACTTTGGGACTAAGAACAATCAGGCAGCCTATAAACTAAATGGGGAAAATGTAGGGATAACGGTAGTTGAAAAAGATTTGGGTGTGCTCATCGATAATAAACTTGGTAGCAGTACGCAATGTCAAAATGCAGCAGCAAAGGCTAATAAGGTGTTATCATGCATAAAACGGGGTATGGAGACAATGGGGTATATTTACTAAGGTCCCGATTTTGACCGAGATGCCGTTTTTTCATCAAAGTGTCATCTCGGTAATTTACTAAGCAAAAATCACGGCAGTGATGAGGGCATTCGTAATATTTTGGAAGTCCTAGGAAAAAAATCACGAATCAATACACCATCGGTCAAATACGCCTGCAATTTGCTAGAAATCGGGAATTTACTAAAAAGTGCAAAACACAAACACTGCCGACAATAGCCAAACACTGCTGTGATAAAATACAAATCGTGAAAAAGTGCTAAAAAAAAACAGACCTGCTTTTTTATCCCGTGTTTGTATAGGCATGCACGGATCCATGAGATCCGTGCATGTTTTTCAGTGGGAAGGGGGTGGAAATGTTCTAAATTTTCAGAAAAAAAATTGCGTGGGGTCCCCCCTCCTAAGGCAAACCAGCCTCGGGCTCTTTGAGCCGATCCTGGTTGCAGAAATATGGGGGAAAAATGGACAGGGGTTCCCCCATATTAAAGCAACCAGCATCGGGCTCTGCGCCTGGTCCTGGTTCCAAAAATACGGGGGACAAAAAGAGTAGGGGTCCCCCGCATTTTTTAAATCAGCACCGGGCTCCACTAGCTGGACAGATAATGCCACAGCCGGGGGTCACTTTTATACAGTGCCTTGCGGCCGTGGCATCAAATATCCAACTAGTCACCCCTGGCCGGGGTACCCTGGGGGAGTGGGGACCCCTTCAATCAAGGGGTCCCCCCCCCAGCCACCCAAGGGCCAGGGGTGAAGCCCGAGGCTGTCCCCCCGTCCAATGGGCTGCGGATGGGGGGCTGATAGCCTTTGTGATAAGTGATTGATATTGTTTTTAGTAGCAGTACTACAAGGCCCAGCAAGCCTCCCCCGCAAGCTGGTACTTGGAGAACCAAAAGTACCAGCATGCGGTGGGAAAAATGGGCCCGCTGGTACCTGTAGTACTACTACTAAAAAAATACCCCAATAAAGACATTACACACACACCTTGAAAGTATAACTTTAATACATCCATCCACACCTCCATATACACATACTTACCCTATGTTCCCACGCAGGTCGGTCCTCTTCTCCAGTAGAATCCATGGTGTACCTGTAGAAAAAATTATACTCACATAATCCAGTGTCTTAGGCTCCTCGGTAAATCCTTTTGTAATCCACGTATTTGAAAAAATAAAAAAACGGATACCCGACCACGAACTGAAAGGGGACCCATGTTTTCACATGGGCCCCCTTTCCCCGAATGCCAGAAACCCACTCTGACTGATGTCTAAGTGGGTTTCTTCAGCCAATCAGGGAGCGCCACGTTGTGGCACCCTCCTGATCGGCTGTGTGCTCCTGTACTGTATGACAGGCGGCACACGGCAGTGTTACAATGTAGCGCCTATGCGCTCCATTGTAACCAATGGTGGGAACTTTCAGGTCAGCGGTGAGGTCACTTTCGGTCAACCGCTGACCTGAAAGTTCCCACCATTGGTTACAATGGAGCCATTATCTGTCCAGCTAGTGGAGCCCGGTGCTGGTTTCAAAAATACGGGGGACCCCTACTCTTTTTGTCCCCCGTATTTTTGGAACCAGGACCAGGCGCAGAGCCCGATGCTGGTTGCTTAAATATGGGGGAACCCCTGTCCATTTCCCCCCCATATTTCTGCAACCAGGATCGGCTCAAAGAGCCCGAGGCTGGTTTGCCTTAGGAGTGGGGACCCCACGCAATTTTTTTTTTACATTTAAACTTTATTTATTTTTTAAACAAAGTGCACAATGAAGCCCAGCACGGATCTCTCAGATCCGTCCGAGATTCATTGTATTAAAGTCGGCAGTGTTTTACAAGTCACTCACGTAAAACACTGCCAAAAAAAACGAATGACATCGATATCGGAAATCCCGAAAATGCAGAATACGGCAGCTTAGTAAATTAGTCGTAATCAATTCAAAAAGTTGCATATTTACACTTTCGATGTAATTCGTGATTGAACTTTGACCTCAAACGGGAAAACACGAATCTTAGTAAATTTACCCCAATGGATGAGAGTGTAAACCTGCCTCTGTATAAATCATTGGTGTGGCCACACCTGGAATATTGTGTACAGTTTTGGGCACCATATTATAAAAAAGATATCTTGGAACTCGAAAGGGTTCAGAGGTGAGCCACTAAACTGGTTAAGGGGTTAGAGGCACTGGACTATGAGGAAAGACTTAAAAGGCTTGATATGTTCACTCTGGAAAAGAGGTGACTGAGAGGGGACATTATTAATATTTATAAATACATTAAGAGACAATACAAGGAATTATCAAATGATTTATTTACCAAAAAAACACTACATAGGACACGAGGACACCCCCTGAGGTTAGAATTTTTTTTTTCCATACTCAACAGAGAAAAGGATTCTTCACAGTAAGAGCAGTAAGGATTTGGAATTCTCTGCCAGAGAAGGTAGTAATGGTGAACTCAATCAATAAGTTTAAAAATGGATTAGATAAATTCCTAGCTGAAAAAATATCCAGGGATACAGCATTTAATTAATATTTGAAAAAAAAATGTAATATAGGTTGAACGCGATGGACATTTGTCTTTTTTCAACCTCAACTCCTATGTAACTATGTAAATACTACTCAGTGCCATTTCTTGCGGTGGGCGAGCCGTGCAACCACACGGGGCACCCGCCGCGGCACTTCCTGAGCCCTTTCAAACCCCCCCTCCCCTCTCCTCCCGAGTGCCCAGCTCGGGGGGCGGGGTTTCGCGGAATGACACGTAAATGTGTAAAATGGGGACACTTGCCTGCCATAATGTGTAAAATGGGGACACTTGCCTGCCTTAATGTGTAAAATGGGGACACTTGCCTGCCGTAATGTGTAAAATTGGGACACTTGCCTGCCGGAATGTGTAAAATGGGGACACTTGCCTGCCGTAATGTGTAAAATGGGGACACTTGCCTGCCGTAATGTGTAAAATGGGGACACTTGCCTGCCGGAATGTGTAAAATGGGGGCACGTGCCTGCAGCAATGTGTAAAATGGGGGCACGTGCCTGCCGCAATGTGTAAAATGGGGACACTTGCCTGCCATACTGTGTAAAATGGGGACACTTGCCTGTTGTACTATGTAAAATGGGGGCACGTGCCTGCCGCAATGTGTAAAATGGGGACACTTGCCTGCCGTACTTTGTAAAATGGGGGCACGTGCCTGCCGCAATGTGGAAAATGGGGACACTTGCCTGTTGTACTATGTAAAATGGGGGCACGTGCCTGCTGCAATGTGTAAAATGGGGACACGTGCCTGCCGCAATGTGTAAAATGGGGACACGTGCCTGCCGTAATGTGTAAAATGGGGACACTTGCCTGCCGGAATGTGTAAAATGGGGACACTTGCCTGCCGTAATGTGTAAAATGGGGACACTTGCGTGCCGGAATGTATAAAATGGGGGCACGTGCCTGCCGCAATGTTTAAAATGGGGACACTTTCCTGCCGCAATGTGTAAAATGGGGACACTTTCCTGCTGCAATGTGTAAAATGGGGACACTTGCGTGCCGGAATGTGTAAAATGGGGGCACGTGCCTGCCGCAATGTTTAAAATGGGGATACTTTCCTGCCGCAATGTGTAAAATGGGGACACTTTCCTGCCGCAATGTGTAAAATGGGGACACTTGCCTGCCGGAATGTGTAAAATGGGGGCACGTGCCTGCCGCAATGTGTAAAATGGGGACACTTTCCTGCCGCAATGTGTAAAATGGGGACACTTTCCTGCCGCAATGTGTAAAATGGGGACACTTTCCTGCCGCAATGTGTAAAATGGGTCACTTGCCTGCCGTACTGTGTAAAATGGGGGCACGTGCCTGCCGTAATGTGTAAAATGGGGACACTTTCCTGCCGCAATGTGTAAAATGGGGACACTTTCCTGCCGCAATTTGTAAAATGGGGACACTTGCCTGCCGGAATGTGTAAAATGGGGACACTTTCCTGCCGCAATGTGTAAAATGGGGACACTTACCTGCCGCAATGTGTAAAATGGGGACACTTGCCTGCCGCAATGTGTAAAATGGGGACACTTGCCTGCCGTACTGTGTAAAATGGGGACACTTGCCTGCCGTACTGTGTAAAATGGGGGCACGTGCCTGCCGCAATGTGTAAAATGGGGACACTTTCCTGCCGCAATGTGTAAAATGGGGACACTTTCCTGCCGCAATTTGTAAAATGGGGACACTTTCCTGCCGCAATTTGTAAAATGGGGACACTTTCCTGCCGCAATGTGTAAAATGGGGACACTTTCCTGCCGCAATGTGTAAAATGGGGACACTTTCCTGCCGCAATGTGTAAAATGGGGACACTTTCCTGCCGCAATGTGTAAAATGGGGACACTTTCCTGCCGCAATGTGTAAAATGGGGGCACGTGCCTGCTGTAATGTGTAAAATGAGGACTTTTTTTTTTAATCCTGTGGTGGCAGTGATGATGAGATCAGATGAGGCCACGCCCATCGTAACACCACGCCCATTTTAACGAGTTCACGCCCCCTTGCCTGTGTGCACATACTTTTCCTCTTTATATCTATGGGGAAGGGGGCGTGCATTTTTTCTTATGTGAATGGAGGGGGGGGGGGCACATTTTTAAATCTCACACTGGGAGCCAAATTGGCTAGAAACGGCGCTGATACTACTGCCACACTTTACTTGCCACGCCCAAATCCGTCTGATCTTGGAAGCAAAGTAGTGATAGGCCTGATCAGTACAAGGTTAGGTGACTACCTTGGAATATCAGGTGCAGTAGCACTATTTCCCAGCACACAGCAGAATTGGTTGAGGAAACATTGGCTTTACCTCTATATCTATATCCTCTTGTTAGGAATAGAAATCTAATGACACATATTCAAATACAAAATTTTTTAACTTTGCTCAGCCGATTACCCACAGCACCAAAGGAGCAATTATCAAGGAGCTTACACGATACTCATTTAATTTTATAACAGTAGTAAATGTACTCCTGATACACTTAGATATCATATATATTTGAGATTTACACCTAAGGTGAAAAATATTTAAAAACAGAATGTTTGGAAATATTTTTCACCTTAGGCGTAAATCTCAAATTGACACTGTCCACTATGGAATATGATTAGTGTCAATAGAGGGTATTTTAACCCTAATATTTACATAATTTTAGTATCCTATAGGTGTTTGTTTTATACTAAAGTCTATGTTGATCCTTTTTCTTATGATTAACTTTAATAAACATTTTGACATAAATGCATGACAAGTACTTAGTAGAAATAAGCACAAGCACTTTAAGCAATAGGTGATAATGAGCAATGGGTTAACACATATCAGTGATTTGTATATTCAAAATGTGAATATGGCTTTTTGAATAAAGTCCTAAGCATATGTTGGTACATCAAATTGGGAAAAACAATAATGACCCCTTATAAGGAAAATGGATTGATCACAGGCACATATATACTGACTGATTACAATGGTTCTATGTAAGCTTATTCAGAAAAAAGATATTCCAAATATCAGATAAACTTATCAGTCAGCAAAACATAGGAATAAATAATTAAAGGCCCAAAAGAGCTATATAACCTTTTTTGCCAGAAATGTGTGGTAAAACTTTCACCTTTTCCAGACTGAATGGTTTTTATTAGGTATTGGTGGACATTATAACCTCTTTTGTCATAAATGCATGACAAGTACTTAGTAGAAATTTAGTAGAGTTTACACGATACTCATTTAATTTTATAACAGTAGTAAATGTACTCCTGATACACTCAGATATCATATATATCTCTGTTTTGAAATATTTTTCACCTTAGTCATAAATATCAAATGGACACTGTCCACTATGGAATATGATTAGTGTCAATAGAGGGTATTTTAACCCTAATATTTACATAATTTAAGTATCCTATAGGTGTTTGTTTTATACTAAAGTCTATGTTGATCCTTTTTCTTATGATTAACTATAATAAACATTAAGTTTTAACATATTTCATATTTCCAAAGTGTGCCCCAACACACAGTCTTTCTTTTTCCTTCCAAAACTACCACTTGTATTACTGACTCTCAGAGCATCACCAACATATACATATACACAATAGATACCCATAATAGGGATCATTTATTTGTTACATATTGTTGGTCTCTGCGAAGGCATATTCAAATCCCTCCACAAACAGAAATCGAGTGCGGTGTTCAACCCCACTGAGCCTATATATACAGTTTGGATCAGAGAAGGGAAAGGGGAGACATGATAGATACTTTCAAATACATCAATGGATTTAACAAGTACAGGAGGGAGACATTCTTCAAAGGAAAATAAGTATTAGAACACAAGTACATACAATGAAACTGGAGGGAGGAAGGTTCAGGGGAATTTTTAACTAAAATTACTTCACAGAAAGGGTAGTAGACAAGTGGCACAGCCGCTCATTTTAGGTGGTAGAAGCTAAGACAAGAGAGCAATTTAACCATGCTTGGGATAGGCATAAGGATATCCTTACAAAGAAATAAGGATCAAATAGGGTTCGAGGGAACAATATGGTTAGAAAAGGGACAGACTAGATGGGCCAAATGGTTCTTATCTGCCATCAAATTCTATGTATGTACGTATATATATATATATATATATATATATATGTATTTTTGCCACTGATACTGTGCTTTTAACCACTTAATATTATTTTATTTTATAAAAAATAGTTAAAATAGTAGGTTTGGCTGCTAAACCCCTGAAGATGGTCCTCTGCCAGATTTGGACCCTAAGGTAGTAGAGATATAGTAAAATTATCTACAGGGGCGGTTACTGTGAATATATCTCTTGTTAATAACTGATTTACCTTAGTACAAACAATTTCTTGATACAAACAAAATAACCGTTCATTGAATTTATTTAGAACATAAGTATTAAAAGCATTAAAACTTTAAAATTATTAAATGTTTCAATCCATGCAGTCCATTGACAGATTGCTTTCTTTAGTTGACAGTATGCCTTTTTAAGGCCAAAGGTTTCTGTTAACTTCAGATCTAGCAACTCGCATATCACCCAACGTGTTTCATCAATATTGACTTCATCAGGGGTGTTTCACTCTAGTGTAGGCTGTTCTTTCTGGTTTTCCCAGATAGGACTGATTTCTCTGAGCCAAATAATTAAATATGTTGTTCTTAAACGACTTATATCCCCTTTGACATTTTGGTCCCAAAAAGACTGCTGGAGTAGAAGGAACAGGAGAGAAAGATCTGCCATAAGATCTTCACATCTGACTGAATCTACAGTAAGCACAGATCGGAACAAAGATTAATGTATTGAGCTTTATAATATTTCAAGTGCCTACTTTGGAAATACACAAAACCCTTAAACCAAAATGTCTAAGGGTATATAAGTCATTTAAGAACAACATATTCGATTATTTGGCTGAAAAATCAGTCTGAAACAGGCACAAGAAATACAATTCTAATGTTATAATTGCTAAAACAAAGCTAAGCAAAGGTATCGCAGTTAGTTGTGTGTGTGTGTATATATATATGTGTATATATATATATATATATATATATGCATCCAATGGCGGATCAATAATGGCACTCGAGAGGGCTTGCTGATTCAAATGACAGAGTGCTGGCCGATTTAGATGTATATGTACGTATGTATATATATATATGTATATATATATCTATATCTATATATATATATATATATATATATGTATATATATCCTTATACAGTCCACACTCTAGCCTTATAAAGCAGCTGCTGGGGTTGCATCCATAATTAGATATATGTCACCTGGACCAGTCCATTCCAATGTAGCAATAAAATCTCAGGAGCACTCACCAGTCTTCAGATGTCTTTTTATTGTTCATAGCCTCAAGAAATCAGCATAGGGGTATCAACGTTTCTGTCCCATGTGGGGACCTTTGTCAAGATCACAGACCAGTGTGGTAGCCCATATTTATACCCATATAGCCCTCTCATTAAACAACAATAGACACCTGTTCACTATTCTAAAATGTGCAAAAAACACTGAATATATCAGTATATACAACACTAAACATGACAAACAAACATACAAAACTATACTAACCACATATGTAAATAAATGTGTAAAATCCACAGTCCTAAGTGCTTTGAAGGCACAGTGGAGCGGCGTGCGTTTCACTGCGCCGCACTTCCGGTATTTGGAACGCATCTCCCAATCACGTGACCGGAAGTGCGTGTCCAACTGTAGTAAACACCTCAGTGAGCATCCCCATGGCAACCAAGCCACTGTCAGCGCTACTGAAGCAATTTAAGCAGTTTAATGCCATAATATTAGTACTCCAAAGTTAAATATATAAATGGATGTTCACAAAATTAATCTCCAACAATACTACATTCTTATGCATGTAATCCTATGTTTGTAATATACTGTGGACATACAATTCTTTAAAGTGCACTATAGCAGGTAACTTACATGTGACAGGACACAGAAAATATCCCCAGAAAAATTCTAGAATAATACAAAGTGTATATAAATGTACACACGCACATACAGATGCACACACACCAAAAGGTACGCGCATGTGTACATACACACAAAAAGAGTGCACATATATGAAAAAACTATAAAGCAAAATATCTATCCCAATAGATTCAATAATTCCTATTCTAGCATGTGGGGCAGGACACAGGCCATAACTCAGAGCACAGACAAACATCAAAAATCAAAAGAAAAAGAAAAAAGAAGCAGAGATTATCACAATCCTCCAGCTGAGAAGCCTATCACATCAATCCAAAAAGATGCCATAATATATTCCCTCATTCAGACCACGGGGCCGTATCGTATCTAGTTGGTGAATCCACATCGCTTCATGGCGGAGTAGTAGTTTAGCTCTATCACCGCCCCTACTCAGAGGAGGAATACGGTCAATAATCATACACTTCAGTGATGCCAAAGTGTGGCGTGCCTCGTGGAAATGTCTGTGACAATCTCTGCTTCTTTTTTCTTTTTTTCTTTTTGTTTTGATTTTTGATGTTTGTCTGTGCTCTGAGTTATGGCCTGTGTCCTGCTCCACATGCTAGAATAGGAATTATTGAATCTATTGGGATAGATATTTTGCTTCATTGTTTTTTCATAAGTGCACTCTTTATGTCTGTATGTACACATGCACGTACCTTTTGGTGTGTGTGCATCTGTATGTGCGTGTGTACATTTATATACACTTTGTATTATTCTAGAATTTTTCTGGGGATATTTTCTGTGTCCTGTCACATGTAAGTTACCTGCTATAGTGCACTTTAAAAAAATTGTATGTCCACAGTATATTACAAACATAGGATTACATGCATAAGAATGTAGTATTGTTGGAGATTAATTTTGTGAACATCCATTTATATATTTAACTTTGGAGAACTAATATTATGGCATTAAACTGCTTAAATTGTTTCAGTAGCGCTGACAGTGGCTTGGTTGCCATGGGGATGCTCACTGAGGTGTTTACTACTGTTGGACACGCACTTCCGGTCACGTGATTGGGAGATGCGTTGCAAATACCGGAAGTGCAGCGCAGTGGAACGCACGCCGCTCCACTGTGCCTTCAAAGCACTTAGGACTGGATTTTACACATTTATTTACATATGTGGTTAGTATAGTTTTGTATGTTTGTTTGTCATGTTTAGTGTTGTATGTACTGATACATTCAATGTTTTTTGCACATTTTAGAATAGTGAACAGGTGTCTCTTGTTGTTTAATGAGAGGGAGGGCTATATGGGTATAAATATGGGCTACCCACACTGGTCTGTGATCTTGACAAAGGTCCCCACATGGGACTGAAACGTTGATACCCTTATGCTGATTTCTTGAGGCCATGAACAATAAAAAGACATATGAAGACTGGTGAGTGCTCCTGAGATTTTATTGCTATATGTATATATATATATATATATATATACATACATACTGTATATGTAATATTTTATTTTTCAAATGTCTAAAAGGCTGTCTAATTGATTCACAATATGTACATACCAGGGCATACTTGCTTAGATTTTGTAGATCCTCTGCTTTCTTTCTGTGTGTGCATAATTATTTTTGGAGGATTTAAACAAAAAAAGCAATAAACTTATTGAATATATATAAAAAAATGATATAGTGTTCCTTGCCTTTGTTATGACATTTTTGTTACATAAATATAACTTTATTTAGAGCAGTACAGACTGGTGCAGCTTGTATTACACTATATTAATCAATTTTTACACACATGTGTTATGTGTAATGTTAATAGTTAATATCCACATGAGTTTGCATATCTCTTATGTATAAGTTCAACTGCATTGCCACACACCTTAAAAACACAGATCTTCGGGGATTCACTGAAGTCTGCGAAAATGTAGCCTAATTAAATCAAGCTGAGCTGAACAATAACAAATGAACCAATCAACTTTCATGGAAATGCAATAGTGAAATGTAACAGAATGTGTGCCAAATAAAGTAAGTTTATTTTTGTAAATAAGTTTCTTTGTTCCCTAGAGTTAGTTTTGTAATTTTAAGAACAAAATTCAGTTCTATACAACACCTGTGTATCAATATGAACAGAAAAGCCCATATATATTCAGAAAATGCCAGCTGAAAATGGGAACTGTTTTCTTCACATTGTTTAGACTTGTTTGCTTCAAGCTGTCATCATTAATTTCAAAATGTTGACAATTACAAGATAGAGAAAGTCCCACCTCAACAAAACGTAAGCAAAGAATTATACACTGGCTGGCATCCAAATATTTAAATAATGCTAAAATGCTTTACAATATTTCATATTTGCATATTTAAGAATTGGGGCCTTACTTGGTTTCCCTGTTGGCTAATGACTGTATGGATAAACATTTTATTGCCTTACATGAACTAGTAAATAACTTCTTCTAAAATGCTACAAGTTTGAGAAAGATGAATGACAAGCACTGCACCTGCTGTAATGTTAAAAGTATAAAAGGTGTAAAATGATTGCAGCAGTTTTGATCGTATCCTGTGTAACATTGTCTCCCCCCCCCACAGTTACTGTACAGCAAATAACAACAAGTGAAATCTCTTCTTCCACGCTCATCCTCATAAGATGCAGTTAAGTGACATAATTTTTATTAATTTGGATTTCACAGGTTACACAAACCACAGGCGATTTTTTGTTTTGTTAGCTACTCTGTGGACAGAAACAGGTATAAACAGTATCTTTCTAATGTGTCTTAAAACAAGACATATTAATCTGTTTGGAATGTTACAGCATGAAGGTAATTTTTGAATGGCAGACTAACATTGTTATTTTATGATCTTATTATGTATCCGTATTAAAATGATCTGCACTACCTATAATTAACTATTTCTGATTCCTTTGTGTAATTCTACAATTATCTGTTTTGGTGTTCATGTCTACAGTTAGTTGTCGTGGTGTTGATGACTACAGTTAGATATCCTGGTGTTTATGTCTACAGTTAGTTGCACTGATGTTCTTTTCTACAGTTAGTTTTCTTGATGTTCATGTTTACAGCTAGTTGTACTGGTATTCATGCCTACATTTACAGTAGTTGTGCTGGTGAACTTTTCTACAGTTAGTTGTTCTCGTCGTCATGTCTACAGTTAATTATGCTGGTGTTCATGTCTACAGTTAATTGTCTAGGTGTGCTTGTATACTGTTAGTTGTCATGGTGTTAATTTCTACAGTTAGTTGTCATGGTGTTCATGACTACAGTTAGATGGCCTGGTGTTCTTTTCTACAGTTAGTTTTCTTGGTGTTCATGTCTACACCAGTTGACCTGGTGTTCATGCCTACATTTAGTTGTGCTGGTGAACTTTTCTGCAGTCACTTGTTGTCATGTTCATGTCTACAGTTAATTGTGCTGGTGAACTTTTCTCACAGTTAGTTGTTCTGGTGTTCATGTCTACAGTTAGTTATCTGGTTGTTCATGCCTACAGTTAGTTGTTCTGGTGTTCATGTCTACAGCTAGTTGTCATGGTCTTCATGCCTACATTTAGTTCACAGTGTTCATTTCTCTAGTTAGTTGTACTGGTGTTCATGTCTACAGTTAGTTGTCTGGGTGTTAATGTTTACAGTTTGTTGTCTGGGTGTTTATGTTTACAGTTAGTTGTCTGGGTGTTCATGTCTACAGTTAGTTTTCTTGGTATTCATGTCTACAGTTAGTCGTCTAGGTGTTCTTGTCTACTGTTAGTTGTCATGGTGTTCCTGTCTACAGTTAGTTGTCATGGTGTTCACGTCTACAGTTAGTTGTACTGATGTTCTTTTCTACAGTTAATTTTCTTGGTGTTCATGTCTACATTAGTTGACCTGGTGTTCATGCCTACATTTAGTTGTGTTGATGAACTTTTCTACAGTCAGTTGTTGTTGTGTTCATGTCTACAGTTAAATGTGCTGGTGAACTTTTCTCACAGTTAGTTGCTCTGGTGTTCATGTCTACAGTTAATGGTGCTACTCTGTGGACAGAAACAGATATAGACAGTATCTTTTTTAATGTGTCTTAAAGCAAGGCATATTAATCTGTTTGGAGTGTTACAGCATGAAGATAATTTTGGAATGGCAGATTAACACTATTTTATGATCTTATTATGTATCTGCAATAAAATGATCTGCACTACCTATAATTAACTATTTCTGATTCTTTTGTGAAATTCTACAATTATTTGTTTTGGTGTTCATGTCTACAGTTAGTTGTTATGGTGTTGATGACCACAGTTAGATATCCTGGTGTTCATGTCTACAGTTAGTTGTACTAATGTTCTTTTTGACAGTTAGTTTTCTTGGTGTTCATGTTTACAGCTAGTTGTCCTGGTGTTCGTGCCTACATTTACTGTAGTTGTGCTGGTGAACTTTTCTACAGTTAGTTGTTCTCGTGTTCATGTTTACAGTTATTTGTGCTGGTGTTCATGTCTACAGTTAATTGTCTAGGTGTTCTTGTCTACTGTTAGTTGTCATGGTGTTCATTTCTACAGTTAGTTGTCATGGTCTTCATAACTATAGTTAGTTGTCATGGTGTTCATTTCCTACAGTTAGTTGTCATGGTGTTCATGACTACAGTTAGATGTCCTGGTGTTCTTTTCTACAGTTAGTTTTCTTGGGGTTCATGTCTACACTAGTTGACTTGGTGTTCATGCCTATATTTAGTTGTGCTGGTGAACTTTTCTGCAGTCACTTGTCATGTTCATGTCTACAGTTAATTGTGCTGGTGAACTTTTCTCACAGTTAGTTGTTCTGGTGTTCATGTCTACATTTAGTTATCTGGTTGTTCATGTCTACAGTTAGTTATCTGGGTGTTCATGTCTACAGTTAGTTGTCATGGTCTTCATGCCTACATTTAGTTCATAGTGTTCATTTCTATAGTTAGTTCATAGTGTTCATTTCTATAGTTAGTTGTACTGGTGTTTATGTTTACAGTTAGTTTTCTTGGTATTCATGTCTACAGTTAGTTGTCTAGGTGTTATTGTCTATTGTTAGTTGTCATGATGTTCACGTCTACAGTTGTCATGGTGTTCATGACTACAGTTAGTTGTCATGGTGTTCATGTCTACAGTTAGTTGTACTGTTAGTTGTTCATGTCTACATTTAGTAGTCTGGGTGTTCATGTTGACAGTTACTTGTCTGGATGTTCATGTTTACAACTAGTTATCTGGTGTTCATGTTTACAGTTAGTTTTCTGGATGTTCACATCTACAGTTAATTGTGCTGGTGTACTGTTCTACAGTTAATTGTCTAGGGCTACTTTATACTTTAATCTGACTGTCTGAATTTGAGGTCATGCAGGGCCTGTTGTAGAATTAGGTGTATATTTTTTTGTGTAAAATATACACATCTGTAATAAACAGGCAAACAGGCAAAAAAGACTTACTGTACACTTCTGTTAATATGAAGATTCTGAAGGCATTACTCCTATCACTCTTACACTTGAAAAGGCAGAACAGAGGAAGTAAAAGGTGTGCAAGCATTGGAAAATTACAATAATGGCATATTCAAGCAAATGCAACCAAAGTAGACATGGATACAGATTCATATGCACCTGTCAAGAGGAATATAACTTGTGGGTACACACACCCTTGGGAAAAATACACACTGATGATGATGATGATGATGATGATGATGATGATGATGATGATGATGATAATGACTGGCAGCCACTTCTTATTGGCTAATAGTGTATGGAGACATTACTGTAGCAGCTATATAATATGAACTAACAGTAATTTATTCACCTTACTTAATTGATTTACAACAAGATTGTGGAAGATAAGTAGTTGCTTTTTGATATTTAATGTTATTAGTATTTGTGTATCTGATTTTTCCATCATCCAGGACACCATCCCCAGTAAATAAATATGGTGCGTGTGTTTACTGGAGAAGGTGAGGTCTCATAAATGTTGCCTCCAGTAGATAAAACTGGTGTTGGCTAGTTCTGTTGATCTGCAGTTAAGTTTATCTCAATTTAGAGACAAGTTTTGTTAAGTGATCATTATTCTGTTTCCTAATTTCATGTTAAATTGTTGTTAATTCTGTGTTCAGTATATATAAATTATTACATATAAGAAAAGAAATAACACTGTAGCTCTTAAAAACTGTTCAGGATATTGCTGGCTGAGTCATGATGCAGTATGTATTTCAAGATGTTACTTTCAAAGCCACAGTGAACACATAGGTCCGTGGGTTTTTGCGGACCCTGTGTATTTTTGCACAAAAAACAGGGGTTTTTCAACCAGAACAATAGGATAGGGAGATAAAAAAAATTATTAAAACCCCCTGTTTTTCATGGGTGCAAACTTATCAGGGCTAATAGGATACACCCCTCAGTCTACTCTGCAGCTCTGCAGAAGTGAACTTTAGAAGTGTGTTCTGGCAAATGTGTTTGTGTCATGTATGCAACTGTGTTCTGTAAACCCAACAGCAAAATGTTTTAGTAATTGAAATAGAGTTAACATTGGACTATGCAGTGTCTTTTTTAATTTCAATGGAAATTTCCATGCGATGGTTAGACTCTTTTTTTTAAGAGTTCATTCCTTGAAATGAAGATCTACTTTATTACAGAGAGATATCAAGGCAATGGAGGTGGGTAGTTCTTGAGTCCATTTAATCCTTAATTTGTTAATTAAGACCTTGCCAGAAGCTGGCAACCATAGCCTCATATTACATGATAGTTCAGAGGCCAAGATGCAAAACTGTACTGCGTATTGACCCACAATAGAGGGCTGTTGACAAAGCCATAAAAGACTAGTTGCTGAAGCCACTTTGTCAGGTTCAGCAAAGACCTTTCCAAAGGCATCCAGGAAGGCAGTGTAGTTGTAGGCTAGAGGTTCATTGTGTTTCCACAAATGAGAAGCACAGGCTAGCACCTAATCAGGAAAAGATAAATGCTACCTTGACCATTTCAGAACTAAAATTCCCTGGGAGTAGCTCAATCTGTATTGAGCATTGAAATAAAAAGTTGATAAAATACCATGCGCCAAATAATAGCTGCCTCCTGGTTTCAAAATGGAAAAGAAAGTGTCACCAACAGTTCATAAATCGATGCAGTCAAAAGAGAATACCATTTGAATCCACTGGCGCTCATGAAAGATAAACAGAATAAACAATCATAGTGTATTATGTATGTAAATAAGTGATTAAAAAATGGGAAATCTTTAGGTGGGTCTTGTACCTAAATTATATGTCTACCGTTTTAAGAGTAGACAAACACGTTTTCATAGGAGCTGGAATCGCACCAGTCTGGATTCTGTCCCCTTATAATCCTCTCCTCGGTGATGGACCCGAAAAAAGAGAAGGATAGAAACCTCCAATAGTGCAACACTATTTATTTCACAACAACATCACTTTAAAAACACTTGGGGATAAGGGTGGTCTCTCACCAAAGGAAATGGTCAGCTGAATAAGCAGACAAAACAGCGAAGTTAAAGATGGTAACACCAGGCGTCCCCGTGATTCGCCGTCCAGATCCTATGGTGGTATCCCAGACGTCTCCCCAAAGCAAACAGATCCTCCTGCCGACGCGTTTCGACACAATCAGTGTCTTTTTCAACAGTGTCTCCTTTGGTGAGAGACCACCCTTATCCCCAAGTGTTTTTAAAGTGATGTTGTTGTGAAATAAATAGTGTTGCACTATTGGAGGTTTCTATCCTTCTCTTTTTTCGGGTCCATCACCGAGGAGAGGATTATAAGGGGACAGAATACAGACTGGTGCGATTCCAGCTCCTATGAAAATGTGTTTGTCTACTCCTAAAACGGTAGACATATAATTTAGGTACAAGACCCACCTAAAGATTTCCAATTTTGTAATCACTTATTTACATACATAATACACTATGATTGTTTATTCTGTTTATCTTTCATGAGCGCCAGTGGATTCAAATGGTATTCTCTTTTGACTGAATTGAGCATTGGTTGAGGAACCTTCAACACTTCCTGGGATTCCCATCATATTTAGTGTGATTAGGATTTTAAATATTGGTACCATTAGATGTTGCAGATGGTAATGCTAAAGGAGGTTTTGCTTGTTCAGCCATCCTATTGGCAGGTTACAAAGCATCAAGATGATGAGTCATATTTACATATATTGCATTACTTATGCTAAGATGCCTCTTGCTTTTGAAAAGGACTCCCATTGGCATACATGTTTTTTGCCAGAGTATACTTTATATCTCTTTGGGTGTACAGAATGGCTTCAGAACAGGATTTGTGCTGGCAGGGTTGAGGCACAGACTTTAACAGACTCCCCAGTCTTCACTAAGTACTACTGTAAAGCAGCATGGGCTTTACTGCTGGGAGTCCACAGTTTGTTGACCTCTAGTTACCACTTGGAAGTGATGGTGTAGGAGTGTAACAGAATCAGCAGAAAACAATGTCAGAAAGTCTGAGGTCAGGGTCACAGCCAAGGTATAAGGTATCAATATGTAAGGAGAGAAAATAAAAAGTAAAATAAGAAAAAGTAAAACAGTTAAAGTATAGGTATCAATATGACAAACTGAGATCAGGGGATACAGGCAGGTGGTTGGATGATGAGACAATGCTACTGTAAGTCAAGGGGCTCAAGTCAGTAGCAGGATCATAGTCATTAGACACAGAAGTCTGTACACTGGCAGAAAACACATTACAACAGACACTAGAGCAAGATAATGTCATCTAATTATGTGGCACTGAATAGTGCCCAGAGCATTTCTTAAATAGGAAGCGGATTCAAAGTTTGCACCAATGTGACATCACATTTGCATATGCCTGCTTCTTCAAAGCTGTGGAGGAGTGGTGAATATATGTTACGGGAGACGCTGCCAGGGGAAGTGAGCTGGAGCCTGACTCTCAGACCAGCTGGGAAAAGAGGACACCAGGCAGTCAATTGACCAGAAGAGTTGGCTGCCCAGAGACCCCTCAGGATCAGGTACATTGCAATGGGTTGGGTACAAAATACTTTCAGTCGGGATCCCGACATTCAGAAGACCAACAGCAGGGTCTTGACATCCAGGGATGGTAAGTAAAAATACTTACCATCCCAGTAAGTATTTTTTCTTAACCCACCCCTCCCACAGCCTAACCCTAGCCGTCCCTTCCCACAGCCTAACCCTAACTTCCCCTTCCCGAAGCCTAACTTTAACCTATCCCACCGACCCAGCAGCATAACCCTAATCTCCCCCACCCCCGCAGATTAACACTAACCTTTTTCATAGTGCCTAACCCTATCCCCAGTACTTACCTCCAGGATCCATCGGAATTCTGGCCATCCAGATCATGCATTCACTCTTCTGTCAGAATCCTAACTGCCGGTATTTTGACTGCATCGCCTTGGAATAAGTGCTGTTTTGCGACATGTACCATTTGTTATTATAAAATTGTAGCACCAGACCATCACAAACTGTTTATTATTTTTAACAGTTTTTAAGGTGTTACCTAACACTTTGGCTCTTGTTTATTTGGCTGATTCCCTTACGAGTGTAAGTGAAAGTTATTATTCGATTTTTCTTTTATTATGTTTTACTCCTGTAAGCCCAGAACCATTACTTATTATTGAATTGTGTTAGTTTTGTGATTTGCTACCTCATTCTCCTGTAGTCAGTTGCCTCCTTTGATATCATTACCTGTCACATTGCTGCAGAGTCTGTCCCTTAACTTTATCGTCTGGAAAAAAAGGTGTTAGGAAATGCTCCCCAATAATAGTCTGCATAAGTTACTAATGATAGCAGCTCATGGTGTTTTCTATGTCATTTAGAAGATATTAGTTCAACAGCAGCAACAATTATAGTGCTACTCGATCTTGTTCCTCCCTTAGCTATGTAATGACTGTATTAACTCTGCTTATACGCAATAAAAAGAATCTTGAAAGATGACATAAGCAAATTTTTGGTCATTGAAAGGGTGGAATACTGTAACCTCACTTTTCTGTTTACTTGTGATGTGGAAATGAATAGGGGTTCAAGGGAATGGATCAAGAAATACAGTAAATATATTGTTATTTCAGCTTTAATAGCTTACCAAGATAGTGTTACTGTAGTCAAAGGTATAACAGTTTCCAGAATTTGTGTTTACAGAAAATTGTTAACCTACGCACCATCCGCTATTCTAATTTTTACTTTTAACTATTAAGAAAGTGCCTGGCATAAAGCCATGATAAACCTTTAGATGTATGGTCTACTCTATATGGTTGCTCAGTAATGGACTTGGATGAATCTAATTGCATGCATTGCTATTGCTTCTTCTTAATCAATATCTGCAAAACATTCAGGTGTGCTTATAGCCTTTACCTTATATACAAACAGGGCCAGTGCTAGGGTGTTCGGCGCCCCCCTGCAAACTATACATTTGCGCCCTCCGATACTTTACAAAGGGAAAGCGCACATAATGCTTTTACACATAATGCTCCCTGTAGTAGTGCCGCTTACACGCGTAATGCCCCCTGTGGTAGTGCCGCTTATGCATAACGCCCCCTGTAGTAGTGGCACTTACACACATAATGCCCCCTGCAGTAGTGATGCTTACACATGTAACGCCCCCTGTACCAGTGACGCTTATACAAGACGCAGTGACTCTTACACACGTAACGCCCCCTGCAGCAGTGACACTTATACATGTAATGCACCCCGTAGCAGTGACACTTACACACGCAAAGCCCCTGTACCAGTGACGCTTACACACGCAATGCCCCCTGTACCAGTGACGCTTACACACGCAACGCACCCTGTAATAGTGATGCTTACACATGCAACGCCCCATGTACCAGTGACACTTGCACACGTAATGCCCCCTGTAGCAGTGACGCTTACACAAATAATGCCCCCTGTACCAGCGATGCTTACACACGAAATGCCCCCTGTACCAGTGATGCTTACATGCGACACACCCTGTAATAGTGACACTTACACACACAACGCCTCCTGTACCAGTGACGCTTGCACACGTAACGCCCCCTGTACCAGTGACGCTTGCACACATACTGCCCCCTGTACCAGTGATGCTTGCACACGTAACGCCCCCTGTAACAGTGATGCTTGCACATGTAATGCCCCCTGTACCAGTGACGCTTACACACATTATGCTGCACAGTCACACATACACCACATACACATACACACACATACTGTGCATACATTACACACATACACAGTCACACATACACCACATACACATATACATACACACACACAGGCCCAGTGCTTACCTCTCAGCAAAGGGATGCAAAGCAGGTAGGCGCCAGGCAGGAAAGGCACTCTGCCTGCTCTGTATCCCTGCTGCTGAGTTCCCCTGCTGATGCCGGCAGCTGCGCCTGTCACACTCTATGACATGCAGCAGCGCTGCCTCATCTCCCCCTCCCCTGTCACAGACTCACCTCATAGTGCAGTGTGCTGGGCGGATCTAAAAGGGGACGAAGCTACATTGGACTAAGGAGCGGAGCTACACGGGGCCAGGCTGCTGCCTGCAACACAGAAGGACAAGTTGCCAGACTTCTTTATGTAAGTGGCTGGAAAGAGTGACTGAAAGTGTGTGTGAGTGTATATGTATGTATACAGTATCTCTCTCTGTGTGTATATATGTATACAGTTTCTGTGTATATGTATGTGTGTATGTGTGATTGTACTGTATGTGTGTAATGTATGTACAGTATGTGTATGTATGTATATGTGTATGTGGTGTATGTGTGACTGTGTATGTGTGTAATGTATGTACAGTATGTGTGTGTATGTATATGTGCATGTGGTGTATGTGTGACTGCAGCATAATGTGTGTAAGTATCACTGGTACAGGGGGCATTATGTGTGCAACCATCACTGCTACAGGGAGAGTTACATGTGCAAGCATCACTGGTACAGGTGGCGTTGCGTGTGCAAGCGTCACTGGTATAGGGGGCATTTCGTGTGCAAGTGTTACTGGTACAGGGGGCGTTGCGTGTGTAAGCGTCACTGGAACAGGGCAGTGGCGTCACAAGCCGGGTGCGGGGGGTGTGGCCCACACCTGGGTGTGACGCCTAGAAGGGTTGACACCACACTGTGGGCTCCTCCGCAGTGACAGGAGCCGAGCGCTGTAGTGTGAAAGTCTGCTACAGCACCCGGCTCCTGTCATAGAAGAGGAGCTGACAGTGCTGGTAGACAGTCTCCGGGGGCAGCCCAGTACAGCCCAGCATCTCCGGAAATGCTGGGCACCCCCCCGGAGTGATGACCTCATGAGACCATGCCCCTTTTATGGTCACACCCCCTTTTTGCCGCAAGCGCCCCCCCCAGGGCACTGGATATGGATGGTGCGCACCGGGTGTCACCACACCCGGTGACGCCACTGGTACAGGGTGCGGTATGTGTGTAAGCATCACTGCTGCAGAGGGTGTTACGTGTTCAAACGTCACTGGTACAGGGGGTGTTGCATGTGTAGGCGTCACTATTACAGGGTGCATTGCATGTGTAAGCATCACTGGTACAGGGGGCGTTGTGTGTGTAAGCGTTACTGCTGCAGGGTGTGTTACGTGTGTAAGTGTCACTACTGCAGTGGGTGTTACGTGTGTAAGCATCACTGTTGCAGGGGGCATTATGTGTGTAAGTGTCACTGCGTCTTGTATAAGAACCACTGGTACTGGGGGCGTTACGTGTGTAAGCATCACTACTGCAGGGGGCGTTACGTGTGTAAGTGCCACTACTACAGGAGGCATTGTGTATAAGCGGCACTACCACAGAGGGCATTACGTGTGTAAGCCGCACTACTACACGGAGCATTATGTGTAAAAGCATTATGTGCACTGTCCCTTTGTAAAGTATGGAAGGCTGCAAATGTATAGTTTGCAGGGGGGCGCCGAACACCCTAGCACCGGCCCTGCACACACATACTGTACATACATTACACACATACAGTACAATCACGCATACATATACACAGATACTGTATACACACACACACACACACACACACACACACACACACACACACACACACACACACACACACACACACACTCTCTCTCTCTCTCTCTCTCTCTCTTTCCAGCCATTTACATACATAAAGAATTCTGTCAACTGGTCCTTCTGTGCCAGCCTGGCCCAGTGTAGCTCCACCCCTTATTCTGTGTAGCTCCACCCACTTTTAGATCCGCCCAGCACACTGCACTGTGAGGTGAGTCTTTGACAGGGGAGGGGGACAGGAGCCTTCATGATGCTGGCACCACTGCCTGTTATAGAGTGTGACAGGTGCAGCAGCCAGCATTAGCAGGGGAACTCAGCAGCAGGGATGCAGAGCAGGCAGAGCCCACAACCATCTGGTGATGAAAAAGGATATCTGGTATATCCCTTCAAAATGTTCCAGCGGCCACAAGATAAGCTGTTTCTTACTTACCTAACAAGACTGTTGATGGAATACATTTTTTGGTTGATTTTCTTCTCAGTTGAACTGTTGCGTCCTCAGTGTGATTGAATGGGATGCGTTCATGTGACCACCGCTCGGGATCCCAGTGGTCACCATGCTGACACCAGAATCCCAAGCAGTCAGAATGCCTACCCACAGGCACCATCCCCACTTGTGGGTGTCCACGACACCCATAGAGTGAAAACAGAACCTGTGGCGAGCACAGCGAGACACCGAGCCCACTGTGTAGTGAGCGCAGCAAACCCGCAAGGGATGTCATTGCACTCACCCCCCCATCATTCTGCTGCATGGATCCCAGGGTTGGTATGCTGGCCTCCAGGATCCCAAATGCGGTCTCCCAGCCCTATCTCCTTTTAAAAGTTTTGAGCTCGTTTTAAAAGTTGTGAGATGCTTTCACTTGGTTTGTGTGTTCAGTTTGAGATTTTATGACTTTAATTGTTTTTTTAAAAGTTTATGCAATGCTGAGATAATTATCTGGTTAATTATCTGCCAGTGCTGGTCTGTGAAACTTCCCCCATTGTTTTGAATTGCTGTTAGCTTAGGAAAGAAAAGAGATTCATGTTTTAAAATGGTGTCAGTTTTTAGAAGAGGAGAGAATTGAAACATTTGTTGTCTTTGCAATACCTATGAAGTCTGTGTGTGAATGCCACAGCACTTACTCTGTAGTTGTCAGATGGTGTCAGATATGAAGTCTGTTTTATATCTCCACTGTGTCACATACTTCCGGGTGTGATCAAGCCCGTAGAGTGGGTGAAACGCATCTTCTGCCTCCCAACGGCCGTGTCTCATGTAAGACAGTTGCGCCACAGTTCCCGGTCAATTGGAGTATCTCCTGCAGGACAATATTCCCTGGTAAACCTATAAATCAGTTTTATTCAGAGCAATTCTAATTTTTGCTCTATTCTCAAGTCACGGTACAGTTCAACTATTGTGAATAAGGAGCAGTACACCCAAACTCTTGTGCAACAGTATTCCAGGAATATGCAGGTAAGGTGCCTATCACTGATGAACTCACAAACGCAAAAACATTCTGTTTATTTATTTTATGTTATGATCCTGAGATTAACCAGTTGTGGCGAGTCCTCTCTATACTGTACTTTGACTCTAATGCACTACATTTGCTGATAGTAACACTGTTATAGAGCAATACATATCTGTTGATCTCCTCTGAATATTCTTGGTAATGTGTTAGGCAAAATTCAGTAAAAATCTGTTAAGCAACTTTGTTGTCAGAATTTGATGTTAATGTCATAAACTGAGATTTACTGCTGGATGTATGCACTCTGTGTTTGTTATTTCTTTAACTATACCCTCTCAATGTTGATTAGTATTGTCCATCAATACAGTCTTGCATATGCAGAATGTGTTAATATTTTTGTTTGCAGTTATTTAAACTTCTGTGGCCAGAATGAATGCTAAAACATACACGTAAAGTTACCGTGTAAGGGGCCGGATTAAAGGAGGGGCAACAGGGGCGCCCGTCCCTGGGCCCCCACGCATTAGGGACCCCCACACATTGCACAGTCTCGCAGAATTGGGAAGAGAAATCCCACGAGACGGTTAGCAGTCCCCTACTGCTGCATGAGTGACAGGGGGGGTGAGGTAGCACCGGTGGCCGGCGGCACCGCACTACAGTGGAGGAGCTCTAAATAAAACTACAGCTCCAAGCGGTCCTTGCTCCTTAAAGCAAGGGCTGCTGAGAGCTGTAGTTTTATTTAGAGCTCCTCCACTGTAGTACGGTGCCACTGGACACCAGATGCTGTGCGTGTCTCCGGTGCCAGGCAAGTAAGTGTGTGTTGTTTTTTTGTGTGGGGGGCAGGGCTTTGCCAGCAACTGTAGTAGTGGGGGCCCCCATAACCTCCATTGCCCTGGGCCTCCATCAACCTTAATCCGGCCCTGCCTATGAGGATAACACTGCAACACTGGGATCCATCAAGTTGCAACTCAGTATTTTCTATGCGTACTCTCATAAGTGATTCCGGGGTCATTACACCATAGACTTCATCACGATACATGGCTTGCATTGCGTGAACAATAACGACCAAAATGACAATCAGATCAAAATTTGGATTGCACCTCCAGTGTGTAGAATTGAATAAACTACAAAAATGCATAAGCCCTCACTGACTGACAAGACTGACTGATCACTAATTCTCTTACTTCCCGATATGTTAGGAAGATTACATTTAACAAAGGTATTCTGCAGGTGGGAAATAGGAAAACTTCATAATTAGAATTTTAATAACTCTCTCTTAAGGGAATGAAAAGGGGGTTGACATAATTACGTCATTACCGATGCGTGGCTTGGGTTGCGTGAAAAATAATGCCCAAATGGACAATCAGTTAGAAATTTGGATTGCACCTCCAGTGTGTAGAGTTTAATAAACTACAAAAATGGTCCTGTCACATTTCACTGTATCTGCTACGTGTGCTCCTCGGGTAACGTCAAGAACCATGGAATGTAGAATAAAAATGTAGATTTGGCCTCAGTGTCCTATACAATTCCTAACATGCCAGCTAGTGTGTATACTTAGCAGTAAAAATGGTCGTCACTCAAGGATTTGAAAGTAAAAGTATATTGTGAATATTTTTTCACTTTAAAAGTCCTTGAGTGTTGTCCCTTTTCTCTGTATATGTATAATGATGCAATTCACCCTAGCCCACCTAGTGGCCACATGCATCTCCACTCCGAGAGGTGGTGGTCGTGGGGATTGCAGGTTGCGGGGCTTGGCTCAAGCTTTGCCTATGGTGCAGAGAGACCTTTCACCGGCCCTGCTCACAGCACAGCCAATCACAGCTCACTGTTCCCTATGCATACAGTCTTTGTCCTGTGGGTTTGTCTGCCTTGCTTTACATACACTACTTATACAGTATTAATTTCTGTGTCCAGGATGTTCAGAGAATTGCAATGGTTCTCTATAATGTTTTTTTATTTTTATATTTGATGTGTTGTAAAGTTACATTAAGGATGAACGCAGAACGGAACTCTACTTGTAGCTGTAGGAAGAAAGACATTCATAGTAAAATGTCTTTGCAAATATTAACTACAATAATAATTGAACTTGAGTTAAGTTTTTCATCTATTAATAACATTTGAGAATGCATGTAGCATGTGCAATGACTTGTAGAATTATTGAGCTGGTTGAAAAACATTTATTTAAAGTCTTTCAGCTGTGACAGACATTGAAACCAAAGTGAAACCTCTGTTATAAAATATAGTATTGCATCAGCCATTGATATCTGTGCTTTAAGATGTCCATCCATTGTCATGATAATGATGCTGGATTTTGATATGTTTGCATGAAATGCAATATTTTGTATTTATTTCTTTGTATCTATTTAATTTGATTGCTTGTCAGACCTCATATTTCATAATGTATATGCACCAATGAATCTGAATGGGTTAATAAAAATAATTCTCAAAAACTATGACCCTCATCAATGCTGTTAAAATTAATGTTTAAACAGTTATTCTCAGATGTTAGAAAAATGTACAATAGGAACAAGTAGTGGACAAAAACAATAAAAAGTTAAAATAGGTCACATAAAAATGCATTTGGTTAGATTTTAACATATATTTCCAAGTATCAAGGTGCAGTTGTTTTACTTAGTTTTTTAAGTATTATTAATTCTTATTTATAATGCACTGAATTATTAAAGAGTCCAGCTCCCATCTCTAGTCGCATACATCATTAATAGACAAACTTTCACCTCCCTTTGTCTAAGCAAAATACTTCCCGAAGGGGTGGAGATATTCTAATTTGTCCTGAATTACTTTAAAAGATGTTTGAATTGTCCGCATGTAGTCAGGGGTAGATATACTATGAAACTAAAACAGCTTAAGCTTCAGGTGTGGTATTCATGTTGGTATCCCGGCGCTCAGTATACTGACGCCGGAATCCCGACACCCGGCGTACCAACAACTATTCTCCCTCTTTGTGGTCTATGACCCCCCTGGAGGGAGAATAAATAGCATGGTGCGTGTAGTGCACCACCGTGCCCGCAAATGGTTCATTTGCACTTGCCCAGCTGCCAGCATGCCGGTGGTCAGGATCCTGGCGCCGGTATGCTTGGCGCTGGGATCCCAACCGCCGACATAACATACTACACCCAGCTTTAGGGCCCCTAATCCAAGAGGAGCCATTTTCACCTCTTGTTTTTATCACCTGTATGGTTATAGCTCATCACCAATAACACCAATAACACCATGACAGCAAGGCTTATAGTACAGCATTGCTTCTATTACAGCTTGGATGTGCATTACTTAGTACCACTGGAGCAGCTGGGAATTGTAGTCTAGCTCTGTGATTTGCGCTCTGTAAATAGTGTGAAATGTGCATGCATTTTAAACTACAATTCCCGACATTCTGCAGAACTTCTTTTTGTGACATTCCCAGGAATGGTGTAGCCTGAGAGAGCCCATACTAGGAAGGAGCCTGGGAGCAATGAAAGGTGAGAAGGTGCTTGGGACGAGCAGGCTTCTAAAGAGGTAATTTTGCTGGTGCTGAATGGTGTATGCTGTCAGGTGTTTATTGAAGAGAGGAGGGGGAAGAGAGTGCTGTGAGATGATTACTGAAGGGGTATGCTGTTAGGTGATAGGGGGGGAGTGCTGTGAGGGACAGCCCTTAAAGGGGCCTGGGGGTGGGAGGGTTACTGTAACCAGACTTGCCCTGCAGACTCTTGCCTTGTCACCCACCACTATCTTTTCACGCAGACTCTCTCACCATGTCAAATACCTGACCTGTCCCTGCAGACACAGGATGTTGGGAAGGTGTTCACTGTATGTCCCATTTTCAATAACGCCATCCCACAACCTTGCTCTCCATTATTTGGTCCTCGAGGTCCTTGGAAAGGCAGCAAGACCCTGTAGACTTGTTGAATGTTGCCCTATTGTTACTGATTGTGAAGGGCCCCCCATAAAAGTTTGTGCTTTAGGGCCCCAAAAATGTAGGTCTGCCACTGTATGCAGTGAGTGATGGAAAGTACGAGCAATATCATGAGATGCTGCCTAAACTGTGACATATGAGTGTTTTGCAGTCCAAGTAAGTTCTAAAGCTGGGTACACACTTGACCAAATCTCGACAGATCAGACCACAGATTGGACTGTTTATGCGATCCTTCTGCAGAACTGCTCACAGATTCTACATCCAACCCTCTCTACACACAAATTTTCAGCAGACCAATCTGTGTCTGCTGAAACGTTCTGTTAAATGAATTAATTCAGATTGGGAAGAAGGGGTATTTATTAATGAGAATGTATTTAATTAGAATTTTGAAGGGAAATGGGGACAGGAGTTTAATGCCCCCCCCCCAAAAAAAAAATGTGTGGGCCCCCTCCAATCAA